>NW_026061870.1:636232-954348 GCF_023897955.1 Schistocerca gregaria | reverse complement strand
ACAGCCAATCAGTTCCAGCCATTCCACCAAGAACGTGGTACACGGCTCCATTGTCTGTAGTTCAACCATGCCTAGATGGGCAATACCGCAGTACGATTGCATCCGGATTGTTACCTTGTGCCAGGAAGGGCTTTCAACAAGGGAAGTGTCCAGGCATCTCGGAGTGAACCAAAGCGATGTTGTTCAGACATGGAAGAGATACAGAGAGACAGGAACTGTCGATGACATGCCTCACTCAGGCTGTCCGAAGGCTGCTGTTGCAGTGGATGACCGATGCGTACAGGTAACGCCTCGGAGGAACCCTGACAGCAAGGCCACCATGATGAATAATGCTTTTCGTGCAGCCACAGGACACCGTGTTACGAATCAAACTGTGCACAATAGGCTGCACGATGCCCAACTTCACTCCAGACATTCATGGCAGATCCATCTTTGCAGCCACGACACCGTGCAGCACAGCCCAGCAACATGCCGAATGGACCGCTCAGGATTGGCATCATGTCCTCACCACCGATGAGTGTCATAAATGCCTTCAACTATACAATTGTTGGAAGTGTGTTTGGAGGTAACCCGGTCAGGCTGAACACCTTAGACGGACAGTGCAGCAAGGTGGAGGTTCCCTGCTGTTTTGGGGTGGCATTATGTGGGGCTGTCATACGCCATTGGTGGCCACAGAAGGTGCCGTAATGACTGTATGATAGGCGACTGCCATCCTCTGCCTGATAGTGCAACCATATTGGCAGCATATTGGTGAGGCATTCATTTTCATGGACGGCAGTTCGCGCCCCCATCATGCACGTCTTGTGAATGACTTCTTCTCCAGCCATGAACCCTATCAAACTTGCCTGGGATAGATTGAAAAGGACTGTTTATGGATGACGTGACCCGCTGCCATTCTGAGGGATCTACGCGAATCTCCGTTGAGGAGTGGGCCAGTCTGGACCGACAGTGCCTTGATGAACTTGTGGATGGTATGCCATAACAAATACAGGCCTGCCTCATGCAAGAGGACGTGCTACAGGGTATTGGAGGGTGTGTATGGCAATGGGGACCACCACCTCTGAGAGTCTTGCTGTATGGTGGTACAACATGCAATGTGTGGTTTTCATGAGGAATAGAAAGGGCAGAAATGATGTTTATGTTGATCCCTACTCCAATTTTCTGCTCAGGTTCCAGAACTCTCGGAACCAAGGTGATGCAAAACTTTTTTTGATGTGTGTATTTATTATACAAGTTGAGCCCAAACTCCCCGATTTTAGAGGTTGTTCGTGAATTTTTTTTTAGTATTTGCTATGAGGGACACACTGCCTCCAGTGGCTTATTACAGGGTAAATCCATTGTGTTTGATTTGTAACCCCCATATATATCTCCATATCTGTGTTGCACTGAAGATACCTGCGGAACAGTGCAAACATTGATGGTATGCTCTTTGTATCTTGTTTTGAAATAAACCTGTTCCATTCACTCAAGGTGCTTGCTGTTGACAACAATAGCTTCAGTTTACACTTCATCCTCAAGTTAGCTTTGAGTCCTATTTCGTTTTGCCTCAGGTTTGTTTTTCTGGTAGTTTTAGTTGTAGATGATACACAACAATGTTGCATCTTCAGTGCAAAGACTGGTTTGAGGTACCTCCCATGCTACTCTATTTTGTGTAAGGCTCTTCATCTTTGTTTAACTACTGCAACCTATATCCTATTAAAGCATCATACGGTATTCATCTCTTGGTCTCTTTCTACAGTTTTTACTCACCACACTTCCCTCCAGTACTAAATTGAATTCATTGATGCCTCAAAATGTGTCCAGTCAACCAGTCCTTTCTTTAGGTCAAGTTCTTTGACAACAAATTTATTCCCCAGCTCTAGTCTGTACCTCCTCATTTACTATGCATTCAGTGTATGGCATTACTGAATGAAATGGAAGAACGACACCACAGTGCTATTATAGCTGATCCTGCTGCAACACCAACCACTTCACAGTGCTTTTGCATCTGGCAGTTGTTGTATCACTATGTTTACAGCCCTGTAATTGTATATAGTCACACTGTGGACCCCAAGAATTTAATAATTAATATTGCAGTTCTGTCATGCAGAGACTGTACATTCAACACTCATTTGTTCCAGCCAGATACACATACCTCAACACGATGTCTCTCCTAAGAGTTGTCATGTGCATTTTTCCAGTATTTCAGCAGATATTTGCAATTTTGTTTTTGCAATGTTTAGATGCCCAGAGAAATACTGCTCACACATGTTTCATGTGATACCCAGTTTCAACTGAAAGCATCTGTTTCTTCCCTAATACAAACAAAATGATTCATAGAGCAGAATTTTCCTGACCATTTGGTAGAGCAGCTCGAAGTTAGTCTAGTTCGATATATAGTATAGCAATATGTATTAACGTGGACAGAAAAATATGAAGAGTAACCAGTACTCCAGCAGCACTGCTGTGTGGCAATAGCAGACAACTGGAGACAGCGCAGCACGTGAGTTGTTCTTTGGAAAACAAACTGATGCTTTCCATTAACACTGGGAGTTGCAGGAAAGATGTTATGAGCATTGTATCAGCCAACTCCAGTTTCAAGTTATGAAACAAAATTGCAGTTATCTGCCAAAGCACTAAAGAAAATGTGCCTGATGACTCTTGAGGCGTGTCCACACAATGCCTTTTTCCTCGTGCTTAGTTGCAAATGTATGGTGACAAAAATGCATTTACAAAAATTTGTGAAAGAAACGCACGCATGCATGCACGGGCGGTCTTGTGTTGACACGTTGCCTCGTTGTATGAGCAGTTTACTGTAGATCCTCTTCTTTGCTTGGGAGTTTGTGCTGCATTTATCGCAATGAAAAAGTGACAGAAAAAGAAAACGTGGAGACTTCTATGGATAATGAAGTATCTAAATAACAGAGGCACAAGAAAGACAAAGTGACGACAACTTTTTGGCTGCAAATTTCAGAAGATTACATTGAGATTTTAGATTTTGTGCTTGGGAAACTGCAGCAGTAAGGCCATCAATAACATTATGTTTGTAACTGGCAACAAATATCAGTTTGAACTATTTATTTCCCATTTCAAAATGAAGTGTTTCAATTACTATTCCTTAAACAAGAAATAATTAAGGGGGGAGTTTCTTGATTGATAAGTGAAAGTTATTTAACTTTCAGCATGTTATTTGTATTTTATCTTGTAAAAAAGGTGTTTGCACAATTTCAATCATGAAAGATTGGATGTAGATTAACGTACTCAGATTTGACAAATTCGGGAATGTCAGACTCTGGAATCCACTAAAACAGAGGTTGTCTTCTCCAATTTTGTATTTTTTTGCATCATTGATGTCCTACATTTCAATTTCTAATGCTTTGTTGAGGAGCTACACATGCTCCATCATTTCTTTTGTTCAGATGTCAGAATCTTCAGTTTTGTGCTATTAAGTCACCATAGCATGAATGTTGATCAGCTATTTTCAAATACACTTTTCACAAATTTGTAGTCTTATTCTTTTCTATTTTCCTACTTTGAGACTTATGGTACTGCATTCTTTACTGCAATATGATTGTAGACATTTTATCAAACAATGGAAAATCCAGGATGGTATAGAACAACACCTTCAACCTGTACCCGGAACGTACCCTCCTATATAAAAGATACCAACCATTTCCTCCACCAACTCTACATAGTTCCTGTCTCTTTTACCACATCATTCCCTACTGGTCACTATTGATGCCACTTCCCTTTACACTAACATCCCTAATGCCAATGGCATTACCACTCTTGAACACTACCTTCCCAGCACCCCACAGATTCCAAACCAACAACCTCATTCCTAAACGCCATGACCAACTATATCTTCACCCACAATTACTTCTCCTTTGAAGGCATTACCTACAAACAAATCCAGGTTATAGCTGTGGGCACCAGCATGGCACCATCCTATCTGACCTATTCATGAGCCATGTAGAGGAATCCTTCATAAACAGCCAGAATCCTAAGCCCATCACCTTGTTCAGATTCATTGATGCCATCTTTGCTATCTGGATCAAGGGTGAGGACGCCCTATCCACATTCCTCCAGAACCTCGATAACTTCTCCCCCATCTGTTTCGCCTGGTCCTACTCAATCCAACAAGCCACATTCCTAAATGCTGACCTTCACCTCAAAGAGGGCTACATCAGTATCTCCGTCCCTATCAAACCTACTAACCACCAGCTATAGTTCCACTTTGACAGCTGCAACACACTCCATGCCAAGAAGTCCCTTCCATACAGCCTAGCTACCTGTGGTCATTGCATCCACAGCGACAGGCGGTCCCTCTCGAAATATACTGAGGGTCTCATTGAAGCCTTCACAAACCATAATTATCCAGTTCTCCTCCCAACCTTCTGCAAGAACAAATCTTCCATGCCTTATCTTTTCAGTCTCCCACCACCTCCCATAGTCCCACTGTTCGGCCACAGAAGAGCATTCCCCTCATAACTCAGTACCACTCAGGACTGGAGCAACTGAATTACATTATCCACCAGGGTTTCAACTATCTACATCTACATCCATACTCCGCAAGCCACCTGACAGTGTGTGGCGGAGGATACCCGGAGTACCTCTATCGGTTCTCCCTTCTATTCCAGCCTCGTATTGTTCAGCTACCTGTGGTCATTGCATCCTCAGCGACAGGCGGTCCCTCTCGAAATATACTGAGGGTCTTATTGAAGCCTTCGCAAACCATAATTATCCAATTATCCCCCAACCTTCTGCAAAAACAAATCTTCCATGACTTATCTTTTCAGTCTCTCACCACCTCCCATAGTCCCACTGTTCGGCCACAGAAGAGCATTCCCCTCATAACTCAGTACCACTCAGGACTGGAGCAACTGAGTTACATTATCCGCCAGGGTTTCAACTATCTACATCTACATCTACATCCATACTCCGCAAGCCACCTGACAGTGTGTGGCGGAGGGTACCCTGAGTACCTCTATCGGTTCTCCCTTCTATTCCAGCCTCGTATTGTTCGTGGAAAGAAGGATTGTTGGGATGATTCTGTGTGGGTTCTAATCTCTCTGATTTTATCCTCATGGTCTCTTCACTAGATATACGTAGGAGGGAGCAATATATTGCTTGACTCGTTGGTGAAGGTATGTTCTCGAAACTTTAACAAAAGTCCGTACCTAGCTACTGAGCGTCTCTCCTGCAGAGTCTTCCACTGGAGTTTATCTATCATCTCCGTAACTCTTTCGCGATTACTAAATGATCCTGTAATGAAGCGTGCTGCTCTCCGTTGGATCTTCTCTATCTCTTCTATCCACCCTATCTGGTACAGATCCCACACTGCTGAGCAGTATTCAAGCAGTGGGTGAACAAGCGTACTGTAACCTACTTCCTTTGTTTTCGGATTGCATTTCATTAGGATTCTTTCAATGAATCTCAGTCTGGCATCTGCTTTATCGGCGATCAACTTTATATGATAATTCCATTTTAAATCACTCTTAATGCGTACTCCCAGGTAATTTATGGAATTAACTGCTTCCAGTTGCTGACCAGCTATTTTGTAGCTGAATGATAAGGGATCTATCTTTCTATGGATTCGCAGCACATTACACTTGTCTACATTGAGATGCAAATGCCATTCCGTGCACCATGCGTCAATTTGCTGCAGATCCTCGTGCATTTCAGTACAATTTTCCATTGTTACAACATCTCGATACACCACAGCATTATCCGCAAAAAGCCTCAGTGAACTTCCGATGTCATCCACCAGGCCATTTATGTATATTGTGAATAGCAATGGTCCTATGACACTCCCCTGCGGCACACCTGAAATCACTCTTACTTCGGAAAACTTCTCTCCATTGAGAATGACATGCTGCGTTCTGTTATCTAGGAACTCCTCAATCCAATCACACAATTGGTCTGATAGTCCATATGCTCTTACTTTGTTCATTAAACGACTGTGGGGAACTGTATCGAACATCTTGCGGAAGTCGAGAAATACGGCATCTACCTGTGTACTCGCGTCTATGGCACTCTGAGTCTCGTGGATGAATAGCGCGAGCTGGGTTTCACATGACCGTCTTTTTCGAAACCCATGCTGATTCCTACACAGTAGATTTCTAGTCTCCAGAAAAATCATTATACTCGAACATAATATGTGTTCCAAAATCCCTGAAGTGAGAAATAACCTGCCCACTATCCTTTCCATCCCTCCCAAAGTGGTATTCCGTCATCCACCAAACCTGCACAATATACTCGTTCATCCCTACAGAACCCCTGATCCCCTCCCATTACCTCATGGCTCATACCCCTGTAATAGACCTAGATGCAAGACATGTCCTATACATCCTCCATTCTCCCACCACCACCTGCAGCAGTCTGGTCACAAACATCACCTAACCCATCAAAAGCAAGGGTACCTGTGAAACCAGCCATGTGACCTACAAGCTAAGCTGCAATCACTGTGCTGCATTCTATGTGGGCATGGCCACCAACAAGCTGTCTGTCCGCATGAATGGCCACCGACAAACTGTGGCCAAGAAACAAGTGGAGCACCTGGGCTGAACGTGCTGCCAAACTTGACATCCTTCATTTCAATGACTGCTTCACAGCGTGTACCATATGGATCCTTCCCACCAACACCAGCTTTTTTGAATTGCGCAATTGGGGACTTTCCCTGCAATATACCCTATGTTCCCGAAACCCTTCTGGCCTCAACTTTCGTTAGTCATTGTCCTCGCCCATCCAGCCCCTTCTCTGTTCCCATTCCATTACTACACAGCCCTCATTACTCCATCACACCTACTCTTTTTACTTCTCTCCTTTTCTGCTATCCTCCTCCTCTCCCCCTCCCCCCCTTTCCCCACCTTTTCCCTGCCCTCCATCTAACCCCCCAACTGCACATAGCTGCCCTACCCTCTTTCCACCTCGTCCCTGCACACTCCTTAACAGCATATCACTGTCCGCCACACTTACCCTACTATCCCTCCCCCTCCCCGCCGCAGCCTCCTGTTTACCACCACCTATTCGCCACTTCCATCGTGCACTGGTGCTGCTCGCAGTGTGGTCTCAGTTGCCTGAGACTGCAGTCGTGCGTGAGAGTTGCGTTTGCATGTGTGTGTTTCTCGTCTAATTTTGACGAAGACCTCACAGTCCAAAAGCTATATTTGCATCAGTCTTTTTGTTGTGCGTTCTGCAACTCAGCATCTTTGCTATATTGAAGACATTTTATCTAATACTTGATGCTCAGGAAATGATTTATTGAAATAATATTCTGAAGTGGAATGCCATGACTTCTTTGTCTGTTATCAACTATAAATTCCAGTGTATTTTCTGTGGCGTCAACAGACATTAATGCACCGAAGGCTTCATATATGCAGATGATTGCACCATTACCGCTCAAGCAGACAGCTTTGAAACTGTTGAACAGAATCTGTCAGAAGCCCTCCAAACAGCTTTCCAGCTATAAGGGGAACCATCTTAAACCCAACCCAGGGAAAACCCAAACCTGCACTTTCCACCTAAAGAAAAGACAATCTGCAAGAAGACTACAACTTAACTGGGAAGGAGTGCCCCTGGAACATTGCGAAACACCAAAATACTTAGGCGTCACCTTAAATAGAGCACTCACCTATAAAAAGCACTACATGAACACTAAATACAAAGTACCCACGAGAAACAACATTGTGCGCAAACTAACTGGCACTACATGGGGGCCACAGCCTGGAATAGTGAGAACCACAGCTATTGCTTTGTGCTATTCAGCAGCGGAGTACGCGTGACCAGTGTGGTACAATTCTAGCCTCGCCAAGCAAGTGGACATACCGCTTGATGAATCCTGCTGTATCATCACAGGCTGTCTGAGACCAGCCCCGACTGATAAATTGTACTGCCTGGCAGGCGTGGCCCCACCAGATATTAGAAGGAAAATAGTGGCCAGGAAGGAAAAGACAAAGGCATTGACCTCACTTGCCTACCCACTGTACAAACACCAGCCAGCCTGCCGTCGACTAAAATCTAGAAAAAGCTTCCTACACACAGCAGAAAACATCGTCGGGACACCGTAGCAAGTGAGGCTGGCAATGTGGCAAGAAGAAAACGCACACCTTGGGGAATGGTTAGTCCCAATCGAAGAACTCCCTCCCGGCCATATGGAAGGATAGACGACATGGAAATCTCTTAATGGGCTGCGCTCTGGTGTCACACAATCCAAAGAGAATATGCGCAAATGGGGTCTCTCAAATGAACCGGCACTGTGTGACTGTGGACACACTCAAACCACCAGCCACCTCACGCAGTGTGTGCTGTGCCCTGTGCCCCAGCACCTGCACCATGAAGGATTTGATGAATGCCACCTCGGAAGCGCTGGACATGGCCAGAGTCTGGTCCAAGACTTGACTCTGCTTATATGTCTGTATACTTTTATACTCTTTTTGTATTTGTTATATACTTGATATGTATGTGTTAATCATTCTGATTTTATGTACGGTGCTTCTGACACGATTAAATAAATAAACTACACATAAATCACTTTACAGCAAAACCTCAACACACTACCCAAAAAAATACACATAGGCCTGTCACCTATCATTTGCTAAACAGTGCAAGAGATTCCCAATGAACCCGGCATCAATGCATTTGTATGCACAGTCTCCATTTTGAGTAAATTATGCATACACAAATGTGCGTATGTAGTTATGCTGTTGGAAACATAAGTACATGCGCAAAGGTGAACATAAAAAAACATTGTGTGGAAGCAACTTCAGGAGAAGGCTGGTACAGAGCTATAGTAAGATGCCACATAGACCTGCATTATTTGAATAACTGATCGGGATGCATGGGAGAGAGGCAATGTGATTGCGTCCTGCTTCCACCTACAGAGAGCCACTTCTGAAACTTGCTCTCCTGCGTGCTAGATCTCCTACAGGGCAGATGGTTTAGGACATCAGCCCCTGCTCTCTAATATTTTACATTCCCTATAGTGCAGACAGCTGTATGCCATCTGTCTCTGCTTCAGTCTCTATTATTATTCCACAGTCGCCACGAAATATGACTGTTCTTTTTAACATCTGTTAAGTTCTACACATACCTTGTTGCTCATGTGACTGGCGTATGGGATATTCATCATGAAGGATAGTTTTAACCCGTATTTGCAGTAATAATTAGACATTTTCTTGGATTTTATGACTTCCTTTCACTCACTTATCCATGCTGTCCACATCATACTCGAGCCATCTTGTATATTTGCGTTTTGTGTAGTACATTTTAGTGATTACATATTACAGATGGGTTCATTGTTGTGAAATTATTTTCACAGGAATAAGGGCAATTGAGGTTACAAACAGAATAAATTATAATTGCATTATTGCTCTGTATTGTGCCACTGGAGACCACGGGTCCCTTATGCTGATACGCTCAGAAAATAGTGGTCTTCAAAATACAGGTTGATTCTTGCAAAGACAAAAACAACAACCAGCCACTGCTAACAATGATATATATGCACACAAATAGCTCTGTTAGTGGTTTCGAACCAAGAGGTCCATCTTCAGATGGCTGTTTACACTGAGATGTACATTTGTCGATGTTTACATTAGCTTTTGGCTCTTTGTTCCCATTGTAGTGAGAATTTCTCAGAATGGTGGCACCCTACAGCAAATAACGGTGTCACAAGTGGCCTATTTTATTGTAACTCTCGCTAATACTCGTGGAACACAGTGTAATTGTTCAGTTGTTATTAGCTACAGTTACAGTCAAACAGGTCGTTTTACACTTTTTTTTGCTGTGGGCTCCACCATCCCAAGGAATTTTCACCACAAAGGCGAATAAAGAGCAAAAAGCTAATGTAAACACCAGCAAATGTGCGCCGAAATATAAACAGCTGTCTGAGAATGACCAATCAGTCCAAAACTGGTACAGAACTACTTGTGTAGTTCAAAGAAAACTTTAGTCTCATTTCAAATAGGTACCCCACTCATACAGTTAGTCAGTGGTTACTTCAATCTACCCACGATATGCTGGAAAAATTATACGTTTAAAGCCGGCAACAGGCATAAAAGTCATCCAAAATTGTACTGAATGCTTTCTCAGAAAATTAATCTGAACAATTGGTTCATGAGCCCACTTGAAGTGTAAATGGTTGCAAAAGCATACTTGATTTCTTAACAACAAATAATCCTGGAGTAATAGTGAGTATAATGATGAATACACGGATTAGTGACCACAAAGCAGTTGCTGCTTGGCTGAATACCATAAAAAAGAAACGCAAAGTACATTTATTTTTAAAAAAAAGTCGATAAAAATGCTCTTGACACCTTTTTAAGAGACATTCTCGACTCCTTCCAATCTGATCACGTAATATAGAAAACATGTGAAATGATTTCAAAGAGATAGTATCGACAGCAATTGAGAGATACGTACCACATAAATTAATAAGTTATGGTACTGATCGCCCATGGTATACAAAATGGGTCGGATCGCTGTTGCAGAAGCAATGAAAAAAACATGCCAAATTTAAAAGAACACAATCCTCAAAACTCGTAAAGTTTGGCAGAGTTCGAAGTATAACGCGTACTCAGTGCGAGATGCTTTTAATAATTTCCACAACAAAACTCTGTTTCAAAAACAGGCAGAAAACTCAAAGAGATTCTGGTCATCCATAAAGCACACCAGTGACAAGATGCAATAAATACCTTCACTGCATGATAAACATGGTCTTTCAAAACTCCTTCATCAAAGAAGATGAAGTAAATATTCGTGATCCAATTATGAACAACAGCCAAGATGAAAAACATAGAAGTACATATCCTCAGTGTAGCAAAGCAGTGTAAATCACTTAATAAAGGCAAGACCTCTGGTCCAGATTGTATACCAGTCAGGTTCCTTTCAGAGTATGCTCATGCAATACCTCCATATTTAGCAATTATATGCAACCACTCGCTCATAGGAAGTTCCAGACCTAAAGGCTGGAAAATTGCTCAAGTCACACCAATACCCAAAAAGGGAAATAGGAGTGATCCGCTGAATTACAGGCCTATATCACTAACATTGATTTGCAGTAGGGTTTTGGAACATGTACTGTGTTCGAACATTATCAATTACCTCGAAGAAAATGATTCATTGACACACAGCATGGATTCAGAAAACATCATTCTTGTGAAACACAACTAGCTCTTTGTACTCATGAAGTAATGAGTGCTATCAACAGGGAATGTCAAATTGATTCCATATTTTTAGATTTCCAGAAGGCTTTCGACACTGTTCCTCACAAGCATCTACTAACCAAACTGTGTACCTATGGAATATCACCTCAGTTGTGCGACTGGATTCATGATTTCCTGTCAGAAAGGTCACAGTTTGTAATAATAGACAGAAAGTCATTGAGTAAAACAGAAATAAAATCCAGCATTCCCCAAGGAAGTGTTACAGGACCTCTATTGTTCCTGATCTATATTAATGACATAGGAGACAATCTGAGTAGCCCTATTAGATTTTTTGCAGATGATACTGTCATTTACCATCCTGTAAAGCCATCAGATGTCCAAAATGAATTGCATAATGATTTAGATAAGATATCTGTGTGATGCAAAAAGTGGCAATTGACCCTTAATAAAAAAAAAAAAAAGTGAAGTTATTTACATGAGTACTAAAATAAATCCACTAAATTTCAATTATGTGATAAGTCACACAAATCTTAAGGCTGTGAGTTCAGCTAAATACTTAGGGATTACAATTACAAATAATCTAAACTGGAACGATCACATAGATAATGTTGTGGGTAGAGCAAAGACTGCAATTCATTGGCTTAACACTTAGAAGTTGCAACAGTTCTGCTAAAGAAATTGCTTAAACCATGCCTGTCCACCCTATTCTGGAGTATTCAAAGAAGGGCAGCTCGTTTTGTACTATCACAAAATAGGGGAGATAGTGCCGCAGACATGATACGTGAATTGGAGTGGTAGTCATTAAAACAAAGGCATTTTTCATTGCAACGGGATCCTCTTATGAAATTTCAATCACCAGTTTTCTCTTCCAATTGCGAAAACATTCTGTTGGCAACCACCTACATAGGGAGACATGATCATCATGATAAAATAAGAGAAATCAGGGCACATACAGAAAAATTTAAGGGCTCATTTTTCCTGTGTGGTGTTCAAGAGTGGAACAGTAGAGAGACATTGTTCACTGAACCCTCTGCCATTCACTTTATTGTGAATAGCAGAGCAATCACATAGATGTAGATCTGTCAATAAAATGCATTAACAGTGGCTGGTTGCTGTTTTCTTCTGTGCAAGGATCAGCTCATAGCCTACTCAGAAAATATCACTGAACAACCTCCAAAAATTGTGGATGGAGATCGGGTTTACCTTGTATGTCTAGTGATTTATATATTTTGTTTACTAATTCGCAGACTACTAGAAATCAACCGTAATCATCATATCTTAGATTTGGTTATTTTTCATAGATGTTTTCTCCTGCAGTGCTGCTACTTTATTTAACTGTGTGATTAAAAATTCTCATTGACAAATGAACCACATTTCTGTCAACAGGGGTAAACAGTTCACGACAACTACATTGGTGTTGATTAGTGACTGTGCTGGTGATGTTGATAACCAACATGTTGATGGAATAATAAATGAGTTGAATTCCATGAATGTTTCATTTGTTGCCATGTAAGTATATTTCACCACTTTTTGTGGGAAAATTGTGTAATACGTAAGCGCATTGGTCAAAAAGTTCATCATTCCAAAAATTCATCAGACTACTTTAGTGTCAGTGTTATAGTGGAATTCAAAAGTTTTCCCTGTGTTCCTAGCCATTTCATCTACTGCCTATTTGTTGTGCACTACCTTTTATATATAAAACAAAGATTCTGTAACTTACCAAATGAAAGTGTTGGTACATTGATAGCAACAGTAACAAACACAAACACACACACAAACAAATTTCAAGCTTTCGCAACCCACGGTTGCTTCATCAGGAAAGAGGGAAGGAGAGGGAAAGACGAAAGGATGTGGGTTTTAAGGGAGAGGGTAAGGAGTCATTCCAATCCCGGGAGCGCCCACACACACACACACACACACACACCCACACACATACACACACACACACACACACACACACACACACACACACACACACACACACACACACAAACACAAGCAGACATATGTAAAAGCAAAGAGTTTGGGTAGAGATGTCAGTCGAGAGGCGGAAGTACAGAGGCAAAGATGTTATTGAATGACAGGTGAGGTATGAGCGGTGGCAACTTGAAATTAGCGGAGGTTGAGGCCTGGTGGGTAACGGGAAGAGAGGATATATTGAAGAGCAAGTTCCCATCTCCGGAGTTCTGATAGGTTGGTGTCAGTGGGAAGTATCCAGATAACCCGGACGGTGTAACACAGTGCCAAGATGTGCCGGCCGTGCACCAGGGCATGTTTAGTCACGGGGTGATCCTCATTACCAACAAACACTGTTTGCCTGTGTCCGTTCATGCGAATGGACAGTTTGTTGCTGGTCATTCCCACAGAGAAAGCTTCACAGTGTAGGCAGGTCAGTTGGTAAATCACGTGGGTGCTGTCACACGTGGCTCTGCCTTTGATCGTGTATACCTTCTGAGTTACAGGATTGAAGTAGGTGGTGGTGAGAGGGGCGGTTACAAGCATAGGAGCCAGAGGGTAAAGAAGGTGGTTTGGGGATTTCATAGGGATGAACTAAGAGATTATGAAGGTTAGGTGTATGGTGGAAAGACACTCTTGGTGGAGTGGGGAGGATTTTGTGAAGGATGAATCTCATTTCAGGGCAGAATTTGAGGAAGCCGTATCCCTGCTGGAGAGCCATATTCAGAGTCTGATCCAGTCCCGGAAAGTATCCTGTCACAAGTGAGGCACTTTTGGGATTCTTATGTGGGAGGTTCTGGGTTTGGGGGTATGAGGAAGTGGCTCTGGTTAGTTGCGAGATGCGAAAGCTGTTTTCAGGTTGTTGTTGTATTGGTTCAGGGATTCAGGGCTGGAGCAGATTCATTTGACACAAAGACCTAGGCTGTAGGGAAGGGACCGTTTGATATGGAATGGGTGGCAGTTGTCATAATGGAGGTACTGTTGCTTGTTGGTGGGTTTGATGTGGACAGATGTGTAAAGCTGGCCATTGGACAGGTGGAGGTCAACGCCAAGGAAAGTGGCATGGGATTTGGAGTAGGACCAGGTAAATCTGATGGAACCAAAGGAGATGAGGTTGGAGAGGAAGTTCTGGAGTTTTTCTTCACTGTGAGTCCAGGTCATGAAGATGTCATCAATAATTCTGTACCAAACTTCGGGTTGGCAGGCCTGGGTAGCCAAGAAGGCTTCCTCTAAGCGACCTATAAATAGGTTGGCATACGAGGGAGCCATCCTGGTACACATGGCTGTTCCCTTTAATTGTTGGTATGTGTGGCCTTCGAAAGTGAAGAAGTGATGAAGCTGGCTAAGGTAATGAGGAAAGAGGTTTCAGGTAGGGTGGCAGGTGTTCGGCGTGAAAGGAAGTGCTCCATCGCAGCGAGGCCCTGGACATGCGGGATATTTGTGTATAAGGAAGTGGCATCAATGGTTACAAGGCTGGGTTCAGGGGGTAACAGATTGGGCAAGGATTCCAGGCGTTCGAGAAAGTGGTTGGTGTCTTTGATGAAGGATGGGAGACTGCATGTAATGGGTTGAAGCTGTTGATCTACGTAGGCAGAGATACGTTCCGTGCGGGCTTGGTAACCAGCTACAATGAGGCAGCCGGGATGATTGAGTTTGTGAATTTTAGGAAGTAGGTAGAAGGTAGGGGTGCAGGGTGTCAGTGGGGCCAGGAGGTTGATGGAGTCAGGTGAAAGGTTTTGTAGGGGGCCTAAGGTTCTGAGGATTTCTTGAAGCTCCGCCTGGACATCAGGAATGGGATTACCTTGGTAACCTTTGTATGTAATGCTGTCTGAAAGCTGACGCAGTCCCTCAGCCACATACTCCCGATGATCAAGTACAACGGTCGTGGAACCCCTGTCCACCGGAAGAATGACGATGGATCGGTCAGCCTTCAGATCACGGATAGCCTGGGCTTCAGCTGTGGTGATGTTGGGAATACGAATTAGGTTTTTCAAGAAGGATTGAGATGCAGGGCTGGAAGTGAGAAATTCCTGGAAAGTTTGGAGAGAGTGATTTTGAGGAAGAGGAGGTGGGTCCCGCTGTGATGGAGGACGGAACTGTTCCGGGCAGGGTTCAATTTCGATAGTGTCTTGGGGAGTTGGATCATTAGGAGCAGGATTATTTTTCTTTGTGGCAAAGTGATATTTTCAGCAGAGACTACGAGTGTAGGACAGTAAATCTTTGATGAGGGCTGTTTGGTTGAATCTGGGAGTAGGACTGATATTGAGGCCTTTGGATAGGACGGAGGTTTCAGATTGGGAGGGAGGTTTGGAGGAAAGCTTAACTACGGAATTGGGGTGTTGTGGTTCCAGATTGTGTTGTTTAGAATTTTGAGGTTTTGGGGGGAGTGGAGTTGGAAGTGGGAGATTGAGTAGATGGGAGAGACTGGGTTTGTGTCCAATGAGAGGAGGTTGAGATTTGCTGGAAGGGTTGTGGAGGGTGAGTGAGTTGCCCTTCCGGAGGTGGGAAACCAGGAGATTCGATAGTTTTTTGAGGTGGAGGGTGGAATGCTGTTCTAATTTGCAGTTGGCCTGTAGGAGGATGCTCTGAACAGCTGGTGTGGATGTGGGAGAGGAAGGATTGAGGACTTTCATTAAGGACTGATGGAAAGACGGGTTACGGCCAGAGATGGGAACTTTAAGTGTGAGGGCTTAAAGAGACTTTAAATATGTCTGCTTGTGTCTGTATATGTATGGGGGGATATGTGTGTGTGTGTGCGCGAGTATATACCTATCTTTTTTTCCCCCTAAGGTAAGTCTTTCTGCTCCCGGGATTGGAATGGCTCCTTACCCTCTCCCTTGAAACCCACGTCCTTTCATCTTTCCTTCTCCTTCCCTCTTTCCTGACGAAGCAACCGCCGGTTGCGAAAGCTCGAAATTTTGTGTGTGTGTTTGTGTGTTATTTTATTGTGCCTGTCTACCGGCGCTTTCGCGCTTGGTAAGTCTTGGAAGATTTAAAAGTCCACAAACAGCCTTTGATGTAACGTACTTAGGTCCAAATGTGTGTGACTCGTTTCTGCTGGATAACCCAGACAGAGATGCTGATTTTGAGGATTTATAGTGTTATTGTTGACTGGAATACTCTCTTCCAAATTCTGAAGGTGGCAGGGGTAAAATACAGGGAGCGAAAGGCTATTTACAATTTGTACAGAAAGCAGATGGCAGTTATAAGAGTCAAAGGACATTAAAGGGAAGCAGTGGTTGGGAAAGGAGTTAGATAGGGTTGTAGCCTATCCCCGATGTTATTCAATCTGTATATTGAGCAAGCAGTAAAGGAAACAAAAGAAAAATTCAGAGTAGGTATTAAAATCCATGGAGAAGAAATAAAAACTTTGAGGTTCGCCGATGACATTGGAATTCTGTCAGAGACAGCAAAGGACCTGGAAGAGCAGCTGAACGGAATGGACAGTGTCTTGAAAGGAGGATATAAGAGGAACATCAACAAAAGCCAAACGAGGATAATGGACTGTAGTCGAATTAAATCGGGTGATGCTGTGGGAATTGGATTAGGAAATGAGACGCTTAAAGTAGTAAATGAGTTTTGCTATTGAGGGAGCAAAATAACTGATGATGGTCAGAGTAGAGAGGGTATAAAATGTAGACTGGCAATGGCAAGGAAAGCGTTTCTGAAGAAGAGGAATTTGTTAACATCGAGTATAGATCTAAGTATCAGGAAATCATTTCTGGAAGTATTTGTATGAAGTGTAGCCTTGTATGGAAGTGAAACATGGACGATAAATTATTTAGACGAGAAGAGAATAGAAGCTTTCGAAATGTGGCGCTACAGATGAATGCTGAAGATTAGATGGGTAGATCACATAACTAATGAGGAGGTATTGAATATAATTGGTGAGAAGAGATATTTGTGGCACAACTTGACTAGAAGAAGGGATTGGTTGGTAGGACATATTCTGAGGCATCAAAGGATCACCAATTTGGTATTGGAGGGCAGCGCGGAGGGTAAAAATCATTGAGGGAGATCAAGAGATGAATACACTAAACAGATTCAGAAGGATGTAGCTTGCAGTAGGTACTGGGAGTTGAAGAAGCTTGCACAGGATAGAGTAGCATGGAGAGCTGCATCAAACCAGTCTCAAGACTGAAGACCCAACAACAACAACAACAGCAGTGGTTTGCAGATAATGCTTCCCCTGTAAAATGATATCATTGGTGTCTTTTAGCATCCTATTGCATCCACACTGAACATATTTAAAATTAATTTATAAAAATTTATAAATTAATTTATAAGATTTAGTTCTCCAAAAATGCCCGAATCTCGATTTTCGTTCATGGCAGCAAACACCTGTCAGTTGTTGGCAGCTCTTTACAAAAAATCAAATCATGTACTTCCTTCGTAACACATTTCTGCTGTAGTCATCAACACTTTCTGGAAGCTTCTGTCATGGTTTTTCTTTTTCAGGAAATTTCAGAGAGAGTGTTTGGCTTTGTACTTACTTATCCCGTCACGCCATACACTGAAAACCAACCAACATCTGTAGATGCAGCTGTTTACTAAACAATATCAGTCATTGACAGCTCTAGAGACAGCAGCTCCTTCAATACACATTAAGAGCCATGTGTTTGTCTGAAGATCTTAACGGCTTCTTCTTTGATCGCTTCTTGGGTGGACTCAAAACTACAACCTACCAACTTTTGTTCATGTTGCACAATTCCTTCTCAGTGTTTCAATTTGTTTTCTCATCAGTATACAACTGGTGGAGTATTGAATAATGTATTTATATGCTTCAGCCATTGTCATTCCTCTACTGCCTTTAGTGTCTCATTTTCTTAATCTAATGCTATCCTTATCACCTGATGTAATGCAGTTACATTCCATTTTCATAGTTTTATTTTCGTGTTCATCTTATGACCTTTTTTCAAGTCACAATCCATTCCATTCAATTGATATTCTGAGCATTGAACCACCTCTGACAGAATTACAATGTCATCGGAAAACTTTACATTTTTTATTCCTTCCCTGTGAACTTTAATCCTCTTCTCCCTCTGGTTCTTTTACTGCTTGTTCATTGTACAACATCAAATAACTTGAGGGACAGGCTAAAACCCTACTCCCTTTGTTACAAGGAGACGGCACGACCATGGGGTCGGGGATTTGTCCAAAATTTTGTGTGGTGAAAGAGGACCTCTAACACCTCACGTGGTTGACGTATTAGGACGCACTACTCAGAAAATCCCGGGAAAAATCGATCAAAAGTTTCTTAGGTGTCATACGAGTATAAAATGTTTGTGAATTGCCGAGCCACCGTCTGTCCTAGATGTTTAGGGCTCGGACTATTATGCCAGAGGTCTCGGGTTCAATTCCTCCTCTGGCACTTTTTTTTCTTCTGTTTCATTTTCTTTTGTTATTCCACCAGTTATTCAGAAAGTTTTCCAAACCTACATTATCTTTAACAAATTAGTTACATTATTGAATAAAAATTATTTTATTTATGTCCAACAACACAATTCATGGCGGTGGGGTTTCCATTTTTCATTGTAAAGTATATGAGAAAAAAACATTGGGTTTTTAATCAGAATAACAAAGTTGATTGGGAAACATTCATTTTTTATACATATAATAATTATAAACAAGAAGTGCAGAGGTAATTATCATAAAAACAAACAAAGCAATAATTTTTGCGACATCTTGCGCAACATATAAAAACGGATTTTTTACAATCACAGGGCGTTTGGATTAAATCTGTACAAAAACATGCCCCATTAACATTTACGAAAATGTTTTGAGTTTCTGATAATTTTGAGGCAAACCAGGAATATTGAATCATGTCTTGGAATATTGGTGACAATAATTGATTGTGAATTATAGAATGAATTTTTATACAATCTTCCTGGGAATTAATTTCACTATTATCCTGTAACAATGCGCTGCAATTTTGCAAGCAACAGAAGAAAAAAAAAGTGTGGGAGGGGGAATCGAACCCGAGACCTCTGGCATAAGGGTCTGAGTGCTAACCATGTAGGCCAAATGGCGACTCGGGACTGGACCAACATTTTATACTCATACGGCACCTAAGAAACTTTGGATCGATTTTTCTCGGGATTTTCCAGGTAGTGCGTCCTAATATTTTAACCATGTGAGGTGTTAGGGGTCCTCTTTCACCACACAAAATTTCGGACAAATCCCTGACCCCACAGTCGTGCCGTCTCCTTGTTAGACTCTTACAACTGCAGTATAGTTTCTGTACAAGTTGTAAATAACATTTCACTTCCTGTGTTTCATCCTTGCTATCTGCAAACATTGTATTAGCAGATAAAACTTTGACATGCCCTCTAAAATATCTCTGTCACCTATTTACAGTGAGAATGGCAGCTAGGGCGTTGCTAGTGAACTCCCCTGCAGTCCATGCTGCTAGCGTTTCACATGCCATCAAATCATGTAATCACAGAAAAACATCCATAGCAGAAAGTTCTATCAGTCATGTTTACCACAGGGTAGGACCTCCTCTTCCCATCTGACAATGAGGGTACGTCATATTCAGCTGCTTTTGATCATTGATCTCAAAGAAGTTTGGTGCCCCGCACCACTTTCTCTTGCAGGAAACAATAGGTACAGTCTCCAACAACTGTGGCAGCACAAGTTTCCTTTGGAGAGACAAGCTTTCACTCGCATATAAACACAATTTAGAAACCATTGCTTGTGTGAAACTCAGCTTGCCGTTTTCTCATATTATATC
Source organism: Schistocerca gregaria (assembly GCF_023897955.1). NCBI lineage: Eukaryota > Metazoa > Arthropoda > Insecta > Orthoptera > Acrididae > Schistocerca > Schistocerca gregaria. The sequence goes on along the minus strand of NW_026061870.1, from coordinate 934,518 downwards.
CTGTGCACCACCGGTGAAGAGCAGTGGACATATTCCATATTCCTAGATTCCCAGAAAGCATTTGGCACAGTGCCACAGTGGAGACTGTTGTAACCACCAAATCCTCCAAAAATAAATGAAAAATATACCTATTCAAAAAAGCAGATAAAAATTCACTTGCATTCCTGAGAGACAGTCTCCACTCCTTTCAATTTAACAGTGTAAGCGTAGACCAGATGTGGCTTCGATTCAAAGAAATAGTATCGGCAGCAATTGAGAGATTTATGCCAAATAAATTAATAAACAAAGGAGCTGATCCTCCTTGATACGCAAATTGAGTCAGAACACTTGCAGAAACAATGAAAAAAACATGCTAAATATGAACAGATTGCAAAATCTCCAAGATTGACTGTCTTTTTCAGAAGCTCAGAATTTAGCATGGACTTCAAAGCAAGATGCTTGTAATAGTGTCCACAACGGAACTTTGTCTCGAAACATGGCACAAAAACCAAAAATATTCTGGTCGTATGTGAAGTATGTCGAGGCACAATTATTGTCTTCTCTACTCGATAGCCATGGAGATACTAAGGAAGACAGTGCTGCCAAAACAGAGTTACTAAACACAGCCTTCCGAAATACCTTCACCATAGAAGATGAAGTAAATATTCTAGAATTCAACTCAAGAACAGCTGCCAACATAAGTAACGTAGAAGTAGATATACTCAGTAGTGAAGCAACTTAAATTACTTAATAAAATCATGTCTTCTAGTTCTGACTGTATACCAGTTAGCTTCCTTTCAGAGTATGGTGATGCAATAGGTCCATACCTAAATATCATATACAACCGTTTGCTTGATGAAAGATCTGTTTGCAGAGACTGGAAAGTTGCACAGGTCACACCAATATTCAAGAAATGTAGTAGGAGTAATCCACTAAATCAAAGGCCGATATCATTAACATGCCCCCCCCCCCCCCCTCCAATGATCCATGGACCTTGCTGTTGGTGGCGAGGGTTGCGTGCCTTAGCGATACAGATAGCCATACCATAGGTGCAACCACAACGGAGTGGTATCTGTTGAGAGATCAGACAAATGTATAGTTCCTGCAGAGGGGCAGCAGCCTTTTCAGTAGTTGCAGGGGCAACAGTCTGGATGATTGACTGATCTGGCCTTGTAACAATAACCAAAACTGCCTTGCTGTGCTGGTGCTGCGAACGGCTGAAAGCAAGGGGAAACTACAGCCGTAATTTTTCATGAGGGCATGCAGCTTTTCTTTATGGTTAAATGATGATGGCACCCTCTTGGGTAAAATATTCCGGAGGTAAAATAGTCCCCCATTCGGATCTTCGGGCGGGGACTACTCAGGAGGACGTTTTTATCAGCAGAAAGAAAACTGGCACTCTTCGGATCTGAGCGTGGAAGGTCAGATCCCGTAATCGGGCAGGTAGGTTAGAAAATTTAAAAAGGGAAATGGATAGGTTAAAGTTAGATATAGTAGGAATTAGTGGCAGGAGGAACAAGACTTCTGGTCAGGTGAATACAGGGTTATAAATACAAAATCAAATAGGGGTAATGCGGGAGTAGGTTTAATAATGAATAAGAAAATAGGATTGCTGGTAAGCTACTACAAACAGCGTAGTGAACGCATTATTGTGGCCAAGATAGATATGAAGCCCATATGTACCACAGTGGTATAAATTTATATGACAACTAGCTCCGCAGATGACGAAGAGATTGATGAAATGTATAATGAGATAAAAGAAATTATTCAGATAGTGAAGGGAGACGAAAATTTAATAGTTATAGGTGACTGGAATTCGATAGTAGGAAAAGGGAGAGAAGGAAATGTAGTAGGTAAATATGGATTAGGGGGGAAGAAATGAAAGAGGAAGCCGCCTGGTAGAATTTTGCACAGAGCATAACTTAATCATAGCTAACACTTGGTTCAGGTATCATAAAAGAAGGTTGTATACATGGAAGAACCCTGGAGATACTGGAAGGTATCAGATAGATTATATAATGGTAAGACAGAGATTTAGGAACCAGGTTTAAAATTATAAGAAGTTTCCAGGGGCAGATGTGGACTCTGACCACAATCTATTGGTTATGACCTGTATATTAAAACTGAAGAAACTGCAAAAAAAGTGGGAAATTGAGGAGATGGGACCTGGATAAATTGTAAGAACAAGAGGTTTTAGAGAGCTTCAAGGAGAGCATTAGGGAATTATTGACAAGAATGGGGGAAAGAATTACAGTAGAAGAAGAATGGATAGCTTTGAGAGACGAAATACTGAAGGTAACAGAGGATCAAGTAGGTAAAAAGACAAGGGCAAATAGAAATCCTGGAGTGACAGAAGAGATATTGATTTTAATTGATAAAAGGAGAAAATATAAAAATGCAGTAAATGAAGCAGGCAAAAAGGAATACAAACGTCTCAAAAATGAGATCGACAGGAAGTGCAAAATGGCTGAGCAGGGATGGCTGGAGGACAAATGTAAGGATGTATAGGCACATATCATTAGGGGTAAGGTCAATACTGCCCACAGGAAAATTAAAGAGACCTTTGGATAAAAGAGAACCACTTGCATGAATATCAAGAGCTCAGATGAAAACTAATACTTTGCAAAGAAGGGAAAGAAGAAAGATGGAAGGAGTATATAGAGGGTCTATACAAGGGCGATATTCTTGAGGACAATATTATAGAAACGGAAGAGAATGTAGATGAAGATGAAATAGGAAATATGATACTGTGTGAAGAGTTTGACAGAGCACTGAAAGACCTAAGTTGAAACAAGGCCCCGGGAGTAGTCAACATTCCATTAGAACTACTGACAGCCTTGGGAGAGCCAGGCCTAACAAAACTCTACCATCTGGTGAGCAAGATGTATGAGACAGGCGAAATACCCTCAGACTTCAAGAAGAATATAATAATTCCAATCCCAAAGAAAGCAGGTGTTGACAGATGTGAAAATTACCGAACTATCAGTTTAATAAGTCACTGCTGCAAAATACTAACACGAATTCTTTACAGATGAATGGAAAATCTGGTAGAAGCTGACCTCGGGGAAGATCAGTTTGGATTCCGTAGTAATGTTGGAACTCGTGAGGCAATACTGACCCTACGACTTATCTTAGAAAATAGATTAAGGAAAGGCAAACCTATGTTTCTAGCATTTGTAGACTTTGAGAAAGCTTTTGACAATGTTGACTGGAATACTCTCTTTCAAATTCTAAAGATGGCAGGGGTAAAATACAGGGAGCGAAAGGCTATTTACAATTTGTACAGAAAGCAGATGGCAGTTATAAGAGTCGAGAGGCATGAAAGGGAAGCAGTGGTTGGGAAGGGAGTTAGATAGGGTTGTAGCCTCTCCCTTATGTTATTCAATCTGTATATTGAGCAAGCAGTAAAGGAAACAAAAGAAAAATTCAGAGTAGGTATTAAAATCCATGGAGAAGAAATAAAAACTTTGAGGTTCGCCGATGACATTGGAATTCTGTCAGAGACAGCAAAGGACTTGGAAGAGCAGCTGAACGGAATGGACAGTGACTTGAAAGGAGGATATAAGAGGAACATCAACAAAAGCCAAACGAGGATAATGGACTGTAGTCGAATTAAATCGGGTGATGCAGTGGGAATTGGATTAGGAAATGAGACGCTTAAAGTAGTAAATGAGTTTTGCTATTGAGGGAGCAAAATAACTGATGATGGTCAAAGTAGAGAGGGTATAAGATGTAGACTGGCAATGGCAAGGAAAGCGTTTCTGAAGAAGAGGAATTTGTTAACATAGAGTATAGATCTAAGTATCAGGAAATCATTTCTGGAAGTATTTGTATGGAGTGTAGCCTTGTATGGAAGTGAAACAGGGACGATAAATTATTTAGACGAGAAGAGAATAGAAGCTTTCGAAATGTGGCGCTACAGATGAATGCTGAAGATTAGATGGGTAGATCACATAACTAATGAGGAAGTATTGAATAGAATTGGAGAGAAGAGAAATTTGTAGCACAACTTGACTAGAAGAAGTGATCAGTTGGTGGGGAATATTCTGAGGCATCAAAGGATCACCAATTTAGTATTGGAGGGCAGCGTGGAGGGTAAAATCATAGAGGGAGACCCAGAGATCAGTACACTAAACAGATTCAGAAGGATGTAGGTTACAGTAGGTATTGGGAGATGAAGAATCTTGCACAGGATAAAGTAGCATGGAGAGCTGCATCAAACCAGTCTGTGGACTGAAAACAACAACAACAACATTAACGTCAATATGCAGCAAGATTTTGGAACATATATTGTGTTTGAACATAATGTATTATCTCGAAGAAAATGGTCTATTGACACACAGTCAACACAGATTTAGAAAACATTTTTCTTGTTATATACAACTAGATCCTTACTTGCACTGAGTGTTGAGTGCTATCGACAAGGGATTTTAAATTGATTCTGAATTCCTGGAAGGCTTTTGACACTGTACCACACAAGCAGCTTGTAGTAAAATTGCATGCCTATGAGATATCATCTCAGTTTTGTGACTGGATTTGTAGTTTCCTGTCAGAGAGGTCAGAGTTCGTAGTAATTGGTGGAAAGTCATCGAGTAAAACAGAAATGATTTCTGGTGTTCCCCAAGGTAGTGTTATAGGCCGTTTTCTGTTCCTTATCTATATAAACAATTTGTAAGACAATCTGAGCAGCCGTCTTAGGCTGTTGGCAGATGAGACTGTCGTTTATTGTTTGTAAAGTCATTAGATCGAAACAGGTTGCAACATGATTAGAAAAGATACATGTATGGTGCAAAAATTGGCAACTGACCGTAAATAACGAAAAATGTGAGGTAACCAGAAGAGTGCTAAAAGGAATCCATTAAACTTCAGTTACACTATAAATCGGTCAAATCTAAAGGCCGTGAATTCAACGAAATACCTAGCAATTACAAGTACTAACGACCTAAATTGAAAGGAACACATTTTCTATGTGTTCCTGGAGGGCTAACAAAACACTGTGTTTTATTGGCAGGACACTTAGGAAATGTAACAGATCTCCTGAGGAGACTGCCTACACTACACTTGTCCGTCCCCTTTTAGAATACTGCTGCGCAGTGTGGGATCCTTACCAGATAGGATCGATGGAGTACATCAAAAAAGTTCAAAGAAGGGCAGGGTGTTTTCTATTATCACGAAATAGGGGAGAGAGTGTCACTGAATGATACAGGATTTGGGATGGACATAATTAAAACAAAGGTTTTTTTGTTGCAGAGAAATCTTATCAGCTTTCTCCCCCCAGTGCGAAAATATTTCGTTGACGTCAACCTACATAGCGACAATGATGACCATGATAAAATTAGAGAAATCAGAGCTCGTTCAGAAAGATATAGGTGTTCGTTCTTTCCACGAGGTATACGTGATTGGAATAATAGAGAATTGTGAAGATTGTTCAATGAGTTCTCTGCCAGGCACTTAAATGTGATTTGCAGAGTATCCATGTTGGTGTAGATGTAAGTAATAGAAGCCAGTACTTTGTCCTGGAAGGCGACTGTTTATCAGAGATAAAGATATCTTCAGGTGTTGCCCTACGAGAGTGTGGTAGGACCACTCTTGTTTTGCATATACATAACTATATTACAGGCAATCTTTGTTTGCTGATGTTGCTGTGGTGTACAGGAAAGTGTCACCATTCAGCGACAGTAGGAGAGTACAGGTTGATAGACAGAATTTTTACATGGTATGGTGAATGAAATATTCCTCTCAATGCAGAAAAATGTAAGCTAATGCATACGAGAAAGAAAAGCAATCCTGTCAGCTGCTAAGTGGTAAAGTGCTAGATTACAAATCCAAAGGCTTCAGGTTTGATCACCAGTCAGTTGTAGGCTTTTCATCTGTCACTTATCGCTTCTTTCACTTCTGGGAATTTGTTGATGAGAATGATGTCAAGTTACTCTGTGGTTTGGAATCCGCTTTAAACTGTAGGTCCCCCTTTGACTATCTTAGCTCAAAGGTCAGAGGAAAGCACTGCACACCATCTCCAACAGGACCGTGACTAATAAAGCACTGAGATGTTCAAAACAGTCTTGGGATTAATGACTGGTTTACCTCAATGTTCGAATAGAGTGTTAGTGATGTAATACCTGACACAGTCACATGAATTAAATATCCACGCATGATGTTGCAAAACAACATGAACTGGAATTACCATGTAACGTCAGTTGTAGGGAAGACGAATGGTCGATGTTGAATTTTAGGGAACTGTAGCTCATATGTAACAGAGACCATTTACAGAATACTTGTGCAACACATTCTTGAGTACTATTTGAATGTTTGGGATCCCCACAAGGTTGAATTATAGCAGGGGCTTCCAACCTGGTAGCTTACCTGCGCCATACTGACTGAGGTGGCACAGTAGTTCAAACCCACATCCATCCGTGCTGCTTTAGGTTTTCTGTTATTTCCCTAAATTGCTTCAGAAAAATGCCAGGATGGTTCCTTTGAAAGGACATGGCCAAATTCATTCTCCATCCTTCCCTAATCTGATGGGATCGATGACCTCGCTGTTGGGTTCCCTCCCCCAAACCAACCAACCTTACCCGGGCCATGTTGGAAGAAGAGAAATATTTTTGGGTCGCGCATAATATGCTTAACATTAACAATAACCACTGGTTTTAAAAAAAATATAAAAATCTATTGACCAGTGAGAGAATAGCATCATGTGGTGGGAGAGTCAAATTGAAAATATTTACAGAATGAGATTTTCACTCTGCAGCGGAGTGTGCGCTGATATGAAACTTTCTGGCAGATTAAAACTGTGTGCCCGACCGAGACTCGAACTCGGGACCTTTGCCTTTTGCGGGCAAGTGCTCTACCAACTGAGCTACAGAAGCACGACTCATGCCCGGTACTCACAGCTTTACTTCTGCCAGTATATCTATATTTACTTTATCATAGCTTTACATAAAGTTGTGTTTTTTTTTTTTACCGAGTGTGTAATAGATGTTCACTCCTTGGGCCACATTGATACTTTCTTTGAGCTTCATCCCGCCTGTATGCCACTGGTTGGAGATCCTTGAATTAAAGGGAGACATCAAAGCAAGTCAGAAGTGTGCCAGTGGTTTTGTTACCGGGAGGTTCGATCTACACACTAGTATTACAGAAATTTTCCGGGAACTCGGAAAGGAATCCCTGCAATGAATAGTTTGCAAAACACTAGTAAAAATCTGTTAGAAAACAGGTGTTTGAAATGAAGTGCAGAACAATATTGTGGCCACCAACGTAACACCTTATGTAAGGACTGCGAAGTCAAGATTAGTTATCAGAGTTCATACAGAAGCATATAGAGAATTGTTTTTCCCTTGCTCCATTTGTGAGGGAACAAGACAGTGAATGACTAACAGCAATGCATCGAAACCTCCACCGTGCTCTTTATGGAAGCTTGTGGTGTACATTTGTTGATACTAATGTAACATGTGCAACCGGAAGTGGCATGGCAGCAAATAAACTACTATTATTCCAAATTGTACAATATCAGTCAACAAATTCACAGAAAATGGTATTGGTGTCTGAGACACCTGGGGCTTATAGATTTTAATCCCTCCAAACATGGGCCTTGCAACAGTTCAGGACAATACGTCTCTCTGGGACTATATAAAAATATGGCTGTAATAGTTGTGGATGTCTAGGAGACCAGAGAAGAGGTGTGTGCTTTTACTTTCATGCCCACCAAAATCTATGAACCAGTGAGACAATAGCATCATGTGGTGGGAAAGTCAAATTGAAAATACAAGATGCGACAATAAAGTAATGAGACTGATGTGAAAAAAATGTTGCTTACCATTTTAGTCAAGTTTAGTGTTGTCTCCTTCAGAGTAGCTCCATTGTGATTGCACACATTTTTTTCAGTGCTTCTGCTATTGATGGTAACATTCCTGCAACTCATCTTTTGTAATATCCTCCAAGAACCTTGTCACAGCTTTTTGGGCATCTTGTGTTGTTTGAAAATGGTGCCCCTTGACTGCCGTTTTGACTCTTGGAAATAGAAAAAAGTCACACGGAACGATATCTGGTGAATAAGGTGGTTAAAGACTATTGCACTGACAGAGCAGTATATGGGATGGCGCATTATCGTTATGCAGAATCCAATTGTCAGCAATGTTGGCACGGACACGAAGAACACTTTTATGAAGTCTTTCTAAAATTTCTAATATTTGTTAACTGTTTGTCCAGGAGACACCCACTCTTTATGAACAATTCTCTTGGAATCAAAGAAGCACACAAGCATGCATTTCATGTTTGACTTTGACATGCAAGCTTTATTTGGTCTGTGATCCCTTTGAGCACCTTTGCAAACTTTGGCGTTTTGTCTCAGGATCATACTGAAAAAACGAACTTTCATCACCAGTGATAACACAGCTCAACAATTCTGGATTGATTTTCGTTTGCTCTAACAGATCGTCTGCCACATTTTTACACAAATCTTTCTCATACTAAGATCTTCAGTTATTATTAGACAAACCGTTTCTCAATTGATGTTCAGTTCTTCTGCAATCATTTTCACGTATAATCTTCGATTGGCCAAGTTGACATCCGTCCGTGAGGTTGATGGTCGTTCACTGCGGTCTTCCTCTTCAACATTCCTTTTGCCATCACCAAACATTTTATGCCAATGAAAAACTTGAGCTCTTGACATAACCTCCTCTCCAAAAGCCTACTGAAGCTTACTATAAGTTGTCGTCGCGTTTCACCCAATTTAACGCAAAAATAAATGGCATACCATTGCACAATATTATGGGGTTCCATTTCTGTGACAAGAGACACAAACGTGTTAACTTCTTACAGCACAACTCACAAGTGAGCAGTTGCATCGATGTGCCGCTTGGACTAGAAGCAGCTTATAGGCCAAGGTCAAAGATATTGTGCCTACGCAAGCATGCAGGGTTGACACATCTTGCAAAGAAAATCAGTTTCATTACTTTATTGTCACACCTCGTATGCTTCTGAAACAGCAATGCCTGTTTCTTAATACGGTACAGTGACTAGGATTTTTAAACAAAGCATTTAACCAAATCCACTGCATTTATTAGTTTTTCAGCACAGTAACACAGTGCATGTCATATGTACTTTTAATGGCCGCTGGTCAATGCACAAATGTTCGCAAGCTGGCATATTCCCACTTCGTATAAAACATTCAAAATTTGAATTTCATCCAAAGCATTTCGATGACCAGAGATGCCTACACAGAATTGAAGTCCCCTGAGCTTGCATAACTTTAAGTTTGATAAACAATGTGAAGTCAAATGTCAGTCAAAAGTGTTTCAAAGTTCAGAGACCTCACAAATATTTCAAACTCCAACTACAGTCTGAATATTTAGAAGCCCTGCAACTTAGAAAACTTGCAGAATTTTTCGAAGTCGATATGTGTGACTGTTTCACTGGTCATACCTTGACACTCACTGGCAATACTCTTTGCAACCCAGGCCAGCAAAAAAACTGCCCACACAAGTACTGCTCTCCCCTACTTATAGTCAAAGTGACTGTTTCTCAGTGAACTTATGTGTTGCTTCACTATTTACATACCTTTCAGTTTATTTATGTGTCATATATGTCAAATTATGTGTTCATAACTTTCCTGTAACTCATATTTCCCCTACAATCTGCATAGTGTTGAACTCATGCTCCGCAATATAAAAGTTAACACAAAGACAAGTCACTTAAGAATAGTATAATGTTATTGGCGGATGTTACTGGGAGTGGATACTATTTTTAGGAGCTATTTTGACTGATTGCCATTGAGATAAAATTTTTTGAAACGATTTAATGTCAATTTTCTCGAATAAGGTTGAATGTACTGTAGGTTGCAGCATCCCAATTGACTCATCTTTAGCTTTACTTCATTGTGCTGGATTGTGTTTTTTTTTCTTCCAATTGGTGTTAACAATAATTTTTACTGAAGTTACTAGTAAAATAAGGGAAAGTACTAATAGCACAAAAATACATATTAGTTCCTAACTTATGCTACCAGACCAGCAGCCTACTTTGCATTACACAATTCTTGAGTCTTTGCTCAGCTCTGTACTGTTAGTGCAACAAAAATTATTAATTTTCTTAATTTTTAATAATAATTTGTATATCTTTATGACTCTGTAGCTTCCAAAGTAATTGTGCTACGAGGTCAGAGTAGGGTTATCTGTTTCGTCTAGATGAGATCTTAGTTAGGTATGATGAACTTTCACATATTTGTGATGCTTCATGCACTTTATGTTGTGACTGCAGTTTTAAAAACATCTGTTAGGTAGACGCATGCTTTTGCAGTATTCCCAGTCTATCTCGGCTACCTCCTACATTGACAAACATGTTTGTCAGCAAATCGCCATGACTCTGGTACGGTACTCAACAGTCTCGTAAAACTTCGAACCTCGATTTCTAGAAAGCAGTTGAGAAATGCATCGTACTAGAGCAGAATTTGTCATATTTAGGTATGTACTGCAGCCATGCAAAAGATGGGCAAACTCAGCAACCGATTAGTTGTATGCTCCATTTGTAAGATGCGATTAAAAGTGTATGCCCTCATTCTGTTTAACAAATTCATTTTTTAGTTATGTGTCTTAGAAATACGGCATGCCAGCATTTATTACTACGTCCTTGATGTAGTCACTGACACACTTGTGATTGCTGAAAATGATCTGGTTGTTTTTGTTCTTCAACACATAAAGAGGTCCAGATCTGATACCAAGTGATGAAGTTAGTAACGGTGATGAAAGCAAGAATCTGAAAATTGGTCAGTGTACATCAGGAGCTGTTCTGGCCAAAATAATTGATGAGGTGAGTATGAACAATTTCTTTTACAAGTCCCATGTTCAGGGTTGAATGCTACAACAGTAAAAATTAAGTATAATGCAGAAAAAAAGGCAACCAGTTAAAGCCCTTCCCCTCAAAATATGTTTCTTTTCTTTGTTGATATTTTGAGCCTTGGCTGGCTGATCACGAGAGGGAGTGACATTTATATGATGTTATGTCGCAAACCATATGCAGGTGAGTGCTTAAGTCTATTGAATGCTTAACACAATTAAAAAATGAGAAGAATGTATATAATATGGCATAAACTATTGCACCAGCTGTTGGGAAAATATCCAATAGTTACCAGTGTCCCACCAGATATGATGAGCCTTCTAATATTGCAAGTTTCTACCAGGTTTCAAAGTTTTTTACATTGTGCATATTTTAATGCTACCATATCTGTAGCGTTCAATAAATCCAATATAATTAAACCTTGAAACTTCCCAGAAATCTGTCTCTTGTGAAGATACAGACAGGTACTCTTCCTCTTCGAACAGCTACTTGAAAAAAAAACTTATCCTTTACCTACAATAATATTCCTTTTTAAGCCAGCAGTCCTAAATTGTATTCAACTCTATATACAGCATGTTTACAAATGAATATCGAGGTTTTAATGCTTTATAATATTTATTTTACTAAACTTACAGTTATAAATGATATGTCAAATGAAAGAGCAACTCAAACAGTTTTACCAAGAACCTTATAAATGTTCAATGTGAGCACCATTTGTCACATGGCACACATCAAATTTATACCCGAGTTCTTCCCAAACGTTGATAAGTGTGTCTTCAGTGATTGTAGCAACAGCTGCTTCAGTCCGGTTTCTTAATTCAGGGAGGTCTGCTGGTAGTGAAGGCATGTACATACAATCCTTGATGAAGCCCAAAAGGAAAAATTGCATGGCGTTAGATCGGGTGAATGTGAAGGCCATGCAAAGCAAGCCCTGTCATTGGGCCCCTTGCAGCCTATGCAGCACAAGGCTACAGTGAAGTTCAACCAATCGCGTACTTCGGTATGCCAGTAAGGTGGTGCACCATCTTGCTGGAAAATGAAGTTCTCTGCCTCATCTTATTCCAACTGAGGGAAGAACCATTGCTCTAGTTTATCAAGGTAAGATGTGCCAGTTACAGTAGGTTCACCAAAAAAGAAAGGCCCATAAATTCAGCTATAGACTTGATGTGTGCCATTTATAAGGATCTTGGTGAAACTATCTGAGTTGCTCTTTCATTTGACATATCATTTATAACTATAAGTTTAATGTAATAAATATTATAAAGCGTTAAAACCCCGATATACATTTATAAGCACCTGGTATTATAGTCTGCTCAAGATTAGTTTAGGGTTGACATTTTGTCGTATATGGGAACGTTGGCTTGTGGAGAGATATTAGATCTGCACCCTCGGCCTTTTTAAATTTATAATTTATTGCATCATGTTTCAGTACCGTGCGAGGACAATATTGGTACTAATGATAACATTGGGCAGGAATTGAAGTATCTGATGGTGAGGGTATGGAGCACAGTTGAACTGTAGGAAACAAGGCCACCAATGCTGCGGCCAAGGCTCCAGTCCTCGTACTTCTGCCTTACATTCCCTCCGATGATCTCTGTGTTACCTTCTCTCAGTAGGTGGTGTCACTTTGGTGTCACCACTGGTCCTCCCTTTGTGGGAACAAGCCCCAGGTTATTAAGCTTCTCCCAGTGGCTCTGACAACCTCCTCTCGACCCTCTCACCTTGAGGAGATCGTTTTAGCTAGGTTGCATATCGGGCTCTGTCTTTTTAGCCATTGCCATTTGTTCAGTGGCACTCCCCCATCACTTTGCACACATTGTGCTCAGCTTTTGACAGTCTGCCATTTCCTGACAGAATACCCTTTTTTTTTTTTTTAACCCCTTACGTTCTGTTTGTGTTTGCCGTCTTGCGTTATAAGCCGTTTTAGTGAATGACATGAAGGCTGTCAATCGCGTTTTACTTTTTATCTGTCGTAGCAATATGGCAAGGGCCATTTAATTTTTAGTTTGAGACCTCCATTTCTCAATGGCATATTTTACCGAGCTTTCACTACGCCCCTCTTTTTAGCTGCCTTCTCCTTGGTCGACTGGGATTGACGTGTAGTCATTTTTAACTCCTCTCTTCATCTTAGTGTTGCTAGAGTGCTAGTGGTGTTGATAAAACGCAGAGCAATGGCAACGATAAATGAAGCAAACATTACAGTATATCTACAACTGCTGCCGAGGTTGACATTTAGTCAGAAAGGAACCCAAGGAATTTTGCAGAGTGAGAAAGACATGGCAGATAAAATATAAGCATTTCTGCAAAATGAGTCAGTAGACCATTTGGTGTTGTATGCACTCAACTGTGCAGACAGTGTACATGGGGAATATGATAATGATGATAGGTGCTTAACACGCGAAAGTAATATTGAAACAGGTGTTGTGCTGTGTAGTTTGTCGTCCTTGTTGCACAGGCAGCCACAAACCTCGTCTCTGATGAAGTTTAGTAAAGGACAATCATTGTCCAAACAGTGGTTACTAAACATAATTATGTATGTGGAAGATTATCTACAGTATTGTAAAAAAACAACTGTAAACAGATTTCTAATAAGTCTGCAAGTATATGACGGTGAAGTGCATAAGAAAAACTACGGATATTCAAGGGATGACGTGGCACACTTTTTACAAAAACTGGTTTTTGCGCATTTCAAGGATGCCTAATGCAATTTACAGGATATGTTTGATAGTGACCTGCTACATTAAGCAGATCAAATTGTGCGCAACATAGATTACAGTGATTGCAATGGAAGCAGTTCCTAGCTTCAAAGAGTACAACAGAATTGGAAGACGTAAGATAACAAAATTTCAAACAAAATGTCATCTTGCCAATACCCAGTAAACTATGGAATCTGCCCAAAAATTTGTAGTTGAGATAAACAGACTTATCTCATCATTGAGTAAGGACTTTTTTTTAACTTGGACCAATTGGGATTTGAAGAGGAAATGCATATGAAAGGAACCCTGAAAATTAGAGGTGCCAAGAGAGTTGTATCGAAATAAACTGATATCAGTGCCTTAACACTTTCATATTCAGTTATGGCGACTGTTAATCTGGGTGGTAAATTGGCTGGAAAGTTATTTATTGTTCTGCGAGAAGCCGGAAGTGCTCCACTTCCTATGATGTGCGTGATCTCACAAGGGCGTAGGGAATGTGTACATCACAGCAAGTAAGAGAGGGAAAACGGAAGTAAGGGAACTACAGCTATGGTATGAGCATTGCTTTTGCCCAATAGCTGCTCAGAATAACTTGCTTTTGCTAGATTCCTGGTCTGCATAGAAAAATCATACTCCTTTCAAGCAAACTATTCCTCCTATAAAATGTGTGACATTGCAGTTCATACCATTTGGAAAAATTGGACAAATTCAACCTCTCAGGGTTTGTTTTTTCTGTGCCTGTGAAACATATTATTTATCGCACTATCTGCAGCAGTGGCTTAAAGGATAGCCAGTTTCTTGATAAGCTCCACGATAGACTGTTTCACATTTGGTTGCATGCCCTCCTATTCCGCCAGTTCTCGTCACCCCATTACAGCGATATGATTCTGTATGCATTCCTTAAGAGCGGATACCTAGCTGAACATCCTGCATGGTATGTAACTCCCAAGGAGTTCGTCTTCAATCTTGATGGAGTGAATCTTTGCAATTAGTGTGGCCCACCATTGTTGTCCAGGCATTGTGCAATTTAATGGTTGGTTTTGAACATTTCTTGGATGTCAATTATGACCATTTTGTGGGGTATAATACATGCATCCCATAGAAGGCTGAGTGCTATGCCTTGGGACACTCATTTTCTGTTGCCCTCCTAAAGCATGGTGAGTCATGAGCAGCTGGTAATTGTTAATACAATACTTTCAAATGAGCCTTACTAAAGATTGAATTTGTGACCTCACACTCAAGAGGTTCCTTGTCAGATGGCAGGTGCCAAAGTGAAGGGATTACAATTTGATTGGTGCACAATATCTGGATCAAGGCTGTACATGACCCGGGACAACCGGCAAATGCGGGAAAAACACAGGAAAAACCAGGAAAAATCTGGGAATTTTTCGGAATTCTGGGAATTCTTCATTGTTTTAGTTTTCAGTTAAATTTTTGTAGTTTTGACTGGTAAGAACTGATACTCTTGCAAAGAATGCTACTGTATCCTGCTACTGGAGAATAATACTGCATCAGTTAAACATAAACGAGAGAAAAAATAAATAAAACTTAATTACAAAGTAAATGTGCCATGTACAACAAAAAAACACCAGAATGCACAAAACTATGCAATACTTTGTAACAGTAAACTGCTTTCTATTAATGTGACATCACAGCTGTTTACATTAAGTTTGTTTGAGCAATTGCAGCACGCTCGTGCACATGCGCAGTTGACTTGCATATGAGCAGTACTTTCCAGCTACTTGAAATGTGGCTGTTAGCTGTATCGTCAATAGCAGCAAACAGCCAGACGTTAACGAGAAAAAATTTTTTCTCGCTCGCCGTAGCTGCCAGATTTGCACATGCACAGTGTTGTCTGAGTTGTAGTGAGAAGGGGGTTAGTCTCCACATGACCCATGTTTATGTTAAGCGATTCTGCTGTTTCCTCTTTGTTTACAGCTTCCACACCAAATGAAAACAAAACAGATTTCTGTGGCCAGGCCCTATCAAGTGAATAAAAATACATTCACATAATTATGGAAGGCAAAAATATATTATTAGTTTCAGTTTTCTGATTTTATTTTATTTCCACATTTTTGGCAGTCGAGCATTAATTGCCTTGCAGAACAATGAAGTTGTTTTTGTCAGTTTGCTAAAGACATTTGGCTGTATTAATCTTTCCGCTGAGGCAAACAAACAAAGTGTTTCATTCCACAGTATTGGCTAGTTCCAGTTGTTCACTGAATTTTAAGTCCACATTTTCATCTTCTGCCTTTTATGGCATTATGCCATAATAACGAATCAAACTCGTGATAGTACATTAGTGGTACTCCAACAAAATATACATCCCAGAAACCATACTGAAAAGCTTAATATCAGGTGGGACATACTTCATTGTGAATCTGGACAAACCAATGTGCACTTCAAACCAAATTATGCATTTTAGTACTTTTTACAAAATTCTGAGGCTCTTTGAGTATCCTCTGATGTCCTGTTCCTGTTATGGCATAATGTAAGATCTCTTCATGTTTTATACATACAAACATGCGGGCTTCTTACATCACCGCAGTTGCGCATGTGCAATAATGCCTGTTTTCTGACACTCTCTGGCAACTGCTAAAACAAACCTATTTCTAACAGTCTCGGGAAAGTATTGCGAATGATGGTTTGAAAGGCATTACTTTCAAAGTAAATTTCCTTTCACGGAAGATGAATTGTGTTACATGTGAGAATATGTGATGAATTTATTAAATAACAGAGTGTTTGACTCTTGTTTAAAACTTAACATTTTGAGGACTAGCGACTTAGAAGAATTTCGAGCCCAGAAAACCAGACATTCATGTCATTATTTTAAATTTACTGGCACATTTGTGTGAGATGTTAAAGAATAACACACGCAAATAAAAAGATCAATATTACATGTGAAACCTTAGTTTCTCTAGTAGCTTATTAATCTTCCAGACCAATATTATATTTGAAAGCTTAGTTTTCCTTGTAGGTACACTTTGTGTATTAATGTAAACCGGTAACTTTTCCTCTTAGTGTGCTGCACTACTTAACAGTGATCTTGCTGTTGGCTGACTACAACATGTGTCTTACGCTCTGCTGTCGTCAGCTGGTGAGATCACGTGGCATAAGATATGATTGGCTCACAAAATGGCATCGCAATCTCGATTTCAATGCTCTGGAAACTAATATGCTGTGTTTGGTGAAATTCGAATTTATACTTTCATAATATGAAAATATGCTGTGTATGTCCTGCACATCAAAGGTCTTTCCAAAACTCCTCTCCCACCCTCCCCTCATCCAAAGTGCTAGGAAGTTCTATGCCAGTGTATAAAATGTTAACGCCATTCAAACGATTGATAAGTTTTACAGTTCTGAGGGAAAATCTATGGAAAGCCTACTGTCACATAGCTCGGGAAAAGCGTATTTTCGCATGGGAAAAAGTAAAGTATACTTTTTAACTGGATTATATGGGATAAATCAGAGATTTTTTATTTATTATTATTATGGAATTTGGTCTACTAGAACCTGGACTAAGAGCAGGCCTGTGCCCATCTCCCAGTTCAGCACTGGGCCTGAGTCACATCCAAATGCCTCGCATGTGTGGATATTTTGCACAATTGGGCCAAATGGAAACCCACAGTGAGGTCCCTTTCAATCGGTCAGGTGCTGATAGAGCTGTCTCACACATGTATGCGGCATCTCCACATCCTTCAAAACAATCAATCAACATCTGACACTGTTCAAGTGCCTTATATATCCCACCAGGCCTGGTAAAAAGACCAAAAACGAACAACACTAACATACAGCGGTCTCCAATCTTGTCACATAAAAGTAAAAGAGATAACACTACATGGCAATAGGTTGGGAAAGGTTAAAAAGAAAGACAGGGCAGATCATGCAGACCCAAGGATGAGAGGGAGTCACCTGTAGTTCTCACTGTGAGTGATATCTGACTGACATAGGGGACGCGTGATGCGTGACTATGAGCCACATGTAATGGGCAAATTGACTGACAGAATTCACACAGGTGTAGCCCCATGGGCTCGTATATTCTGGCCATAAGGTGAACAGCCAGTGTGGTGTTAGCTGAAATGAGGTGCAAGACAGCTGTGTATGTGCAGTTATTCTTTGGAAGACTGCAAGTTATTTGGATAATGAACCACACACAACAGCTCACATCCTAACATTTTGTTTGGTCTAATTTATGTGAGGTTAACAGTTCCCAGGGAGAGGGCACAAAATTGCAAGACAGGAATAGCTGGAGGAGAGAAATGCAAAGCTTTAGAGGTATATGCGAATATGATAAACATACTAAGTTAGTGCATAAGTTCGTAGCATTATTCCACATGTTTAATAAAAACCAAAGATACACATAACAGAGACTTTCATCATCATTAATATATTCTCCTTCACGATCTACAATAGTCCGCCAACAATAGAGTAACTTTTCGATTCCACGGCTCTAGAAGTCACGTTTTGTTGATGCGAGGAAATCATCTAGTCATGTTCAGAACACATTTTCATCAGAAAGGAAGTAAATTGATGGTTGTTTGATAGAGCACAGAAACCGTGAAAATCAGATGGTGCAAGATCAGGTGAATAAGGAGGGGGCGGAATGAATAAGGTGGGAGCTGAATGAATTTCCAACCAACTCCTGTATGGCATTTTTGTCAGTCTAACAGAATGATGGCAAGTGTTACCATGGAGTAACATTACTTCACACAGTTTTCTTCGTTGTCCTTGGATTGCATATGCAAAATGTTTCAGCTGTTGACAATAAATGTGACCAGTCATGTTTACACCTCAGGAAGTAATTCATAGTACACCATACCAGTGCTGTTCCATCAGATGCATAACAGTGTTCTTTGTGAATACACACAGGTCTTTGTTCAGGTAGTTGTTGCTTTGTTTGGGCTCAACGATTCTTTTCTTTTCCTAATTTTAGCATAAAGACATCATTTCTTATCAGTAATGGTTGGTGTTGGTCACAAGCCGATTGGGGACAAGTAAACAGAGATGCACATACAGCTACCCTCTGATTTTTGTGATTTTGGCGTAGAGCATGTAGTACCCATGTGTCCAATTTTGGAATCTTCCGCATTGCATGCAAATGTTGCAGAATGGTGTAATTATAATCACAGTTCATTGCATTTGCCAGTTCTTGGGTACACTGACATGGATCATTGTGGATTAATGTCTTTAAACAATCTTCATCAAACAATGAAGGTCTTCTTGAGCGTGGAGAGTCACTAATGTCAAAACAATCCTCCTTAAAACAATAAAATAATTTTCTTGCCATGCTCTGTCCATTGGCATTATTCCCATGCACATCACAAACGTTTCTGGTTGCTTCTGTTACTGTCAACTCCTGTATTGATCTCAAAAAGAAGAATGTCGGAAATGTTTTGATTTCTCCACTTGACACTCCCATTTTCTAGCATCCACATCTCCACCCAGTATCTCCAAATGACAAAATGACAATACGTAAACCGAAAAAACAACAGTGAACTACAAATAAAAAATATCAATTGAGTAATAATCCCATAGCAACCAGAATATCAACAAAATGCTACAAACCTATGCACCAACCTTTAGAGAAATTAAAGAAAAGAGAATTGTCAGTATGGATATTAAGAGCTCAAGTCACAAGTCAGCACTGAGAGAAAACAGAAAATTGAAAAATGTGTACAAGAGCTATACAAGGGAAATGAACCTGAAGACAATATCATGGAATGAGAAGAGGAGGTTGATGAAGAATAGAAAGAAGATATGATAGCCTACTGCATGCAGAATGTGACAAAGAACTGAAAGACCCAAGTCGAAACAAGGTACTTGGAGAAATGCACATTCCCTCGGAGTTATTAAGATCCTTGGGAGGCTTCCTGTAACAAAACTATTCCATTTCTTTGCAATATATATTCCCGAGATATGTAGGAACACACGAGGCAGTGCTGACCCTACGAATCATCTTAGAAGATAGACTGAAGAAATGGAAACCTTTGGTTTTAGCATTTATAGGTTTAGGAAAAAGATTTTGACAATGTGACTGGAATGCACTTTTTGAAACTCAATGGAAACAACTTGTACAGAAGCCAGATTGCAGTTATAAGAATTAAAGAATTTGGAAAGGAAGTGGTAGTTGAGGAAAGAAAGTCAGATAGAATTGGAGCATATCCCCAATGTTATTCCATCTGTATATTGAACTAGCAGCTTGGAAACCAAGGAAATGTTTGGAAATAGAATTAAAGTTCAGGGAGGTTTGGCTATGACACTGTAATTCTAGAGATGGCAAACGACTTGGAATATCTGGCTAGCAGAATAGATAGTGTCTCTAAAAGAGCTTCTGACATTAATATTGACAAAAATAAAATGAGGGCAACAGAATGTAGTCAAATTAAACCAGGTGATGCTGAGGGAATTAGATTTAGAAATACAACACTAAAAGTAGTTAGTCCATGTTACTGTTTGGGCAGTAAAATAACTGATAACAGCTGAAACAGAGTGGATACAAAACTTGGCCTGGCAGTAACAAGAAAAGCCTTTCTGAGAAAGAGACAGGGTATTTGTCTGGAATGTAGTTATGTATAGAAGTGATGCTTGGACAATAACAGTTCAGGGGAGGAAAGAATAGAAGCATTTAAAATACAGTGCTATAGAAGAATGTCGAAGATTAGATGGATACATCAAATATCTAATGATGAGACACTGAATCGAGTTTGTGAGAAAAGCATTAAAGCTTGTGAGCTGAAAAGTTTCATAGTTTCCTTTGGTTGTTTAGCAAACCTACACGTAAAACTTGAACAAACTCAGGGATGGTAGAGTTGGGACCCATAGACCACTTGACATAGAATCACCGCATGGTATTTCAAAACTTTTGATAACAGAAATTTCAAAAAAAGAAAGTAGAGTCTCAGGCTGCAATTATGGCATGTAAGAAAGCCATATTGTCCAAAAATTACTTGTTTAAAGCTGCAGTCCTGCCAACCTGTCCCCACGCTTACCCCCCTCTTTCCCAATCTGTGTGTCTCATTTCTAATGGTTAATTAAACACAGATGTTTAATACTTATTGGTGATATTTGTTTTATTGGTTTAGGACATAATATATCACTAAAATGCAAATACTGGCAATGAAAGGCTGCATTCTGTGATTAATAAATATTTTAAATGCGGACATTTTAGGTTAGGCTTTACCATGACTGTTATTGACATTAAATGAAACAAGTTTACTGTTACCAGTCATTGTTTATTTATCTCCACAACACGTTTAAACCTTTGAAATACGTTTTGGAAATCAATAAACAGTGACTGGTAACAGTAAACTTGTTGATTCATTTAATTAATAAATATTTTTAACATGTTCGCATCAAACAGATGCTTATTGACACTCAGTCCAAGGAGAAATTCTGGAAGAGACTTTAGATCTATTTGGTATCAAAATAGGTGTGCAAATAGGAGACAGTGTATCACCTATGTTCTTTAACCAGGTTCTAGAGAAAGTCATAATAGAATGCCACATGGAGCAAGCCATGATGTGACCGTGGCATAAAGTTAGGAAAAAGCAAGAGGCAAAATGTCAGTATTGACTGTTTGGCATTTACTGATGACTCGGCCATACTCTCCACAAACAGTGATACAGCGTGCACCCACGTTGAAATTCTGAAGAAATGAACAGAAAAAGACGGTTGCAAATCTCCTTTGAAAAGTCAGGATTTATGACTGATATGAGTGCCACCGTCCTTGACACTGAATTTGGCCATATTATCCGATTCAAAAACTTAAGTACCTCAATGAAATCATTGCAGAGGACATCAGAGAAAAAGAGGAAAGTAAGGCTCACATTGTTAAATTGGAAATGGCATACAGGGCTATCGCTCTATCACTGAACTCCATGATAATAGAAATATTAGCAGAAATGTCAAAATCTGTCACCACAGTACAGTTATTTTAGGTCATTGGTACTACGAGAGGATAAATTTGCAAGTGATCAACTGTCACAAAAAGCCTTTGACACGATTTTTGCAACGTACAAGTGATGCAAATCTGTCTGCATCCTATACAGGCTGTGATGTCATACATATCCAATAACAGGAAAAATCAGCAGAAGATGTAACTGACATCGATATCTGGCCATCCACTGGCCCCCTCCCCCCCAAATGCCACACCAGCCACTACAATAGTGAACAATGGGCAAACAGTTCTAGGTTAATTTAGTTTAAGAAAATTTATTTTTAAGTAACGCATGCATGCATGCATGCATGCATGCATGCTTGGTGATGAATAGAACATGTTCAAAATGCGTTGTATTATGTTAGATTAAACATAAAATAAATTAAAAGTGTCTGGTAGCAGAAATTACAAACAAATAATTATCACACTGGAGTTCAGAGAATGCTGATTCATCAGAAAAGTAGTATGACGGGTGGAAGATGTGGAGCAATGTGGTGGTGTAACGTCTCAGTAAACCCGTGAGTGACGTCATAATGAAACAACTCGTGAACTTTTGTGGCCATGTAGAACACTTGCACCCAAGTGGATTGACAAAAGGGATACTGATGTACTACGGAGTCTCTGTCCTCACCATTCAAATACCAGATACCTTGACAGTGTCAGAGGACACCCAACCTAATCTGGTAATATCAGGGCACTATACACAAGAGAACTACATACAGAAGTAATATTAAGAAATGGATGAGAGAGGTTACACTCAAGTCACAGAAAAGGAGAAAAAATCCTCCAAAGAACTGAGACAGCAGATAACCAAGCGCAGGAACAGTTACTGCCGAAAGGGAAGGGAAATCTGAACCTTAGTACACACACACACACACACACACACATGAAGCTATACAGATATGTAATTACAGTAGAACCTAGCATGACGAGCATAATTCGTTCCAGAATCTTACTTGTAGAGTGAAACACTCGTTAAGCAAAACAATTTAGCCCATATAAATTAATGTAAAATACGGCAATGCATTCCATGCAGAGAAAGTACTAAAACTTTTAACTTATTCATACCATTTATTCCAAGAAAATTATACATGCAGTATTATATACTTCATTATTCATGATACATAACTAATTCTTTTTTGCCAGGAAGCTATCTATAGTCATTTGTTTCTGCCAATGCTTCAACACTTGGTGAAAATATGACACAGCATTGTCACAAAATAAATTCGTAGCATGTGTAGTAACTGCTTTATTGGGTTGGTGATTTTCAATCTACCGGTTCCCAGGCTTTCAGGATTTCTCTTATTGTGTCAGAAGATTGCTGCTTCGCTGTTACCGCTTCCACCTCCTCCTCCTCCTCCTCCTCCTCCTCCTCCTCCTCCTCTGAAGAAGAAGAAGAAGAAGAACAAGAAGAAGAAGAAGAAGTAGTCCGCTCCAGAGCTTCCTGGTGTGAAACACCCTGAAATTCTCTAAGCTCTTCAGTGGCCATTTCTTGGCTGTGATCTTCCATAACCTCATCAATATCATTGTTATCCATCATTGTTCTAGTCCCATGCTCTTGGCCAGATACACAGTCTGGTTGACTACAGTTTCCATAGGTACTGATTCAAATGCCTCAGAGTAACATTTGACAATGCATTCCGGCCAAAGCTTCTTCCAAGCAGAAGTGAGAGTTCTCTTGGTAACCTCTTCCCATACCTTTTCAATCATCTTTATGCAGGCAACAATGTTGTTGCGATATTTCCAAAACTCTCTGAGAGTGAGTTCGGTAGCTTCAGTCAATTCAAAACAGTACTCGAAGAGTGCTTCAGTGCAGAGCTTCTTAAAGTTAGCAATAACCTGCTGGTCCATAGGCTAGTGTATTGGAGTGGTGTTTGGAAGGCAGAAATTGGATCTTGATGCGCAGAAATTCTTCAAGAAGGCAGTCTTGTAGGCCTGGAGAATGGGCAAGAGTTGACCATAACAAGCAAGCCACGAAGTGGCAGATTCATCTCAAGTGAAGATTTTTCACTGAAGGACCAAAGATTTCATTGATCCAGTCACAAAAAAGATCATGTGTCACCCAAGCCTTGTTGTTGAACCTCCACATCACATTTAACGTGTTCTTCTTGAAGACCTCTGAAGTTTGTGAATGGTAAACAAGCAGTGGTTCGATTTTCAAATCACCGCTTGCATTGGCATAGAATAGCAGTGTGAGACACTATTTCATTGGCTTGTGACCGGGCAGTGCATTCTCCTTTACTGTTACAAAGGTACATTTCTGCATCTTTTTCTAGAATAGACCCATCTCATCACAATTAAAAACCTGATGTGACAGATAAGCCTGAGAATCTACGAGCATCGTGAATTGCTGCTGAAGTTCTCTGCTGTCTTTGAGTCAGAGATAGCTGCTTCGCCGTTCCTCACAATGCTGTGGATGACAGTTCTTCTCTTAAAATTCTCAAACCATCCATGACTTCCCTTAAACACTTCTTCGGCCGGTAATAATCCTGGCATCATCTTAATGAGGTCAGTGAAAACCATTCTCACCTTCTCACAAATGATGTTTCGTTAATATTGTCCCCTTGCAATTGCTTTTCATTTATCTGTATCAAGAGCAATCTTCTGACATCATCCAGAATGTGGAACCATTGTTTCGATACTCTTGTTACTCCCTTTGAAGCATCTATCTCCTTGTTCTTGAGGATAGGGCAAACAGTTGACGCAGACCGTTTTTATGTGCATGCTAAATCAGCAATGCTCACACCACATTCGCGTGTTTCATGTCTAAGGTCATGCAGCTTTACATTTGGGACATTTCTATGACAATTATTAAAATGTGCACACAAAAAAGCACTCTGTGAACACAAGTCCACAAAAATGTGTGATCCTAAGCTGTGCTAAGATAGTAACAGAAAGAGTGCTATACCCAGACTGCAGGCTGTACTAAAGACATTGTTCATATGACACTGCCGACAATCAAAGGTGTTCATATTGTTGAACATTTCCCCCTGTCGCGCGCAAACAGCTGGTGACGTCACACTAAATCCTCCTCAGTCGTTATACAAAACATCGCTTGATAAGCGAGTAATTTTCTTACAGTTTGATTTGCTTGTTACGCAAATCGCGCATTATGGGAAGTGCTTGTTAAGCGAGGTTTCGCTGTGTTAAACCAGCAGGTCCTTTTGTGGCAGAATAAGAGGCTGTCACTAAAATTGTTCCCAAAGATACACAGTTGTATATCTATGAATGACAAGAAAATTTATGCACCCTGGCGTTATTAAATGGGAATGAGATGGCTTATTTTCTGTATGAGGGAGATCAGGGTGGTGATTCTTCTGGAAAACCTGAAATTCGCAGATAATTAGATTTTACCTGGCAAATTCAGGGAAATCTCACAGAATTTCATAAAATCTCATGGAATACTGCATTTTTTACCATCATCATCATTTAAGACTGATTATGCCTTTCAGCGTTCAGTCTGGAGCATAGTCCCCCTTATAAAATTCCTCCAAGATCCCCTATTCAGTGCTAACATTGGTGCCTCTTCTGATGTTAAGCCTATTACTTCAAAATCATTCTTAACCGAATCCAGGTACTTTCTCCTTGGTCTACCCGACTCCTCCTACCCTCTACTGCTGAACCCATGAGTCTCTTGGGTAACCTTGCTTCTCCCATGCGTATAACATGACCCCACCATCTAAGCCTTTTTGCCCTGACTACTACATCTACAGAGTTCATTCCCAGTTTTTCTTTGATTTCCTCATTGTGCACACCCTCCTGCCATTGTTCCCATCTACTAGTACCTGCAAACATTCTAGCTATTTCCATATCCGTAACCTCAACCTTACTGATAAGGTAACCTGAATCCACCCAGCTTTCGCTCCCATACAACAAAATTGGTCGTAAGATTGAACGGTGCACAGATAATTTAGTCTTGGTACTGACTTCCTTCTTGCAGAAGAGAGGAGATCGTAGCTGAGCACTCACTGCATTAGCTTTGCTACACCTCACATCCAGTTCTTTCACTATGTTGCCATCCTGTGAGAATATGCATCCTAAGTACTTGAAACCATCCACCTGTTCTAACTTTGTTCCTCCTATTTGGCACTCAATCTGTTTATATCTCTTTCCCACTGACATTACTTTCGTTTTGAAGGTGCTAATCTTCATACCATAGTCCTTACATTTCTGATCTAGCTCTGTAATATTACTTTGCAGACTTGATATAGAATCTGCCATCACAACTAAGTCATCCACATATGCGAGACTGCTTATTTTGTGTTCACCTATCTTAATCTCACCCAGCCATTCTATTGTTTTCAACATATGATCCATAAATAATATGAACAACAGTGGAGACAGGTTGCAGCCTTGTCTTACCCCGTCGACTCTAACTGCTGGCTGACTATCTATGTAAAGACCTTTAATTGCTTGCAAAAGTTTGCCTCTTATTCCATAATCACGTAGAACGGACAATAACTTCCTCCTAGGAACCCGGTCTTATGCCTTTTCTAGATCTATAAAATATAGATACAATTCCCTGTTCCACTCGTAACACTTCTCCATTATTTACCGTAAGCTAAAGATCTGGTCCTGATAACCTCTAAGAGGCCTAAACCCACACTGATTTTCATCCAATTTGTCGTCAACTAATACTCACACTTTCCTTTCAACAATACCTGAGAACATTTTACCTACAACGCTGATCAAAGAGATACCTCTGCAGTTGTTACAATCTTTTCTGTTTCCATGTTTAAAGATTGGTGTGATTACTGCTTTCGTCCAGTCTGATGGAACCTGTTCCGACTCCCACGCCATTTCAATTATCCTGTGTAGCCATTAAAGACCTGACATTCCACTGTATTTGATGAGTTCCGACTTAATTTCATCCACCCCAGCTGCTTTATTGCACTGCAATCTATTGACCATTTTCTCTACTTCCTCAAATGTGATCCTATTTCCATCATCATTCCTGTCCCATTGTACATCAAAATCTGAAACATTACTGATCGTATTTTCACCTACATTGAAGCAACTCTTCAAAATATTCCCTCCATCTGCCCATGGCATCAACAGGATTCACCAGCAGTCTTCCTGACCTGTCCAAAATACTTGTCATTTCCTTCTTACCTCCGTTTCGGAGACTGCTAATTACACTCCAGAATGGTTTTCCAGCAGCTTGACCCAAGGTCTCCATTTTTTACCTAGTATTCAAATTTAATTTAATGGCAGGTTGCTACTTACCAGAAAGAAGACACATTAAGTTGCAAACAGGCACAATTAAAAGACACATAATGCTTTCACCCAAAGCTTTCATTAGTAAAAAAAGAGACACACACCATTCGTACACACAAGTAAGCACGCCTCTTGCACACATGACTGCTGACTCCAGCATCTCCTGCCTGGAGTTTCCATTGTTTAATTTTAATGAGTATTACAAGTCTCAAATTTTAAAATGCTTAATATTTCAAAGTGTGTTGAAATATTATTCCATATAAATTATCGATGTTAAAAAAACTGCTGTTAAACTACTACTTATGGCTAATATATGACAACTGAGAGGAAAGAGAAGTCGTTATTGCTGTATACCCCTTCCCCTTCTCCCACTCCCCGTTAATGCATGAGGAGCTTTTAATGACACCATCTTCCACCCATACCTGGAATTCTCAGAGAATTCTTTTTTCTAGCTTAAAAAGCCACTGTGGAGATGGGATATGGGCAGTGTTCATCCTTGTTTTGTAGTATAGGCTACTTTAAGACTGTGACATGTAATTCTGTATTCTCATTCAACAGTTGTCGGCAACAGTGTTTGTCAATATTAATTTATTGTCATTCTTTTTATAGGTTAATGATTCTATGGTGTGCAATTTTAATGATGCAATAGAGCATCTGTTGCACTTGCAAAAGAAGAGTGTCAAACCAAACCCATGGAATATAATCTTGGAGATAGGGCCTGACATCCGTATACCATTGACTGGATACCGCAAAGTAAGTTCTGTCTTATCACTGCAGCCTTGCCATAGTTTGTTTATTCCCTTAATACAATTACGAGGGTAAGTCAGTTATTATCCACAAAGCAGTTATAAAATTTTATTGTAATCCAATAGGAAACTTACAAGAACATCATTTTTTAATATACACTCCTGGAAATTGAAATAAGAACACCGTGAATTCATTGTCCCAGGAAGGGGAAACTTTATTGACACATTCCTGGGGTCAGATACATCACATGATCACACTGGCAGAACCACAGGCACATAGACACAGGCAACAGAGCATGCACAATGTCGGCACTAGTACAGTGTATATCCACCTTTCGCAGCAATGCAGGCTGCTATTCTCCCATGGAGACGATCGTAGAGGTGCTGGATGTAGTCCTGTGGAATGGCTTGCCATGCCATTTCCACCTGGCGCCTCAGTTGGACCAGCGTTCGTGCTGGACGTGCAGACCGCGTGAGACGACGCTTCATCCAGTCCCAAACATGCTCAATGGCGGACAGATCCGGAGATCTTGCTGGCCAGCGTAGTTGACTTACACCTTCTAGAGCACGTTGAGTGGCACGGGATACACGCGGACGTGCATTGTCCTGTTGGAACAGCAAGTTCCCTTGCCGGTCTAGGAATGGTAGAACGATGGGTTCGATGACGGTTTGGATATACCGTGCACTATTCAGTGTCCCCTCGACAATCACCAGAGGTGTACGGCCAGTGTAGGAGATCGCTCCCCACACCATGATGCCGGGTGTTGGCCCTGTGTGCCTCGGTCGTATGCAGTCCTGATTGTGGCGCTCACCTGCACGGCGCCAAACACGCATACGACCATCATTGGCACCAAGGCAGAAGCGACTCTCATCACTGAAGACGACACGTCTCCATTCGTCCCTCCATTCACGCCTGTCGCGACACCACTGGGGGCGGGCTGCACGATGTTGGGGCGTGAGCGGAAGACGGCCTAACGGTGTGCGGGACCGTAGCCCAGCTTCATGGAGACGGTTGCGAATGGTCCTCGCCGATACCCCAGGAGCAACAGTGTCCCTAATTTGCTGGGAAGTGGCGGTGCGGTCCCCTACGGCACTGCGTAGGATCCTACGGTCTTGGCGTGCATCCGTGCGTCGCTGCGGTCCGGTCCCAGGTCGACGGGCACGTGCACCTTCCGCCGACCACTGGCGACAACATCGATGTACTGTGGAGATCTCACGCCCCACGTGTTGAGCAATTCGGTGTTATGTCCACCCGGCCTCCCGCATGCCCACTATACGCCCTCGCTCAAAGTCCGTCAACTGCAAATACGGTTCACGTCCACGCTGTCGCGGCATGCTACCAGTGTTAAAGACTGCGATGGAGCTCCGTATGCCACGGCAAACTAGCTGACACTGACGGCGGCGGTGCACAAATGCTGCGCAGCTAGCGCCATTCGACGGCCAACACCGCGGTTCCTGGTGTGTCCGCTGTGCCGTGCGTGTGATCATTGCTTGTACAGCCCTCTCGCAGTGTCCGGAGCAAGTATGGTGGGTCTGACACACCGGTGTCAATGTGTTCTTTTTTCCATTTCCAGGAGTGTAGTCTCCTTGCGTCTCAGTGCACTTGGTCCATCGTTGTACAAGCTTCCTGATGCCCTCATAAAAGAAGGTTCTCAGTTGAGCTGCGAGCCAGGAATGAACCGCTTCTTTCACTGCTTCATCCGAGGCAAATTGACAGCCCCTTAAGGCCTACTTGAGTGGACCAAACAAGTGATAGTCAGAGGGGGGCAAGATTGGGACTATATGGAGGATGATACAGTACTTCGAATTTGAGTTTCTGGAGCGGTTCAGCAGTGTGGGCAGCAGTATGCGGACACGGGCATTGTTGCGCAACCTCTTTCGTCAGCAATCCTCAGTCTTTGCTTCGAACTGCAGGCTTTAGCTTAGCAGTTAGCTTCTCACTGTAACGTGCACTGTTTACTGTTGTGCTACTTTCCCCATAATGTTCCAGTACTGGACGCTGTGCGCCCCAAAAAACTGTAAGCATCAGTTTTCCTGCAGATGGTTGGGTCTTGAAATTTTTCTTGCGTGGCGAATTTGGATGTTTGCATTCCATACTCTGCTGTTTACTCTCCGGCTCATAATGATGGATCCCTACTTCGTCACCAGTAATGATACTGTCTAAGTAGTTGTCCCCTTTGTTACCACAGTGGTCCAAATGTTTTTTTCAGATGTCCAAGCGTGTTTGTTTATGCAACTGTGTGAGTTGTTTTGGGTCCCATCTTGCACTAACTTTATGAAACCCAAGTCTGTTGTGGATGATTTTGTAGGCAGAACCGTGACTAATTTGCAGACAATGTGCCACTTCGTCAATAGTTTCGGAATTTTTCAATCCATTCGTAGACACTTCATTGTGGAAAAACACTGTTCCCATACTGCACCGAAAGTCTTTGATGAATTTCGGCATCTGATACACCTTCCAACCACAAAAAGTGGATCACTGAACATTGCTCTTCTTTGGTGCAAATAGACAGCGGTGCAGCCATGATTAACAGTACGGTAGTGATAACAAAACTAACCTAGAAGCTTGAAAATTGCAAAGATATAACAACAAATCAACAAAGCATGCATCATCAGCGTAAAGTGACAGTACTACCAAAATAAAAAAAAGTAACTAAATTTCGGATAATAATTGACTTGCCCTTGTATTAACAGAGAAATTGTTGGGGGTTATATGGAGACAATAATCATGGCTTGAATGTTGTTACACAGTAAAACCTGCAGCTGCTTTGTGACTTATATATGAGAACTAATGCATATTCACAATATTCACTTAATATTGTCTATTTTGGTTCATGTTGAAGCTGTGAGTGAGGCACATTCAGAAAATATGTGAAGGAAAGCATCCAATTCCCATCACAGATTGTGGTTTGTATATTGCTGTTGTGGTCTTCAGTCCAAAAGACTGATTTTGTGCAGCTCTCCAAGCTAGTGTATCCTGTGCAAGTCTCTTCATCTCCAAATAACTACTTTGACCTACATCTGCTTGCTGTATTCATCTCTTGGTATCTCTGTACGATTTTTACCCTTCCCCCCTCCCCACTTCCCTCCAGTATTGAATTGGTGATCCCTTGATGACTCAAAATGTATCCTATCAACCAATCCCTTCTTTTAGTCAAGTTGTACCACCAATTTCTTGTCTCTCCAATTCTATTCAGTACTTCTTCATTATTAAATGAAATCATTCTGCTGTTGGCTGGTAAAAGAACAGTATATGTGAGTGAGAAAGCAATTCATAATTCTGTTCATAAGCATTTTATAACAAAAGTTTGCTTTGTGACTTATATATGAGAATATTTACATCCATTTTTCTTTTTATAATGTTATTCATAAATTTACAAATCTTTAACATAATGCAGCGCATACAGCAATCGTGAAATGTACAGAAAACAAACAATTTTTTCAGCCTTCAGTTGCAAGATAATACAAAAAAAAAAAAAAAAAAAAAAAAAAAACCTTACAACTGGAGGCTGAAAAAATTGTTTATTTTATTCACAAATTATTATTGTCTTCTGTCATGATTTTACTTCTTCATTAATTTCCAAATTTCCATGAATTAAAATTGACTACAGTGTAACTATCAACACTGCACTGTCAAAAAGAGTCCCCCCTCCCTCTCATCTGCTTCTCATCGAACGTGTATAGCTGAGCTGGATTTGCACATGGACAAGGATGATCCAACAAGAGCAGTACTTGGGAAATGGGAACACTGCACACTGATCTTTTGATGATGGCCATTTGAAAGCATTATCAGGACCATGAGGTGTCCTAAAGGATACTTATTATCTGTCCCACCCACCACTGATTGTCGTACACTCAAGAAATGAAGCGGCTCGCTATGAATGTGTACTGTGGTCTCCGCATTTCACACACACAGTAACAGGCTGCATTTTGTGGAGAACCCTTCTTGCAATGTATGTGCCACATTGGGATGCAACCCAGTGGTGACTTGATTGAATTCCTACCACACCATATAATAGCAGGCCACTCTTCGCATCAACGGCTTCGTGCTTGAGATTAAATCTTGTTGCAAGATGTTTACAGAGACAGCCTACCCCATAACACGCACTTTTCCCATGCCCTGTTGCTGAAAATATCCTGCACTATGGATGTGATGCTAATACCGTTATTTGAGGACCAAGATATTTCTGCAGTACCTCTGGCAGATTTCAAACAACTGTGAAGTGTTTCTCACTTTTGTTATATACCATCTACTTTTGTCTTTTTTCATAGTCCACACATCTCACTCTTTCACTACTGTATTCCTCACTGACACTGTAACCAACAAAAAGTTCAAACCAAACACAAAACACAATGCAGAATGGTTTATGTACAAGTTCTCACTTGTTTGTTATGAAAAGAAGAGTGCTGGAAATAGTGTTGCCAACACGCGTATTTTACACTAGAAAGTCAGTGTTGTGAAATATGCAGAATGTTGAAAAATTTTTAACACTTTACACAGAAAAATATTGCCCACTTTGTTTGCACTGACTGCTAACACATTAACCAAACAGTATTTTGTGCAATTCTCGAAAGTTATCGGATGGAGATTTTCAAGTAAATAATTCGTAAAAACTTATAAAAAGGAATTTTTTTATATTGTTAGTAATAAATATTTACATAATACAGATAGCTGGAGCGGAGAAGACACTCTTAATAATTATGTCAGTAGTGTTTGGTAATATGACAGAAAAAATAGCATTCTGTGACTTTCAAACATGGTTAAAAAAATTCATCCAGGGTGTACATGACCCAGGACAACCGGAAAATCCGGGAAAAACCTGGGAATTTTTCGGAATTCCAGGAATTTTTCATTGTTTTAGCTTTCAGTTAAATTTTTGCAATTTTGACTGGTAAGAATTGATTCTCTAGCAAAGAATGTTACTCTATCCTGCTACTGGAGAATGATACTGCAGCAATAAAACGTAAATGAGAGGGGGAAAAAATCTAACTTCAGTGGCAAAGGAAATGCACCATTTACAATAAAAAAAACACTGTGCACGCACAAGCATCTGCAAACAGCAAAAATATGTCAAAGGCCCTAGGGCGGAGATTATGTAATACTTCGTACAAACAAGCTGCTTGCTATGAGTAGAGTTCCTATAATTTACGTGACGAAGTTGGGTTGCACCACTCGTTGCGTGGAATGAGTTGCATGCTAGTGGTTTCATATATGACTGTAGACATGGCTACACCAGTATAAAATTCAGTTTCATCGTTTTGTGTTCCCCTGAGTTGTGTCTGAAATGACAGTTTTGGCAGCTGCACATTGCACGAGTTGTGATGGAGTTAAAGCTTGTTGTATGGAATCGTTGCATAAGAAAAAAATAAGAAATGTGTTTCGATTTGTGACTGGATGAAGAAAAGACGTCAGCTCGGTTGCTCAGCATCCTTGCTGAAATAATTTATAATGGAAGATCCAAGAAGTTCTTTTAATTATCTTAGAATGTCACCAGAACTGCTCCCATTTCTTCTAAATAGAGTTAATTATGCGATAAGTAATAAAGGTACTGTAATGCATGAAGCACTGTCACCAGAATTGAAATTACATGTCATATTGCGTGCATTACAATCGAGAACACTCGGCATGCTATAAGATATGGTTTTAGTTGGTGATGATGCTTTTTCATTAACACCAATAATTATCAATATTAACAGCAATAATTATTAACATAAGCAACGATAATTATTCAAAGCAGGCCGCATTGAGAAGAGATTGGTTTGCAAACTTCTCTCCTGAAGATAGCTCTGTACACTTTCAATGTTTCAAAATTCTAACATATGTGAATGGGGAGCTCTGCAGCGATGTTTTAAATAGATGAATATTGAATAAAGAATGGAGCTTCTTGAATTTGTGTAGCCTTCCCTCCTGTCAACAGTATTTCTTAACAATGAGTTGGCCAACTCGAATGATGGGATTTTTGTCTTGTAAATGGGAGCATTCCCACAGCTAGAATTAAACTACCTTGTATTTTTCTTAATTCAGTTGTATATGTGCTCTTAACTCATTGCCCTGCAGCACAGATGTTGTCAAACCATCTATATTACAATCGCACATGATGGTCTCAGCAGTAGCAATATGTTACTTATTTTTGCCGGCTGCTGTGGCCAAGCAGTTCTAGGCACTTCAGTCTGGAACCTCGCTGGCACAATGGTCGCAGGTTAGAATCCTGCCTCGGACAGGCAGCTGTCCTTAGGTTAGTTAGGTTTATTCTAAGTCTAGGGGACTGACGACCTCAGATGTTAAGTCCCATAGTGATTAGAGCCATTTGCACCATTTGTTGCTTATTTTTCTAATCAGTATCACTGAAATCCCACAAACACCTATGGAAAGCATAGATATCCAAAAAGCGAACATTATTCTTTGCTCCCCGCTTCATATTTCAGTTCGTGCACACACACACACACACACACACACACACACACACACACACACACACACAACCTCAAAACACATGCAACTAATGTCACCAAAGTTGGAACACGCCGGAAGTGTTTAGTTTCGCCAACGAGTTGCACAAACACGCGGCATGCATGCGCAGTGGCCGGTAGCGCAGTTGCCTGTAACCTAGTGTTGTTGTGTAAACTAGTCTTTAGCTATGAGCGTGACGTCACATCTGTTCATATTAGGTTCATTTGACCATTTGCCAGCGGGCTCATGCGCATGCGCAGTTGACTCGCATATGACCAGTACCTTTTCCCACTTCCCGCTACTTGATGTGTGGCTGTTACCTGTATCGGCAGTAGCAGCAAGCAGCCAGGTGCAAATGAGAAAAATTTTTCTCGCACACCCTAGCTGCCAGATTCGAGCATGCACAGAGTTATCTGAGTTGTAGTGGGGAGGAGGTTAGTCTCCACATAACCTGTGACCATAAATCATTTACGATTTCGCTGTTTCCTCTTCGTTTACAGCTCCCATGTCAAATGAAAACAAAACGGATTTCTGTGGCCAGGAGCTATCAAGTGAATTAAAATACATTCACATAATTACGGAGGGCGAAAATATATTATTACTTTCAGTTTTTTGATTTTTATTTTATTTCCAAGTTATTAGCAGTCAAGCATTAATCACCTTACAGAACAATGAAGTTATTTTTGCAAGTTTGCTGAAGAAATTTGTTGTTCTAATTGTTCGCTGAATTTCAAGTGCACGTTATCTTCTGCCATGTATGGCATTATGCCATAATAAAGAACCAAAAATGAGATCAAACAGTACTGGTACTCCAAGAAAATTTTTATCCCAGAAACTACACTGAAAAGCTTAATATCAGATGGGACCTACTTCATTGTGAATCTGGAAGAAAACAATGTGCACTTCAAGCCAAATTATGCATTTTAGTATGGTTTACGAAATTCCGATGCTCTTGGAGTATCCTCTGTCTTGTTTCTTTTATAGTGTAATGTAAGCTTTCTTAGTGCTATATACATGCGAATATGCGGACTTCGTACACCACTGCAGTTCCGCACGCACAATAATGCCAGTTTTCTGGCGCTCTCTGGCAACTGCTAAATCCAACCTATTTCTAACAGTCTCTGTATAGTATTGCGAACAATGGTTCGAAAAACATTACTTTCGAAGTAAATTTCTTTTTACGCAAGATGAATTATGTTACATGTGAGAAAGTGGAATGAATTTCTAAATCACAGAGCATTTAAGCCAGCCGGTGTGGCCCAGCGGTTCTAGGCGCTTCAGTCTGGAACCATGCGACTGCTACGGTCGTAGGTTAGACTCCTGCCTCGGGCATGGATGTGTGTGATGTCCTTAGGTTAGTTAGGTTTAAGTAGTTCTAAGTTCTAGGGGACTGATGATCTCAGATGTCAAGTCCCATAGTGCTCAGAGGCATTTAAAACTGAACACTTAAAAGAATTTCGAGCCCAGTAGACGAGACATTTTTGTCATAATTTTAAATTTATTGGCACATTTGTGTGATGTATCTTAAAGTATAAAACACGCAAGAAAAGATGAATATTACAAGTGAAAGCTTAGCTTCTTTTGTAGCTTGTTAATCTGGTCTGGGATTCCCTAAAAATCTACATTAACTTGCAGAGTTTAGTTTGCTCATTTTTTCTTACTTGTTAGTCATTAATGTTGTTATCATTTACTTTTAGCATTTGTAATTTTTTTTTTTTGACTAGATTTCTGAGGACATGTTTCCCACTTGGGACAAAGACAGCAATAGTGCGATGATTGTGCGAGAAACGAGTTACTTCTTGAATCCCGATGCCGATGATGAAGACAACATGGCTACAGGAGAAGCAGTCGATGAAAAAGATGTGTGTTCTGCCTACTTTCTAGGAGCAACCATTGTGCCCACAAGTGGTAGGGTAACACACAATTTTTGTTTTTGATTAAAGTTGTAACCAGAATATTGAAACACTTCGAGCATTCATTTTTGCATCCATTTTTATCAGTTTTGATTAATACATGATTTTTGACGTTATATTTGTCTCTGTTGTTTGTAACTGGTTTGTTCGGAGAAAGTGGTTACTTCAATTATTGCTTCCAGAATGAGATTTTCACTCTGCAGCGGAGTGTGTGCTGATGTGAAACTTCCTGGCAGATTAAAACTGTGTGCCCGACCGAGACTCGAATTCGGGACCTTTGCCTTTCGCGGGCAAGTGCTCTACCAACTGAGCTACCGAAGCACGACTCACGTCCGGTACTCACAGCTTTACTTCTGCCAGTATCCGTCTCCTACCTTCCAAACTTTACAGAAGCTCTTCTGCGAACCTTGCAGAACTAGCACTCCTGAAAGAAAGGATACTGCGGAGACATGGCTTAGCCACAGCCTGGGGGATGTTTCCAGAATGAGATTTCCACTCTGCAGCGGAGTGTGTGCTGATGTGAAACTTCCTGGCAGATTAAAACTGTGTGCGCGACTGAGACTCGAACTCGGGACCTTTGCCTTTCGCGGGCAAGTGCTCTACCAACTGAGCTACCGAAGCATGACTCACGTCCGGTACTCACAGCTTTACTTCTGCCAGTATCCGTCTCCTACCTTCCAAACTTTACAGAAGCTCTTCTGCGAACCTTGCAGAACTAGCACTCCTGAAAGAAAGGATACTGCGGAGACATGGCTTAGCCACAGCCTGGGGGATGCTTCCAGAATGAGATTTTCACTCTGCAGCGGAGTTTCACATCAGCACACACTCCGCTGCAGAGTGAAAATCTCATTCTGGAAACATCCCTCAGGCTGTGGCTAAGCCATGTCTCCGCAGTATCCTTTCTTTTAGGAGTGCTAGTTCTGCAAGGTTCGCAGAAGAGCTTCTGTAAAGTTTGGAAGGTAGGAGACGGATACTGGCAGAAGTAAAGCTGTGAGTACCGGACGTGAGTCGTGCTTCGGTAGCTCAGTTGGTAGAGCACTTGCCCGCGAAAGGCAAATGTCCCGAGTTCGAGTCTCGGTCGGGCACACAGTTTTAATCTGCCAGGAAGTTTCTCAATTACTGCTGATTGACACTTATTTAATGTGGCATGTTCTGGAGACATGTTAGACATTTCAGGATTTAAGCTAGCTTCCTACTTCT
The DNA here is from genome assembly GCF_023897955.1 of Schistocerca gregaria. Lineage (NCBI taxonomy): Eukaryota > Metazoa > Arthropoda > Insecta > Orthoptera > Acrididae > Schistocerca > Schistocerca gregaria. The sequence continues at coordinate 897,550 of NW_026061870.1, read as the reverse complement.
GCAGAGTATATATGGAGGGAAGAGGAGTTGCCACATTTATTAAAAACTGCCATAAATTCAAGAACATTGACATTAATAAATTCTGCTTAGAGCAGCATCTAGAAGCATGTGCAACAGAAGTTGAGTTCCATAATAGATCCTATATAATAGTAACTATTTACCGAGCACCTGCAGGAAATTATAATCTATTCATAAATCATCTAGAAGCTCTTTTGGGTTATTTAACAGTAAGAAACAAAGAAATTTTGATTGCTGGTGACTTTAATGCAGATTTTCTAATTCAATCTTCCAGTAAACATTTACTGCCGTTAGTAAAGTTGTCTTTCAATCTAACTCACACTGTAAACTTTCCAGCTAGGATCACTAAATCCTCAAGGACAGCCATTGATAACATTTTTATAGACAAATCAAAGGAACCTGTAATAAATGGACTATCAGATCATGACATGCAGTTCCTTGTTTTAGATGTAAAGTCTTAGCAGATTATCAAGACTGCTAAATCTGAGTACAGGAGAGTATTCAATCAACCAAAAATTGAGTGTTTTAGAAAACTGCTCAAAGATATGAACTGGAAAGATGTTTATAGTGCTCATGACATGAATGAAAAATATAACACATTCATGAACAATGTCAGTACCATGTTTGAAAACTGTTTGTCTCTAAACGTTACTCATATTAAACAGAAGTCTATAATAAAACCATGGATCACACAAGGAATAAAAATTTCCTGTAAGACAAAAAGGAAAATGTATCTGTCGACCAAGAATAGCTCCAATGCTGATGATTTAGCTAAATACAAGGAATACTGTAAGATATTAAAAAAAGTAATTCAGACGTCTAAACAAGTACACTACGAGAAGAAGATAGCAATGTCAGGGAACAAAATAAAAACAATATGGGATATAGTGAAGAGGAGACTGGTAGAACCAGAAAGGAACAGGAGCAACAGAACCTGTAAGAGGTTTCCACCCAGCATATGCATAAAGTACGAAGAAGAGCAGATAGAAGAGGTTGACAGTCTTAAATTCCTGGGATTACAACTTGATAATAAATTCCGTTGGGAGGAGCACACCACAGAACTGCAGAAACGCCTTAACAAATCTGTATTTGCAATTCGAGTGTTAGCAGACATAGGCGACATAAAAGTGAAATAGCTTGAATACTTTGCCTACTTTCATTCCGTAATGTCATATGGTATAATATTTTGGGGTAACTCTTCAAGTGAAACAAAAGTTTTCCGAGACCAAAAGCGTGTAATACGTATTATTTGTGGAGTAAACTCACGGACGTCTTGTAGAAACCTCTTCAAGGGACTGGGTATACTAACTACTGCCTCTCAGTATATTTACTCCTTAATGAAATTTGTCCTAAATAATATATCTCTTTTTCCAACAAACAGCTCAGTTCATATATACAATACCAGGAACAAAAATGATCTGCACAAGGACTTAATAGTACTTACTTTAGTTCAAAAAGGGGTCCACTGCTCAGGAACACTCATCTTCAATAATTTGCCAGCAAACATAAAAAATTTAGTTACAAATAGAGATCAGTTTAAAAGGAGCCTGAAAGACTTACTAGTGGCCAACTCCTCCTACTCCACTGACGAATTTTTTAATAGAAACAAATGATGTGTTGTATATATTTATACTATTAATATTGTTATTTCAGCTTAAAATATATATAAGGTGACATGTTCCACATCCACGAGGATCTCCTCAACACGGATCTATGGAACGAAAAACTAATATATCTATCTATCTACACATCTTATCCACTTGTGGCAGTCTTACAAGTTAGTTACATTGCATTGTTCATCCTTCATTAAATTTTCATTCATTTGACTGGCAAATTAAGTTCACTGATCTGTCAGCCAGGTGCTTCATAAATCATCTTCACCTCTTGGTAATCGTTAATGGTTGCTTGATGCTATGAATAAATTTTAAATAGCTTTACACATCATCAAAGGAGATTTTCATATTACGCTATTTTAGTTTCACTGTGTACACTGATGATGATCTGTTTAGTAAACTCACACTAGTAATAATATTGGTTAGCAAAGTCACATGACTACAATGAATTTAAATTATGTGAACAAGTGGTGTAGTCCATACTCAACAAACGTCCAATTGAAACTGTACAATAGGGACTGTGTATTGCTGCTACTGCCTAGAGCATATATTAATGATTAATTACAACCTGCCCTCACAGCTGCCCTACTGCCAGTACGTCTTTCCCTACCTTCCAAACTTTATGGCAGTACTCCTGAACATGTTACAGGACTGTCACTCCTCAGAGAAAGGAAATTGCAGAGAAAAGGCTCAGGCACAGCCCCTTTCCTTCTTGGTACCATAGGACGCAGCCTACTTGTCGCGTGTGTGTATCAGAAACTATTCAAACATCAGAAAAACACTACATATCCTGTTTTTGACAGTTAGATCCTTAAGGGCTTGAGACAGTTGGAATAAATTTGAGTTTTTCTTGCATGTTTCACTTTACTGCCTCTTGCCATCTGTCTTCTGTCAGTATTACACTGCGAGCATTGGGTCGTATGAATAAAGAAGAGAACATTCTCATGACCTCCCCTCCTTCTTGAGAAAGTTCTTTGTGTATGTTGTCTGCTGTGTCCAGCACAGAACATGTGTAATGTTACATGTCATTCAATCCTCTCAAACAGGCAAACTGTTCAGTGTTAAAAATATGGAGCTGGCATCAATGTGTTCTGGGAGTTGCACTACATTTCAATTTTACTTTTAAGTGTGGCAACAAATTATTTGAGACAATTACCGACAGCTTGCAAAAATGCATTTTCTTGCAATGTAACCAAATTTTCAACATCCATTAAACTTTTTTACTGCTGAAGTTGTAGTTGTTGTTGTTGTTGTGGTCTTCAGTCCTGAGACTGGTTTGATGCAGCTCTCCATGCTAGCCTATCCTGTGCAAGTTTCTTCATCTCCCAATACCTATCGCAACCTACATCCTTCTGAATCTGCTTAGTGTATTCATCTCTTGGTCTCCCTCTACAATTCTTACCCTCCATGCTGCCCTCCAATGCTAAATTAAACATTTTTACTGCTGAAGTTAGGTGAACACATTATATGAACAAAATCTTAAAATTACATGACTTTTCATCTACTCGAAACCTTGACTCTGTTAACACGAGATAATTTTAGTTAAATACAACACATAATGTTTCACTTGCATGTCAAGTGTGTATGCAGTTGCCCGTGTGGTTCATTATGAGAAACAGATTGCCATGTTTTTAATAATTCAGATATTAATTTCTCTGATGTGCGTACTCATTTCCAACATAACAAAATATAAGATTTATACTTTGAGAAAACATGATGATTAACATGTCACAGACATAGTTGTCTGGTGTATATCTAAGTTTTCATATACATCAGTCTGAAAACTTGATTCTGGTAGGCAGCAACAAAAATGTTTTAATTTTCACTTCCTTAGGAAGATTGCCCCTCTTCTTTCATGATTTTCGGGCAGAAAGTTCACCAGGCAAATAATGTTTTATTGTTAAACCCATATAAATTTCTACAGTTTCTCTCTTCACTATTTTTTGAGCTACATGTCTTTTTTTGCCTTCCAGGCATTGTAAATCCTGCCAGTTTTACTGAAAACCTCAGTGAAACTTAACCTCAACATAACTTACTCAGCTCAAGGTATGCTACAAAGCTGACTTCAAAAACGGAGAATGTTCTCCGTTTGTGAGAAGTCGCTCTAGTTTTATTCATATGAAATCGGAGAATGTTCTTTGTTTTGATTAATTTCCCCACACTTTTACTCACTCTGAGAACATTCTCGGATGAAGTATTTTCTCTGACTTACTTTATTCACGCGAACCTGCGAATGCTCTCCAATATTTTTAGTATAAAGTATATTCATTTTATTCATGCGACCCATTAACTGTTGCTGAGTGGTCATTGTAGTTGATCTTTCTGCTTGTGGGGGAGGAGGGGGGGGGGGGGGGGAAGATGAGTGACTAGGAAAGAGGAAAGGGAATTGTAAGGGGATAGAATAAGCGACAGGAGGGGAAGTGGGGGAGAGGGGGGGGGGGGGATACTAATATTGCGAGTATGGGAAACTGTGTATTATTGGTGATATGCAAAATGAGATGCCTTTATGCTATTTGGTATATAGGTGGTGCAATCTATGTACGTTTCATTTGTTTGATAAAAAAGATAAGCCCCATCAATAGATTTAAAAATCCACAACACCTGTCAAGATATTTATATTAATCTTGATTTATTCTGACCAGGTTTGTGGGTCCACAGCTTCATATGTATGAGCTGATTTGAACATGGTTTAAGAACAAACAATAATGTTTATGTATTATCCATTCTGCACAGAACAAAAGCATGTTGTTCCACTTGAACACAGCAATTATTGGAGCTGCCACCACACTATGAGCAGCTGCTGAAAAGTCCTTAGTTTTATAAAGAAAAAAAAATGCTGTTATGGGTTTGAAATAATTTATTAATATACTTAATGATCATCTTCCCCCATGAACTTCGACATTATTGGCATCTTTGCTCCAGCTTCTTAGCCTATCTAAAATTAATTAATTTTTTGCTTATGCTGCGAACCTCTCATCCATAGCCTTTCTGGCTTCCTCAGTGTTCACCTTCCCATCAGCTCTTTCTTTAGGTGTGGAAACAGTAGTCTGAGGGGCCGTATTAGGTGTAATGGGTGGATCTTTGAGGACTTCAGAGTACAGAACTGCCAGTTTTTGCTGTGTTATGGACACCCCGTAGGGGGTCATTGTCGTCCAGAAACAAGATTCCTTTTCTCAGCTTTCATCAACATTTGGAGGTCAGTTGTTTCTTCATTTTGTCGAGGAGTTCAACATAGTACTTCATCATGATGGTTTTACCAAGTTGTAAGTGGTTAATGTACACCTACATCCATAATTTGCATACCACTGTAGGATGAATGGCAGAGGTTACATCCCATTGTACCAATTATTAGGGTTTCTTCCTTTTCCATTCACGTATGGAACGCGGGAAGAATGGTTGTTTGAATGCCTCTGTGTCTGCTATGATTATTCTAATTTTATCCTCATCCTCCCAATGTGAGCGGTTCATAGAGTCATCATTGAAACTCAGTTCTTGAAACTTTGTTAGTATACTTTCTCGGAACCCTTCATGGCTACCTTCAAGAGCGTGCCAGATCAGTTATTTCAACATTTCAGTGTCATGCTACCATGGGTCAAACATACCTGTGATCATTTGTGCTGCCTTTCTATGTGTTCATTAACCCTGTTAGTTCTGTTGGTATTGGTCCCACACACTTGAATAATACCCAAGAATGAGTGGCGCAAGTGATTCGTAAGCAGTCTCTTTTGTAGACTAATTGCACTTCTCCAGTATTCTACTAACAAACAGAAGAGTACCACATGCTTTACCCGCAACTGAGCCTGTATGATCATTCCATTTCATATCCCCACAAAGTTTTACACCCATGTATTTGTATGAATTGGTCAATTCCATTTGTGACTCATTGATGTTATATTCATAGAATACTATGTTTTTCTGTTTTGTAAAGTGCATAATTTTACATTTCTGAACATTTAAAGCAAGTTGCCAATCTTTGCACCACATTCAAATATTTTCAGTATCTGACTGAACATTGATTGCAGCCTCTTTCAGACAGTACTTCACTATAGATAAATACATCATCGGCAAAAAGTCTGAGGCTACTGTTAATATTGTCTGCAAGGTTATTAATATACAACACGAACAGCAAGACTCCCACCACACTTCCCTGGGGCACCCTGAAGTTGCTCCTACATCTGACAATGACTCTCCATCCAAGATAACATGCTGTGTCCTCCCTGCAAGAAGTCTTCAATCCAGTCACTTGATACCCCATATGATCAGTCTTTTGACAATAAGTGTTGGTGTGATACTGTGTCAAATACTTTTCAGAAATCTAGAAACACTGCATCTACCTGGATCTGTTGGTCTGAAGTTTTAGTATGTCATGTGAGACAAGTATGTGTTGGGTTTCACATAGCCTTTGTCAAGGAACACATGCCGGTGGACATGGAGAAGGTCATTCTGTTCAAGGTACCTCAGAATGTGCTCTAAGATTCTGCAACAAATTAGTGTCAAAGTTATTGGACGATAGTTTTGTGGATCACGTTTACTACTCTTCCTGCAGACATGTGTTACCTGTATTTCCTTTCAACTACTGAGCACAGATTTTTGTTTGAGGGATATACAATAGATTGCAATTAGAAGAGGGGCTAATTCAGCTGCAAATTCATTGTAGAATCTGATATAGATTCCATTGGGTCCAAAAGCATTGTTCAATTTTAATGATTTCAACTGTTTCTCAACACCACTGATGCCAATACTGATGATTTCACTCATATTTTCAGTGGTATGAGTATTAAATTGGGGCAGTTCTGGGTTTTCCTTTGTAAAGGAACATTTGAAAAGAGAGTTAATCATTTCAGCTTTTATTTTGGTTCCCTCAATTTCAGTTCCTGTTCTATTCACTAGTGACTGGACACTAAATTTGGTGCCACTAACAGTCTTTACATAGATCCAGAATTTTTTGGGTTTTGTGAAAGATCATTTGACAGTACTCTGCTACAGCAGTCATTAAAGGCTTAATGCACTGCTCTCTTGACAGCCAAACACGTTTCATTCGGCGTCTATTTATCTATAGCCCTACACTTTGTTTTACACCTGTTGTTGTGGTCTTCAGTCCTGAGACTGGTTCGATGCAGCTCTTCATGCTACTCTATCCTGTGCAAGCTTCTTCATCTCCCAGTACCTACGGCAACCTACATCCTTCTGAATCTGCTTAGTGTATTCATCTCTTGGTCTCCCTCTACGATTTTTACCCTCCACGCTGCCCTCCAATACTAAATTGGTGATCCCTTGATACCTCTGAACATGTCCTACCAACCGATCCCTTCTTCTGGTCAAGTTGTGCCACAAACTTCTCTTCTCCCCAATCCTATTCAATACTTCCACATTAGTTATGTGATCTACCCATTTAATCTTCAGCATTCTTCTGTAGCAACACATTTCGAAAGCTTCTATTCTCTTCTTGTCCAAACTATTTATCGTCCATGTTTCACTTCCATACATGGCTACACTCCATACAAATACTTTCAGAAATGACTTCCTGACACTTAAATCTATACTCTATGTTAACAAATTTCTCTTCAGAAACACTTTCCTCGCCATTGCCAGTCTACATTTTATATCCTCTCTACTTCGACCATCATCAGTTATTTTGCTCCCCAAATAGCAAAACTCCTTTACTACTTTAAGTGTCTCATTTCCTAATTAATTCCTTCAGCATCACCCGACTTAATTATCCTCGTTTTGCTTTTGTTGATGTTCATTTTATATCCTCCTTTCACGACACTATCCATTCCATTCAACTGCTCTTCCAAGTCCTTTGCTGTCTCTGACAGAAATACGATGTCATCGGCGAACCTCAAAGTTTTTATTTCTTCTCCATGGATTTTAATACCTACTCTGAATTTTTCTTTTGTTTCCTTTACCGCTTGCTCAATATACAGATTGAATAACATAGAGGAGAGACTACAACCCTGTCTCACTCCCTTCCCAACCACTGCTTCCCTTTCATGTCCCTCGACTCTTATTTAACTGCCATCTGGTTTCTGTACAAATTGTAAACAGCCTTTCGCTCCCTGTATTTTACCCCTGCCACCTTCACAATTTGAAAGAGAGTATTCCAGTCGACATTGTCAAAAGCTTTCTCTAAGTCTACAAATGCTAGAAACGTAGGTTTTCCCTTCCTTAATCTAGCTTCTAATATAAGTCGTAGGGTCAGTATTGCCTCACATGTTCCAACATTACTACGGAATCCAAACTGATCTTCCCCGAGGTCGGCTTCTACTAGTTTTTCCATTCGTCTGTAAAGAATTCGCATTAGTATTTTGCAGCTGTGACTTATTAAACTGATTGTTCGTTAATTTTGACATCTGTCAACACCTGCTTTCTTTGGGATTGGAATTATTATATTCTTCTTGAAGTCTGAGGGTATTTCGCCTGTCTCATACATCTTACTCACCAGATGGTAGAGTTTTGTCAGGACTGGCTCTCCCAAGGCCGTCAGTAGTTCCAATGGGATGTTGTCTACTCCCGGGGCCTTGTTTCGACTCAGGTCTTTCAGTGCTCTGTCAAACTCTTCACGCAGTATCGTATCTCCCATTTCATCTTCATCTACATCCTCTTCCAATTCCATAATATTGTCCTCAAGTACATCGCCCTTGTATAGACCCTCTATATACTCCTTCCACCTTTCTGCTTTCTCTTCTTTGCTTAGAACTGTGTTTCCATCTGAGCTCTTGATGTTCATACAAGTGGTTCTCTTTTCTCCAAAGGTCTCTTTAACTTTCCTGTAGGCAGTATCTATCTTACCCCTAGTGAGATAAGCCTCTACATCCTTACATTGGTCCTCTAGCCATCCCTGCTTAGCCATTTTGCACTTCCTGTCGATCTCATTTTTGAGACGTCTGTATTCCTTTTTGCCTGCTTCATTTACTGCATTTTTATATTTTCTCCTTTCATCAATTAAATTCAATATTTCTTCTGTTACCCAAGGATTTCTACTAGCCCTTGTCCTTTTACCTACTTGATCCTCTGCTGCCTTCACTACTTCATCCCTCAAAGCTACCCATTCTTCTTCTACTGTATTTCTTTCCCCCATTCCTGTGAATTGTTCCTTTATGGTCTCCGTGAAACTCTGTACAACCTCTGGTTCTTTTAGTTTATCCATGTCCCATCTCCTTAAATTTCCACCTTTTTGCAATTTCTTCAGTTTTAATCTACAGGTCGTAACCAATAGATTGTGGTCAGAGTCCACATCTGCCCCTGGAAATGTCTTACAATTTAGTACCTGGTTCCTAAATCTCTGTCTTACCATTATATAATCTATCTGATACCTTTTAGTATCTCCAGCCTTCTTCCATGTATACAGCCTTCTTTTATGATTCTTGAACCAAGTGTTACCTGTGATTAAGTTGTGCTCTGTGCAAAATTCTACCAGGCAGCTTCCTATTCATTTCTTTGCCCCAGTCCATATTCACCTACTATGTTTCCTTCTCTCCCTTTTCCTCCTACCGAATTTCAGTTACCCATGACTATTAAATTTTCATCTCCCTTCAGTATCTGAATAATTTCTTTTATTTGATCATACATTTGTTCAATTTCTTCGTCATCTGCAGAGCTAGTTGGCATATAAATTTGTACTACTGTAGTAGCTTTGGGCTTCCTATCTATCTTGGCCACAATGATGTGTTCACTATGCTGTTTGTAGTAGCTTACCCCCTTTCCTATTTTCCTATTCATTATTAAACCTACTCCTGCATTACCCCTATTTGATTTTGTGTTTATAACCCTGTAGTCACCTGACCAGAAGTCTTGTTCCTCCTGCCACCGAACTTCACCATGTCCCTTTTTAAATTTTCTAACCTACCTGCCCGATTAAGGGATCTGACATTTTCTTTCTCCTGATAACGACATCCTCTTGAGTAGTCCCCGCCCGGAGATCCGAACGGGGGACTATTTTACCTCCGGAATATTTTACCCAAGAGGACGCCATCATCATTTAATCATACAATAAAGCTGCATGCCCTCGGGAAAAATTACGGCCGTAGTTTCCCCTTGCTTTCAGCTGTTCGCAGTACCAGCACAGCAAGGCCGTTTTGGTTATTATTACAAGGCCAGATCAGTCAATCGTCCAGACTGTTGCCCCTGCAACTACTGAAAAGGCTGCTGCCCCTCTTCGGTAACCACACATTTGTCTGGCCTCTCAACAGATACCCCTCCGTTGTGGTTGCACCTACGGTATGGCTATCTGTAGCGCTGAGGCACGCAAGCCTCCCCACCAACGGCAAGGTCCATGGTTCATGGGGGGAGGGTTTTACAGCTATTGTGCAGTAATTTCTGAGTAATTTCTGTTTCTTTAGAAGTGTCTTTACAGTGACTGTTTACCATGGAGGGTCCCTCCCATTATGAACCGTTTTACTGGGTCAATAACTCTTTTGATTTTGAGCAATAGTTCCTCCACATGTTCCTGCCCTGTGCTGTAAGTTTCAATTTCCTGATTGAGATATGATACTACTGCTTTTTTTAATGTAGTTTACTGAACATATCTGTCTTCTTGCTTGTTTTGGTTGCCTTTGGTACTTTGGTAATAATTGTTACCACAACCATGTCATAAACACTGATAACCAGTTTCAAAGTGGATGTCCTCCAGGAGGTTAGGTCTATTTCTTGCTATTAGATTCAATGTATTTCCATCATGCGTTTTGTTCCAAACTATCTAAACTAGGTAGTTTTTAGAGAAGGTATTTAATAATGTTTCACAATATGCCTTGTCATGCCCATCACTGACATAACTGTAATTTTCACAATTGATTGTTGGATGATTAAAGTATACGCCAATGATTACAGTATGAGTAAGGAACTTACATGTGAGCAAACTGAGGTTTTCTCCAAAGTTTTTGGTTGCGTCAGGTTGGGTGTCTCACACAAACAAAAATAGGAGTCTCACACAAACAGTCTCACATGCAGCTTCAATTTCTGTTTGGGTGGATTTGAGTTTGTTATCTACTGTGACAGATACACCACCTCCATTTCTCATTGGCCTATTCTTTTGGTATACACTTCAATTTTCCCCAAATATCTCACTGCTGTCAGTTTCAGGTGTCAGCCAGCTTTCTGTACCTAGTATTGTGTGAGCTTCACTGCTTTCCAGGAGTGCCTCAAACTCTGGCACTTTGTTGGGAATGGTTCGGCAGTTCACCAATAAGACTTTGATACACCTGTGGGAGGCATTTCTTTTGATCTTAGAACAGGTGCTTCTGGTTTTTCTATAGCTTTCATTACCTGGTTTGGATGGAGAGTTGCCTAATCTAAAAAAAAAAAACCTTGTGTGTGCCCTGCACACAGTCAGCTACCTGAGTAGCAGCCTCTGGTGTGTAGTGCACACATGACTTGTTTAGGGGAACCCTACAGTTCTCAATCCTGTGTCGCCAAGTCCAGGAAGTCACAGCCTAGCTTGTCACAGAAACTTCGAAGTCTCTGGTTCAGTCATTCCACTCGACTCAGAACCAAAGGACTGTGCTCAGTTCCGGGGACATTGCTGCAAATTCTTTGAAACTCTGTGTCCAAGGCTGGTCTTTTCAACCTTTTTTGCCAGTCGCTGGAATGATCCGAGTATGACCTACGAGTCCCTACGTCAGGTGTCATTTGTTCCAGCATGCACCACAATCTGTTCCTTCAGTGACTGGTGGAATAGCCTCTTCACCATTTTGAATGAGGCCTCCAGGCATACACAGTGAGTGGATCTGGTGTCCTTTCCTGTGCATTGCTGCCATTTCCCTAAGTGGTACCGTCATTCACCATGCTTTAGAAGTGCCGACATTTGATAGACTCCTACCCTTCTGTGTTTGCCTCCTCTTGACACTGAACAAAACAAGTTTCCCTAAAAATAGATGATGTGAATCTCACTGGCTCAGTTTCAGTGAAAAACAGCACCTAGAACTTGTCGGTTAGGGGCATCAATATAAGACACTGAGCTCTCCCTGGTCCTGTCCACACTTCACAGGACGCCTAGATTTACCATTGAAATGTCACTTGCAGTCAAGTGGAAGAGTAATGATAGGTCCCATACTTTCTACAGAGGAGACAGGATCTGCAGGAGAGGATAGTACTCTGAAGTATCTCTACTGTCAGTATCACAGTATACGACTCTCGGGAGCTTTTCAGCACTTCGATTCACAGCACTGCTAATTGTTTAGTATTAGTCAGGGCAATTTCCAGTTGCTTATGAATGTGAACCAACTTATCCCTTATTTGAGCACAGCATTCACAGTGGGGGTGCGTTGTAGTACAATACAGTGCATAAATAACTTTAATCTCTTGAGCTACGAAGTTGCTAATTCCATATAAGAGTTGAAGCAAACACATAAAATGAGATTTCTCCTAAGGCAACAGAAAAATCTGTGGTAAAAATTATTAATTTCCTAAAACTTTTTGGGCTTAATCATGGTTATTATAGTTAATAAGTAGGATTCCGTCTTTATCTCAAAAGACAGATGCGAGCAACTTGTATGCTGATTGTTGTGTTTTGAACTTCTTTGGATGTGAACAACCACTGTTGATACATTCTTTGGGCTGTTTTTGTGTTACTGGATCGTAAGTGTATAATCATGTTTCATCCACAGTGTCAAGATGATCAAAAAATCCCACAAGATCTCGTCAAAATTAGACGAAAGCTTGCATGAAGAAACCATTTGTTCACACATTTGGTCTCCATTGAGACATTTGGGAACCTCTCTGGCTGAGCACTTTCTCACATTCAAAATAAATAATATGACCCACATGTGCTCGAGATATGCTGAGTGTCTGTGATATCTTGTTAGCAGTTATCCGTGGGAGTATTCAGTATCATGGAATGAACAGGATCCACAGTTTTCAGAACTGTGATTTTAGCAGGCCTTCCAGAAAACTCTTCATCTTCAGCGCCGAAATGCCCTGTATTAAATGCAGCAGTCCAAATCTTAATAGTGGAGAAGAAAGGGCAGTTACCACACGATGTGCCATACATATCATCATTAATTTGTTTGGCCATGTTTACTTTTGAAAAAGGGATGCTTAATCACAACACGATTCCCTTTGACTGTTAATTCTCTATTTTCTTGTGCCAAATTCCATTCAAACCTGCACAGAAGAATAAAAATCAATGTGACTACTGTGCATTTAGTGTCACACATAATGTAAAGAACAAGGTTTAAGGCCAAACAATGAGAATTAGCTTCATCTGTTTCAACTAGGAAAATCCAAGGACTTATCAGCACCCCCTTGCACACATTACAATCACATCATTTGAAACTGTTGCCCTTGTCACGCTGCCAGTTACTGCTTAACTCTCTGAAAACTCTAGAATTCCCTACCATCAGTTAAGGTGGCTGCTATTATAATGGTGTTGCTTGGTATCATTAGTATGGCATCAGTCGAGCCATACGTCAGAATTATGAAGTGCAATAAGAATCAAGTGATCATTTCAGTACTTGCCAATGATGCTAAAGGCTAATTTTTCAGTATGTTTCTGTGAATTAGAATAACAGAAGACCCTCATAGATTGTCAGTTTTGTTGCAAATCATATTTACAATGTGTTGATTGAATCGGCTTGACACGGGATAGAAGGGCTAGAGACATACAAAAATTAAAATCACTGCCAAACTGTCAAAATCAAACTGAACACAGATAGGTGCATGTGCACCTGCGAGGGGAGGACAGTGGCAGTGGCGTAAAGTTCCCTATCACCAGTCTTTGTGCCAACGTACTGTACGAAATTCCAAACCTCTCTGCAGATTCTTACGAAGTGAGATCGTGTTACACTGTCTTTCAGATGTTGACGTTAAGCTCAGTGTCACCCCCCCCCCCCCCCCCCATCCCACACCCCCCCACCCCGCAGTGCTGTTTGAAAGGAATAGGCTCTACGCCGGCACTGGGTTTCTTCTTGTCACAAGATCTGACGGTCACGATTTCTCAACAGTCAACCCTTTCATCATTTCTCAACAGTCAACCCTATCGTCATTCAGAAAGGTGTAGGTGCGATTGCAAGACCAGTGAAATCTTGTACTCGGTTGGGCAACGGTGCCTAGCTGTTGGAGACAGAGAGCGCCTTCCAGGTCCACTCTCTTACACACATTCCCTGTACGGGTGGAGGCCTACCGCACCGTGGCGTGGTGTATATCAGGTCCCTCGGCGGACTAACTGATGAGGAGATTCTGTCTTTTCTCTCTGATCAGGGAGTGATGGCCATCCATCAGGTCGAGAAAAGGGTCGACAAGGACCTCATATCGACCCCAACCGTATTCCTGACATTCGACAATGTGCAATTGCCTTCACGAATTAAAGCGGGTTATGAGATCATTTCTGTTCGGCCGTATATACCCAGCCCTACAAGGTGTTACCAATGTCAGCGGTTTAACGATACACGGCAGTCTTGTTTAAGGCGGCTAAATGTGTTACCTGTGGCAGGGATGCCCATGAGGGTGACTGTCCACCTTGACTGTCCACCTCCATCCCTTCGTTTTGTCAACTGTAAGGGCGACCATGCTGCCTCCTATTGCGGCTGCCCCGTCTTCAAAGATGACCATCCGTCATATTTCTCCTTCTTTGACAACTCTCTTGACCGCCAATAAGGGCTATATGTCTCTGCCCTGTTACCTCCTGGAGTTCACTTTCGTCGCCTGCTTCAGTCACTTGATTTTACCCTCACTACGATTTTCGAGTGGGTGAGAGCGCGACGCCACCTTGGCTCCAGGCTCAGGTTCGCGTTCACCTTAAACTGAGCTCGCTCCCAAAGGAGAGGACCGCGGATTTGATATACCACTCAGGGTTTGTCGAACTTCGTACGAGGCTCGCTATTAACGTCTTTATTTACACAGATGGCTCTAAGACTGCTGCTGGTGTCAGGTGTGCCTTTGTCGTTGGAGATGATACTTTTCAATACCGGCTCCTTGGCCAGTGTTCAAGCTTTACAGCTGAGCTTTTTGCTCTCTATCAGGCTGTTCGGTATATCCACCGCCATCGTCATTCTCCCTATGTGATCTGCTCTGATTCTTTCAGTGCCATTCAGAGTCTCCGTGACCCGTATTCGGACCACCGTCTCATGCAAAGAATTCAACGGTCCCTTCAGTCACTAGCTGATAGCGGTGCCCGTGTCCTTTTTTTTTGTGGATTCCTGGCCACGTTGGTGTGCCTGGGAATGAAGCTGCTGATGCTGCGGCCAAGACTGCTGTCCTCCTGCCTCGGACAGCTTCCTTTTGTGTCCCATCAACTGATGTTAGTGGGATTCTTTGTTGGCGCATTTCATCATTGTGGCACGAGGCTTGGTCATCTCTCTCCATGAAAATAACCTTAGGGCCATCAAACCGATCCCGATGGCTCGGACGACCTCCTCACGCCCTTCCCAGTGAGAGGATGTCATTTTGGCCAGGTTGCGGATTGGGCATTGCCGATTTAGCCACCTCTATCTGTTGTCCCGGTGGAACCGCCCCACAATGCCCCTGTGGTCATCCATTGACCGTGCACCATGTTTTATTGTCCTATCCCCGTTTTATTCACTCTCGCGTTGTCCTGTGTCTGCCGTCTACCTTACAGGAACTTTTAGGTGATGACACTCGAGCAGCTGCTCGTGTCCTTCGTTTTTTACACTGACGGACTTGTCCAAAAAGGTCTAACTCTTTTAGTTTGTTTCTCTGCGTCTTTGTAAGTACTTTATGATGTTGCCCCCCTTGCTTTTTTCTACACTATTAGTGCACTAACATTTGTGACTGGGTGCTAACGACCTTAGTAGTTGAGGGGGGGGGGGGGGGGGGGGGAATTGCGAGAGCCATGTTATTTCAAGCAATTTCAGGTAGTGATCATAAGTGTCATTAATGTTATTGGGTTGATGCATAAGTTCCTAGCATTTTTCTGTAAGCTGAATAAACACAACATAGACTTTCGTCATCAATAGTATATTCTCTTGGCTATTTACAACAGTTTGCCAATGCTCGAATAACTGTTTCATTTCGTGGCTGTAGAAATCATATGATTTTGGGGTGAAGAATTCATTAGGCCATGTTTGGAGTGCATTTTCATCCGAAAAGGAAGTTCATAAAGTGAAAATCTGAGGTCGCAAGGTCAGGTGAATAAGGTTGGTGTGGAATGACTTCCCAACCCAGCTCCTGCACCGTGGTTTTTTGTCAGTCTAGTTGAATGCGTGTGGGCACTATCGTGGAGTATCATCACGTCATGCAGTCTTCATGGTCATTGTCCTTGGATTGCATCTGCAAGACATCTCAGTTGTCAACAATAAATGTCAGCAGTTATGGTTACACCTCGGGGAAGCAATTCATAGTACACCATACCATCACTGTTCCACTAGGTACGTAACATCATGCTTGGTGAAAGAGCACAGATGTTTGTATGGGGAGTTATTGCTTTGTTAGGGCTCAATCCTGTCTTTTCTACTTGTGTTAGCATAAACACACCATTTCTTGTCACCAGTAACAATACAAGATAGGAATAGTCAGTGTTGTTCACAAGCCAATTGATGACGTACAAGCAGAGATGCATGTATAGCCACCAGCTGATTTTTGTGCTTTTCACTTAGAGCTTGTGGTACCGATACACCCAATTTTTGAACCTTCTCTATCAGATGCAAATGGCCCACAATGGTGGAATGATCATAGTTCATCACATTTGCCATTTCTCAAGTACACTGGCAGAGATAGTTGAGGATTAATGTGTTTAAATGATTCTCATCAAACTTTGACAATGTTGACTGGAATACTCTCTTTCAAATTCTAAAGGTGGCAGGGTTACAATACCGGGAGCAAAAGGCTATTTACAATTTGTACAGAAACCAGATGGCAGTTATAAGAGTCGAGGGGCATGGAAGGTGAGCAGCGGTTGGGAAGCAAGTGAGGCAGGGTTGTAGCCTGTCCCCGATGTTATTCAATCTGTATATTGAGCAAGCAGTAAAGGAAACAAAATAAAAATTCGGAGTATGTATTAAAATCCTTGGAGAAGAAATAAAACCTTTAAGGTTCGCCAATGACATTGTAATTCTGTCAGAGACAGCAAAGGACTTGGAAGATCAGTTGAACGGAATGGACAGTGTCTTGAAAGGAGGATATAAGATGAACATCAACAAAAGCAAAATAAGGATAATGGAATTTAGTCGAATTAAATCGGGTGATGCTGAGGGAATCAGATTAGGAAATGGGACACTTCAAGTAGTAAAGGAGTTTTGCTATTTGGGGAGCAAAATAACTGATGATGGTTGAAGTAGAGAGGATATAAAAGGTAGACTGGCAATGGTAAGGAAAGCGTTTCTGAAGAAGAGAAATTTGTTAACATTGAGTATAGATATAAGCGTCAGGAAGTCGTTTCTGAAAGTATTTGTATGGAGTGTAGCCATGTATGGAAGTGAAACATGGACGATAAATAGTTTGGACAAGAAGAGAATAGAAGCTTTCGAAATGTGGTGCTACAGACGAATGCTGAAGATTAGATGGGTAGATCACATAACTAATGAGGAGGTATTGAATAGAATTGGGGAGAAGAGGAGTTTGTGGCACAACTTGACAAGAAGAAGGGACCAGTTGGTAGGACATGTTCTGAGGCATCAAGGGATCACCAATTTAGTATTGGAGGGCAGCGTGGAGGGTAAAAATCGTAGAGGGAGACCAAGAGATGACTACACTAAGCAGATTCAGAAGGATGTAGGTTGCAGTAAGTACTGGGAGATGAAGAAGCTTGCACAGGGTAGAGTAGCATGGAGAGCTGCACCAGACCAGTCTCAGGACTGAAGACAACAGCAACACAACATAAATTAACCCATAGTAACCAGAATATCAACATGCAAAGCAAAAATGCTTCAAACTTATGCACCGACCTAATACATCAGGGCAAACTTTTATTACATTTTGCAAAAATCTGGGTAATGATAAAAAAAGGGAGTACCTTCAAAAGCAATCAGTTAAGTATTAGGACACTGCAAGCACATGCCTGATCTGCATGCTGTTCACATGAGAGTAGTGTGCAGGAGGGAGGATAAATAATCTTTGCACAGCTCGGCAGAAATTGCCAAATATTTGTACTTTACCTCGCCTAATACCACCACTGCTTGCGTGGCTCACACAACTACCTGCAGATCACATGGATACGCAAAGGCCGTGAAGTTTCAGCATGCGCAGGCTCGATGTCCTTCTGTAGGTGTGTCACTGCATCATGGAATAGCTAATGGTCAAGTTTCGTTAGGCATGCGGAATGGGCCACGCGCTCATTAGGTCGCATTCTCCAAGTGCTCACCCACTTGGAAGAGAGTGATACTGAACTGCATGAACAGCAAGAGATAGGAATTGAGGGCACTCTTTTGGCTCCCCACACAGATGCAGCGCTCTATTAGATATAGGTGGAGTGCTCGCAACAGATCTTCAATTTACAGAAAAAGCAAAGAATTGATAGAATTATATCTATGAGGGGACAGGAGAGAATGGAGGATGAGAGCAAGGGAGTGAGTAGCAGAGATCCTCACAATGCCGGAGCACTGCATCTGCGGCATTGGCAGCACCCTGTGCAATGTGCGTGTACCATTGCTTAGTCACTTCACAGTTGTGATATCTGCACCTGCACACAGTCTCTGCAAACAGTTGTGAAGTATGTAGTAGAGGATGCCTGGCACAACAGCACACAGCAGTATTTCTGCTTAAATGCTTCTAGGTGTGCCACAATTTCTCAAAGCTTTACTTTGTGGTCCATCTGGGAGTGATACATAAATAATAGAAGAATACTTATAGACTCTTTACTTAATTCTGATCCTTGAAACTTTGTAAGCAGGCTTTCATGGAGTAATTGACATCGGTTG
Source organism: Schistocerca gregaria (assembly GCF_023897955.1). Classification (NCBI taxonomy): domain Eukaryota; kingdom Metazoa; phylum Arthropoda; class Insecta; order Orthoptera; family Acrididae; genus Schistocerca; species Schistocerca gregaria. Next base: position 879,111 of record NW_026061870.1, on the reverse strand, counting down.
TCAATAATTTGTCAATTCAGGCTTTCCACCATTACTGTGACACTCTCCATCAAGTCAGACAAACCAGTGACCAATTGTGTTGCCCTTCTTTGTATATATTAGGTATCCACTTTTATTGCCATTTCATATGGGTTCCACACACTTGAGCAGTACTGCAAGATGGGATGCAGAAGTAAGTTGTAAGCAGTTTCCTTTGAAGAAAGAATTTTCATAATACATTGGAATGTGTACTGATATGAAATTTTCTGACAGATGTAAACTGTGTACCTAACCGGAATTCGAAACTGGGACATTTACCTTTCACAAGAAAGTACTCTACTGACTGAAAATCTGACTACAACACGTGACCTGCTTTCATACTTTTGTTTCTTACACATCTTTTCAATATCCTTTCTTCCATGAATGCTAGCCACGCAAGATATGCAGGAGCACTGTGAAATTGAGGTAGTGGCAGAAGTAAAGCTGTGAGGACAGGTCGTGAGTTGTGCTCGTATAGCTTCGTCGGTTGAAAATTTGCCAACAAAAGGCGAAGGTTCCAGGTTCGAGTCCCAGTCCAGCACACAGTATTACTCTGCCAGTAAATTTCAGTCTCCTTTGTAGACTAACTGCGTTTTCCCAGTATCCTCCTCATAGACTGAAGTCTGCTGCAGAAGCCACCAGTTTCTCGTCCACTCTGTTGTTCTCATCCGGCCATCCTGATTTAGGTTTTCCGCGATTTTCCTAAATTAAATTGCTTCCGGTAAATGCCGAGGTGGTTCCTGTGCAAGGGCACAGCTGACTTACTTCCACATCCTTCCCTTCTTTCACAGAACCAATGACCTCGCTGTTTGATCCCCACCCCACCCCAAATTAACTGACTGACAACTCTGTTGGTAATTAGATGTGTGTAAGTTTGCATGACAATAGGTTTTCTGTTGTCTTTATCCTAAGTGAAATTCTATTTTTATCATGTAGCACAAGTGTGTTACAAACAGTCTCCTTTGTAGACTGATTGCAAATTGTTACACTCAGGTAATTTTTATGACTTGAGTGATTCAAGTTTTGGCTCACTGATGATGTAGTCATAGGATGTAATGTTTTTTGTATTTTGTGAAGTCCACAACTTCACATTTTTGAATATTTAAAGCAAGCTACCAATCTGTGCATCGCTTTGAATCACTTTGAAATCTGTTCAAGATCTGACTGGACATTTGTGCAGATTTTTTTGCACAGCATCGGGATGTCTGTGGTCCCTTACGTCCTTGTAAAGGGCCCCTATACCTGCCGCCAACACGCCACACACAGTTGAGTGGATGAGCGGTGGTATACTGTGCATTTCCTGCAGAGCAGACAGTGTCCATTGGAGAGGATAGTACATGAGCCACCTTTCATAGCTGTGGTACACAACAGTTGATGTTTCTTCCAACAGTACCTGTTCACCAATCGGAAGCAGCTTCCAATCTCACTCAATTTTAGTCAGAGCAATTTCAAGATGCGTACAAACAGCAAATAAACAACACGTGTGCAAGAACAGCATTGACTGCCGGGTGGCAGTTGATCTGTAATTCGTGATGCCATGTTCATCTAAACACTAAACTTTAAATTAGCCTCTTGAAGTTTGTTTTAACCTTTTATGCATCAATTCAGCAAATTTCCTTTAAGATCTGAAGCTACAACCAATAAAGAATAGATTTGTGTAAATAATGAAAGAAATGATGTGTACATGCAGTTTGAAGTGATGAAAACATTTGTACTGTGGCTGGGATTCAGACCTAGTCTCCTGATCACTAAGTAGATGCGCTAACCACTATGCCACCCTGACACATTGAGTTTGCACAACTGTACGGACCATCCTAGTATGTCTCTCTCCTCAATCCAATTTCCCATTCGCACATCAGCCCACTTGGTAAGCACCCTAAACTCAAATAACATTGCAGAGGCTCTCCAATGCAGCATTGAAAAAAACAGGTAACCTTGCATGAAACCGAAGCATAGGTATAGTAATCAAATTACACTCTATGGTTCCAGAGAACCTCCCATTTCGATGCCGAGGTGGTATTTCAGTAGAGTTGGAGAGGCTCTGCAGTTCCATTCGAGTTTAGGGAGAATACCAAGTAGGCTGAGACATGAATGGGAACTGGGATTGATGAGGGAGGAATATTAGGGTAGAATGAGATCTCATTCTGGAAACATCCCCCAGGCTGTGGCTAAGCCATGTCTCCGCAGTATCCTTTCAGGAGTGCTAGTTCTGCAAGGTTCGCTGGAGAGCTTCTGTAAAGTTTGGAAGGTAGGAGACGAGATACTGGCAGAAGTAAGGCTGTGAGGACCAGGCATGAATCGTGCTTTGGTAGCTCAGTGGTAGAGCACTGCAAAAGGCAAAGGTCCTGAGTTCGAGTCTCGGTCGGGCACAGAGTTTTAATCTGCCAGGAAGTTTCATATCAGTGCACACTCCGCTGCAGAGTGAAAATCTCATTCTGGAAACATTAACCAGGCTGTGGCTAAGCCATGCCTCCACAGTATCCTTTCTTTCAGGAGTGCTAGGTCTGCAAGGTTTGCAGTTTGGAAGGTAGCAGACGAGATACTGGCAGAAGTAAGGCTGTGAGGACTGGGCATGAGCCTTGCTTTGGTAGCTCAGTTGGTAGAGCACTTGCCCGCGAAAGGCAAAGGTCCTGAGTTTGAGTCTCGGTTGGGCATACAGTTTTAATCTGCCAGGAAGTTTAATATTAGGGTAGTCCGTGCAATTCTGCAAAGCCACTGTGCCATGATGGCGTAGTGGTTAGCACATGTGGCTAGTGAGTCGTAGACCTGGGTTCGAATGCCAGGCTAAGTACAAATTTTCATTCATTGCTTCAGTCTGCATATGTGTATCTTAGACTTGAAAAGATCTGTGAAACCATTTAGTTTCATTTGATAGTGAGAGAAAAACTTGATAGAAAATTTAGATTCCTTGAGGATAACTTTGTTTTACACTGTTGTCAAGGTTGTCCTCACTAACAGGCGGGTGTAACAGAGTTGAAAACTGTTGACAGTATATACTACTATTGTTGAAGCAGGAAACTAAAGAGAACTTAATATCACAGTCACAATATGTGTAAAACACAGTATTACAATACAGCAACTGAATCCGCAACAAATAAGACTACATCTTACAGTAAAATTTCAAACGCCGACTTCAAAGAAACCGACAATTGAGTGGGGAAAAAATGGAGTTATTACACTAACCGTATAAGTACCTACACTAGTAAGGGGGAAACGATTTTCTTAAAATATATTTTCTGCCAAAGTTAACAGAATATACAACTTACAGCACACCATTTTATTGCAGATTTTTTTACACACACTATTTCTTGAGTGTCCATATCTTGGCACTTATATGTACTCCTCGTATTTGCCACTTAGTTACATTACTCATTTTATTGCAGAGGTGGACGAACAGGCAATGTCATACAGTTCTCCAGCAAAGTCACTGACTGTGTTGTGTTTCACAGCAGCAAAAAATGTGCCTCAGTACCTGTTCATGGGCAATGGTGTCCTGTACTTCACTCTCCAAAATGGCAGAACAGTAAGTCCGAGGCTTCTCTATCACTAGATCCTCACATATGTGCATGTTTTTTCAACTTGTTTTCAATGTTGTATCCCCCATCCTTAGGAGGCAGGCTCTGCATTCTCTGCTGTTATCCAAGCCATGCAGAATTTAGATATGGTAGCTGTTGTTCGAAGAGTTTATCAGAGTAACTATGACCCCTGTGTGGGTGTGCTTTTCCCAAAGATTGAAGACGGATTCGAGGTAAGCTGAAAGGTAAAATATTTTGTAAAATTAATTTTCCACATTGGCTTGTAGGTTTTTCTTCTTTGCATAATTTTCGTGTGTGCTGGTTAACATTTCTTGATATCTTATACTTAATCTACATAATCTACATATATTTCACAACTAATTTTACTAATTGTTAGTCAGACACACACACACACACACACACACACACACACACACACACACACACACACACACACACACACACACGAGTCATGTAGACATTTTCTTTAAAAGACGTCATAGTTGCCATTGATTATAGAAATTATCTATTTTTACTATTGCAATTCAGACCTTAAGTTAATTATCAATAGGTATAGTACGAAAGACTGTCAGCAAGTGTCAGATTTTAAAAATCATCTGACATGTACACGTCATCACTGTGTCTGAGCCTGTTAACAATGTTATAGCCTTTAACATAAATCCCAAAAAGTTACTGTTCTCATGTAAACAGTGTACAAGAATAGTAGTTTGTTGGGATTTATGTTAAAAATGGTGACATTGTTAATGGGCTCAGGCACGATGATGGCATTTTTGAAGTTTGACTTGTGATGAAGCACAGTCCTATGCAGTGTACCACTTGATAATGGCTGAAATGCCTAAATTGGAATAATGAAAATACCTGTAAATAATTTGTACAGTCAGTGTCAACTACATTGTCTTTGGAAAACAAACTTTTTTTTTATAGCAAATACATTTGGCATTCAACATAACTGTGGCAGGAAGAGAACCTCGTACCACCAAAAGTACTTGCTAGTGCACAGCAGCTAAACACTCATCACAGGGTGAACTATGTTTGGACAGAAATTTTTGATACACATTAATAATACTCAACAATAATTTATTAAATGATACATTGCACTGTTGAACTTTAGCATGAAGGTGAGGCATGGCAGTGTTGTTAAAAGTTCATTCGCACTTCTAAGCGTGACCACTGATCTGTTTCTGAATTCAGTGAACAATGGCTAACTTAACTAGTGGTTTTTTCAGTTGGGCTGTGCTGGTTATGGCAGTAAGTCAGTCCTGATGTTGCATTGGGACACTGTTCATAAACCTAATGTGACCTGCAGCAGGTATTGATTAGATGCTGTATCAATCCCTGAGTTGGTCTCTAGTCCATTTATAACCACTGTTGACAGATGAATGTTCACTTGAGGACTATTTTTGTATCATCAGGCAATGGTGCCCTTTCAGTGTATGGCTCAGTACTCTCTCTTTTGGTGTCCCTCGTTTGAAGTGGCCAAGCAGCTGATAACTGAAATATTCCATGTGTAAATTTTGCGCAATCTTGTTTCCCTTTGACTGAGTTATATGTCCACTTAAAGGTACATTGGTAGTGCATATAAGGTTGAACCGTGCTAGATGTAAAGTTTCAACATGTTCTACTTACCACTGTGAAGTCCTCTGTTACTTGTAAACCGACACAGCAGAATTAAGAATTTTTTTACGATCCATAAGACGTGTGGATAATGCACATTTGGCAAGTTCAAACTTTCTGGCAGTTGTCCTTTCCTTCAGTACACATCAGTTTGCTTCCTTCAGGATTTTTAAGTTTTATTTGCAGATCTATGCTTGCTTCCTATCAGTCATGACCCCTCTTTTACTGCTGGCAACTTAACGTTTCTCGCACTTGCTCACTCCTCAAGAAAAAGAAAATCCAATTTCAACATAGAATTGAATTTGTAGATCAAAGCCTATCATTCATGGTGTCGGAGTTGCAATTGTTACTTATGCAGCTCTTAACAGTGAGCGTGTGGTGGAGTTGAAAGTTCGGGTTAAATGAAAAAAAAATCTAATGATGTAATGAACTAAAAACAGTTCACAATTGAGAAGTGTTTTCACAAATTTCACTTCTTTTTCAAAATAAAATAGCTTTTTTTAAAAATAAAATAGATTTTTTTTTCTTTAACACCTACTGTTCATCTTCCTCTTCAAGCCGATGCAGCAGGTTTTATTCTGCACTTATAGAACATAGAATATAGTCTGTTTCTGCAAATCTCACCTCAAGCGCATGTAGGAGTTTTTTCAAAACTTGCTGGGTGCTACTTGATTTGCCAAAGACGTTAGAGGTACCGTATTTTACGGATTGTAAGTTACACTTTTCTCTTCAAAAATTGCCTCCAAAATTCAGGGGCATCTTATATTTGAAATTAATATAAAAATTTGCAGTGTTTGATTTAAAATTCCCGCCAATCTTAAAAATGGCCATACAATCGATGCCGCAGGAGACCTTTCTTTGTCTGGCAACAATGGCTTCAACTGGCAGCAGTGGTGCACAAATGTGACAAACATGAGTTGCGGCGATTCACAAGCTTGCTAACACTGTCTCCCTCCCACTCCATCATCACAAACCCAGAACACTGTCTAGCCTATGATGCGTCATTGCAGTGTACGGTGTCAGTGAACTTGAATTGATTTGTGTTATCAGTAACAATACAATATTTTTGTTAGTAGCCAGTTTCATAATGTAAAAAAATAAAAGGTATTCATGTGGTGTGTGCTATAAATTTAAAGTAATAGCATATGCATAACAACATGGGAGCAGACCTGCTGCGCGGCATTTCAGCCAGCCACTCACAGAAAAAACCATTCACGATTAGCGGGCTAGTAAAGAAGAACTGAAAAAATGAGGAAGACTAAATGTGCGAATAGAGGACTGAATGCAAAATGGCCAAAACAAGATAGTGATGTATAGAAATTGATTCATGGACATTATCAAAGTGCCACTGGAATTAATACAAGAATGACTCAAATACATGTTAGTGCTACGGTGGGACTTAACAGTCTTATAGTATGGAGTTGGTAGGTGCTACAGGTTTATGAAGCATGTGAACCAAAACCAAAGTATCTCAGAAAATGCCACAAGAATATGAAGAGAAAATATTATCTTTTGATTACTTTATTATTCAGTATTGAAAGAAAACCAGTATGCAACTAAGCCAAGTAGCAAATATGGACGAAACTCCTCTGATATTTGATGTACCGAGTAACAGATCTGTCCCATGAAAAGTGCTAAAACTGTAACTATGAGAACAAGTGGACATAAAAAAATAACTACACTATTGTCCTTTCAAGTTGTGCTGACGATACTAAACTTTATTCAGTGCTCATTTTCAGGCAGAAAGAATGCCAAAACTTTCTGTAATACCGCCAGGTGTCGTTGTTCACATACATGACGAGGGTGGGATGAACAAGGATGATATGAATTTGTGGATTAGTAGTGTATGGCAGAGAAGGAAAGGTGCTTTATTGAATAAGTGTTCTCTTCTTGTGCTAGATCAGTTTAATAGTCATTTTAAAAATTCTGCAAAAGAGAAATTGAGACAGGGATATGTAGACCTTTCTATATTTTTGGGAGGACTTATCACACTTCACAATTGCAGCCCCTTGATGTCGCAATAAATAAACCATTAAAGTGTATGAGAGAGAGGAATGGAACAAATGAATGATGGATGAATTCATGCCAAAAGGAGCTTTAAAACAACCCACAAACAAGTGTGTCAGTGGATAAAACAGATGTGGAAAGGACATCGTTGTTAAATCTTTCATGAAGCGTGGACAAATAACAAAGATAGCATGGAAGACTGTCTTATATATGAAGAGGACAGCAATGAAGAGGAAGAAGAAGAAGAGTAAGAAGTAGAAAGTTCTGATGGTAGTTTTCAGGGATTTTAAAGGTCAATTCAGTTTTATAAACTAAGATTTTTTTTTAAATTTTAATCTGGCTTTGCATTCTAATAATAAAAATATTATTTAAAAAAAATGGTTAAAGGTTAAGATGCATCTTATAGCCTGTAGTGTATTATAGCCCTTGAAAAATCTATATTCTTCAGTAGATACAGCAAGCAAGATGCATTGCTTCTGTCATACATGGAAATCTGAGCATCAGCTGAATGTGTTGTAGATTCCATTCAGGCTAAGGCTTTTAAATCGCTGTCTGTCAGGTATGAAATAAAACTTAGAGGTGGATTGCAAATACCAATTTTTGCTGCTACATTTCAAAAAATAACACGTATATCGTGGGATCGCATAGTCCGAATTGCTCAGCACTGCACGACGTGAACAAAGATGTGGCTCAAGAGCAACTTAAGCTGACCCAGTTATGATCTAAGAAGTGAAACAGCACATTTTGAAGTGTAAGTGTAGAGTGTCTCATTACAGCTGAGAGAAAATACGTAGGTCATATTTGCCCAAACATTACATGTAAATATAATGTGGGAAAATTTTTGCAAATACAAAGACAACTGGGTAATAAAAGCTGTTGTGATTCATAATTTAAGACACTGTTTTATAAGAATTTTAATCTCGGCTATGTTTACCCTCACAATGACACCTGTTCAACGCGCAAGGATCTCCAACAGAAAATAGAGATAGCAGAAAATGAAGAGTGCCAGGAAGTGTGTAAAATTAACAAATACTCTGAGGACACCATAAAAATTGTCTTCAACATGCAACGAAATGCAACGAAGTGAACCTCTGACAAACCTCTGGAGAAGTATTTTTACACCCAACAGATATGCTCCAGTAATCTGATTGGTGATACATGAATCAAAACAAGAGGATTGAAACTTGACTTTTTTTCAGGCTCAAGCAACAGCCAGAACAAGAATTCTAAAAAGCTCTGTGTTCTGCCACATTTTATGAAATGCGCAAGAGTGTTCTCTGAACTTACCCACTGTTTTCTTATTTGTGGACACAGTTTCATACCACTGGATCATGTATTCGATAGAATTGAGAAGGAATATCTGAATAAAGAAGAGATCATACCACCTTGTGAGTACAGGAATATTTTGACGAAGTTTGGAAAAGTGCTGGTGTGGGGAGGAGACTGGTTTTCCTACAGATTCAGATGGATTTCTAATGAAATATTGGAATCTACCTTGCCTTTCTAATCGATGGATACATGAGCAATAACTTACAGATGAACCAGTGGTGAGATTGTGTGTGGTGTTAAAACGACTTATTTCTGTAGATCACAAGTATGTTATGATGTTTAGAAGGACATGCGTTCGTTCAAAGCATGAAAGATGCAGCAGTTATTCCCAAGATAAACAATATGAGTACAGAAAAGAAGGGTGCACCGAAACTAATGTGTTTCCATACCAATACTAAGGATGCAGTGACTTTCTACAATGACACACTCTCTGCAGGTGGTGAGAAATATGAAGATCATGGCAGTTCACAGAGAATTTATGAGGGTGAAGTCCCCTGAAAATACGTAGAAGAGAAAAAAGAAATATTATTTTAAAACTTAAATGTAAAAAACAGGCATTTAATATTCAGGTGTCACTGATCTAGTTTGAGTGTAAAGCAAGTTTTGAACAAGAAAATTATTTTTCTTCTTCCAGGAGTTGATAAACTATGAAAAATTTTGTGTATATGCAAACACTATCATAAACTTTTCCAGAACTGTACAAAATTTGTTAGTTGTAAAATTTTCTTCCCTCTAAACTTACTTGTCAATTAAATAAACCTGTCTTCTATAAAATGTTATTTTTTGCATAAAGTGAGTCCTGCAAAAATATTGCTCAATTTGTGATGGTCAAAAGTCGTGTTAATCAATAAAACTTCCTGTAAGATAACATACATCAGTGCCGAGAGTGAAATCTTGTTCATGTTAACTAAGTGTACCCTTAAGTGAGTTTGTACTGCCCCTAGACAGGGAGAGGGATATTTTGGGACAGGTTAAAAAAAGGGCAGCAATTTTGTCACATAAATTTAGAGTTACCTACCAGAAAACCTGTCCCATAATTTTATAGTTTTCTCTAGTGAATTTTCTTTTTGATACAGATCATAATTATATTTTGTTTATGAATTTGTGATGGTGTAATTGCCATGCTGACATTTTATATGATACATGAGATTTCTGTTTTCTTCTGTTAACATTTTTTTTCTTCTCAATTTTAACAGTATCTTGTATACACAGAGCTACCATTTGCAGAGGACGTTCGTGATGACTTGATTCTTGAACCATTGGATCGAGAGATAAATGCTCTGACACCTGAGCAACTGAATGTTGTAGACGAACTGATTGATTCCATGGACTTAATGTGAGTGTGTGCCCTTCAGTTGTTACATAAGGAGACAAGTCTCTTTGTATTTTTCCTGTTTTTTATGCAAAAAGTCTTTTTTACATTATGGATACAGTCAGTCTTTCACCCACTCAGTTGCTACGTCAATTGGTGTAACTGTGGTATGACAACAGCTTTTCTGTGGACAGAGAACTTCTTATGCTAACTGACATTGTGTGCATTTCCTAAGCTTTAACTGTGTGACTGTGACATTCTAATTTTTAAGGATCTTTTTATTACTATGAAGAAACTTCCGAAAATGCATTGCAGTTATTCTTTTGTAGCTTACCTTTGCAACCAGTGGTGTTAGAATGAAGAGTCATCCTTTGTATTCTAAGGAGCAATTTCTATCCATTTTCTTTCTTTCCTTCATCATCATCATCATCATCTTCTTCTTCTTCTTCTTCTTCTTCTTCTTGTTATTGTTATTGTTGTTGTTGTTGTTGCTGTTGCTGCATTTCTCAAAAATACTTGAAAAATCCCACTTTGAAGATTTTTGAGCACTGCTAAGTACTAAACAGTTTGAGCAATGTGACAGAGGATCCAGGAGCTGGATGCATATCGTGTAAGTCTTGTACTTGAAATGGTCACTGGTTCATTTGTTGCTAGTACCAACATTTCTTTATTAGTTTTTTTCCCTTTGTTTTTATTATGAAATGAAAATGTTAATAACCTTGAATCATAACTTTTGTAATGATCATTATCCTTTATATTAGAAACTGCATGATAAGAAATTAAAATTTAATACATAGATCTGAAATGTCTAATTGTTAAATAAAGGAGGTAAGTTGCTAATCACCATATAGCGGAGATGCTGAGTCGCGATAGGCACAATAACAAGATTCACACAATCATAGCTTTCGGCCATTAAGGCCTTTGTCAGGAGTACACACACACACACACACACACACACACACACACACACACACACACACACACTCAGCAAGCGCAACTTGCCCACACATCTGCAGTCTCAAAGAGCTGAAACTACACTGCCTTTTTATTTTATTTTTTATTTGATGTTTTGCTTTTTTTTAAACAAATTCTAATGTGTTGTGAATACCGTCATCAATATGTTTGTTTACACATTTTCCAGTCACTGGAAGAAGCCACACCCATTAAATATCCGGTGAATGTGTACAGAGCAATTTAAAGTAGAATGCTGATATAAAGCTAATGACAGGTAAGGCAAATGCCAGACTGAGACACATTGAAAGAACACTCAGGGAGTGTAGTTCACTCTCTGAGGAGGTATTTTACAAAACCTCCTCTCATTGTATACTTGAGTATTGCTTACAAGTTTGGGACACTTACCAGAAAATATTTATAGGTTAAATAGAGAAGATCCAAAGAAGAGCAGCATATTTGATCACACATTCATGTAGTAAGTGTGATATTGTCATCGAGATGCTTGTTCAACTCCAGTGGCTGGCGCTATAAGAGAAGTGTCAGGCATTGCAAGAGAAGTGTCAGGCATTGTGAGGCAGGTCTCAGTTAAAATTCTGAGGGTGTATGTGTCAAGAAGGGTCAGTCAATATATTCTTCCTCCTGTGCATATTTTGCAAGAGGAATGAAGGCAAGGTTGAAGATTTAAGCTAATATGGACGCTTAACAACAATCGTGACTGGAATAGGAAACGTGGGAAGTGACAGCTACGAGGTGGAATCCAAAATTTTTGGGACTGGTGCTGCCATATGGAAAGTAGGAGTAGTAGGTCTTTGCACCGGTAGGTGGTGAGAGCTGCATATCTGATGAGTCAGTGTGTGGAGTGGCATTCAGCTAGGAGGACGTGTTACATGTCCATAGTGATTCCCATAACACTCTGTGTTAGGTGTGTGGTAATTTTACGATGGATCCATGAACAGAAAAGCGCATCTGTATCAAATTCTGTGCAAATCTCGGGAAAAGTGCTTCAGAGACCCCTGCAACGATTCAACAAGTGTTTGGGGGACAGAGCATGAGCCGTGCACATGTGTTTGAGTGGACGTTGAAGATGGTGCTCACACTGGAAGACCCTTTAGCCGCACAACACCAGACATTGTTGCCAAACTTCAACAGTTTGTTCATGCGGATCGATGTCAAACCATTCAAGATCTTGCGGATGAAGTGGGTATTGGCTATGGAACATGTCAACAAATGTTGACGGATGAATTGTGCATGCATCGTGTCGCTGCTTAATTTGTGCCAAGGATCTTGACTGCCAATCAGAAGGCACAGTGTGTTGAAGTGTGCACGGACCTTCGTCACACCTCATCTGACAATCCAAGCTTCTTGTCACGAGTTACCACCAGTGATGAGAGATAGCTTTACGGTTATGACCCAAAGACAAAGCAACAATCGTCCCAGTGGAAGAGCCCGAGCTCTCGAAGACCCATGAAAACAAGTCACATGAAGAGCAAAGTGAAGAGCCTGATCATCATTTTCTTTAATACCAAGGGAATTGTGCACAAAGAATTCGTCCCACCCAACCAAACAGTGAATCCCGTGTACTACTGTGATGTTTTGCGACGCCTCCATGAAAACTTGCGGTGACGATGGCCCAAACTTGGCGTCAAGGGAACTGGCTGCTGCATCATGACAACGGCCCTGTCACACGTTCTTGCTCACCAGGACCTTTTCGGCAAAAAACAACATGGCGGTTGTACCCCACTCACCGTACTTGCCAGGTTTGGCTCCTTGTGACTTCGCGCTATTCCCAAAACTGAAACTCAAGTTGAAAGGCCGTCGGTTAGACACTCTAGAGAGAATTCAAGAAGCATCGCTGGTGGTGATAAAACAGCCTCAAAGAACAGGACTTCCAGAAAACTTTTGACCAGTGGCAGAAGCACTAGGACCGGTGTGTACATGTGTGGATGGGAACTACTACGAGGGTGATGCTGACTATTAGTCCAAAGGTAAGGTCTTCAACAGATGGCAGCAGCACCAGTCCCAAAAATTTTGGATAGCACCTCGTTTATACTAAATTCCCTCTGCTGTGCACCAAAATGTGGCTTGTGGAGTATAGATGTAGGTGTAGATGGCCCATTTCACACCACTTCAGTGACCATTGCAATTTCTGGATGATGATGCTATGAAATAATTCCTGTGTGATTGCTAGGGAGCTGAAAAATTCACAATTTCCCTGCAAATTCTGCCTGCTCAGTAGAGCATAGAGCAAGCATAATTTTTTTAGCTGTGTGTTTAAAGCGAATTGCAGCAAAATATGTCGTGAAGCCAATGGATAAATTTTTTGTGGAAGGTGGGTAATAATGAATATGATGATATAATAATACAGAGTAACCTAAGGAAACGGACAGTTTTCAAATGAGCACAAAATTGGTGATTAATATCTTGTATTTGATTTGCATGATCACTTACAAAAACTAACTCTCAGGTGAGAGCCATTGTCTTGACTACAATTTTAAAAAGTTATTTGTAACTCAGGCCAACAGGTGGTGGTCGACCAAACCTGCCTTTTCTTTAATGTCAGCCTATGACTGTGTTAAACTTTGGGACTTTTTGTCATAGAAAGAAAAAAAAGACACAAGCAGACAAGTCTGGTGATCTTAGTGGCCACTAAAGAGCATCCAAACGAAAAATAAAAAGTGATTCTTCAAACTGCCACCGGTACATTTACAGTGTGTGATGATGTACCAGCCTGTTGAAAATTAGCAGTCCTCATGTTCATCTGTTGTCTCCACAATTTTGGCGGAAAGAACACATTCAGGATGTTTATGAAATATTCAACAGTTCCCTGTCAGTTGCTACTCTGTCAGCCTAGGGGGGAAAAAAATCAGATTACAATGACAGCAGCAAATGCATGACACACAGTCACATTAGGGAAGCAAAGACATCTCTCATGAATTATGAAAGGCTGTTCAAGGAATGAAAAATAATTGCTGAGTTTGTTAACTGACCCATTAAAGTGAAAATGTGACTCATTGTTCATAAAATAATGTTACTGTATTTGAGTCATCTTCAAAGATCACATGTGGACACACAGAGAAGTCATCTTGTTTTAAATCCAAATGCAACACTTTCACCCTACAGACTCACTGCTCATTTGTAGACAGTGTGCATGGAGACATGCAGATCATCTCGGACTTCTGAGATTGCATCTCTCACTGTGGCAATTTTTTGAGATGTGCTGTGTTTTTATCATGGCCTGGTTGCTTCTTCTTAAAAATATTTCCCCCTGTTGTGGAAGCTGTAATCCGTCATAGGGTCAAATTGATGTTTGTAGCTGTTCAGTTAATGTAGCCATACTGCATTGACAGACTCAGCATTTAGGACAAACGTGTTGTACATAAACATGCAATACTCTCTCGTCCACAGTTCCACTACTGTTGAGTTGGGGAACAGTCCCAAAGTGAACGAGGTATACCGTCTCCCTCCCACCGCTGACTATGCTTTATTAGCTGTTCTAAAAATGTCAATTTTCTATAGTAACCCTGTATATTCAGGATCAATTAATCTCATACAGCCCCAAAAATATTACAGTTTATTCTTCTGATTACTGATGTTGGCACTAGAGAAATGTAGGATGGTTAGATAGTTCCTTGAAAACATTCACTACAGTTTATTTATGTATTTATTTGTCGTATATTCCCATTTTTGATGGTATGTCATAATTGTATAATTCACAGGGGTGCTTTACCAGATGGAACTGAGGCATTTAAATCGGATGAGATAACTAATATAACTCATCACAAATTGTTCAGTTGCATTTCCTACCGTGCCTTACACCCAGGAGAAAAAATACCACCTATGGTGGAAGAAATAAGAGAGTTTGTTACTAGCCCTTTTGTCGATTCAGGGCATGTCAATGACATAATCCTGAAAATGAAAAAGACATTCGACTTGAAGGAAGTAGTGCGGCGGCGGCGTGAAAAGGACTCTGCTGACGTAAAACAGTTGAGTATATATTGGGCAGTTGTTGAAACTAAGTGTAAATAAAAATGTCCTTGCTCTCGGCTTGATAAATGCCATCTGTTTTGAAGTACTTGCATTAATGACAGGTAATATGTCTATCTGTTTTGGAAAATTTCTAATTCAATAGAATAAGGCAATGTTCTTTGAGTGCTATTAGTATCATTTGCACTGTTTTCTTTGTACCTTTTGTTGGTGTTAATTAGTGTGTGCAGCTTTGAATGCATTGCATGTCCTGTAGTTACCTTTATTTTAGTTTACTTAATCTATAACATTGGTAACAAACTGAATTTTTGTTCTATATAATGTAATTGGATAGATAAAATATCTACTCATAAAGTAGTGGCAGGAGAACATAAATATATAAAAAGTAAGTTTTTGCTTATGCAATCGTTTGGAGCATGTGGCTCTGTCTTCTAGCAGAAGGGTTGAAGAGAAAGGAAGAGGAGTGAAGGGAAAGGAAATGGAGAGGTTTAGAAAAAGGAGGAGACTTACTGGATGGCATGAGAAGGAAAGTCTTTCCTTCTCATCCCATCTGGTAAGTCTCCCCTGACTCGGGGTTGTGGGTGACTTGTCTGAACTCTACCCCTTTTCTTAAACCTCTCCATTTCCTTTCCGTTCACCTGTCTTCCTTCCCTCTTCAACCCTTCTGCTGCAAGAAGGAGCCATTGGCTCATCCAATTACATTATATTGTTAAAAATTGATTACTTTCATTGTTGAATTTTTGTTCTGCATATTTAAGTGGATGGATTTACCTAATTTTTGGATGCTGAGTTCAGAATTGCAGTCATATTTTCTCCATATTTTTAAGTTTCTGAGAGACAAAATAATAAAATTATGTCCCATTTACTTCCAATATGTGGTGAACATTAATAAAATCAAATTTTATTATACATAATCGAAAAAATATTGAAACCTTTACATAAAACGCCAAAACAATCATCATACTATACAAAAAGCCCCTTGTAGCATGAAAACAAAGTTGAACATCTGTTTATTTGAAGAAATTGGATAGGAATGCTTTTGTATTGTAAAATGTCTCATATGTCAAAGCAGCAGTTGTTATTGGAGGGTTCCAGCATCCTTGACAGTGACATTTGCTACTAGGAATGTCTTAGTGGAAGGGTTCATCACTAAAAGCACCCAAGTTTTGTAGGGAAAAAAAAGTACAAAGTATATTTTTAGTGATATTCTACACCTGATTTTTTCTAGTTGTCCAACAGTTCAGACTCTAAAGAAACATAATTCTCATCTCTTCTGTTATCCAGAAGCCATGGACTTTGTCTTTTAGAGGACATCCAACGAAGTAACTCAGCATTCTTAAGTATAGCATCAAAGGTCTCATCCATCAAAAATTTTCTGGCTTGTTGCCTGATAAACACGTCTTCTTTCACCTTGGCCTCAGTGATGCTAGGAAAACCTTCTCTCAAATTATTGAAAGCCTCACATTTTTTATCAAGAGCCTTTGCTAAATTCTTCATCATGTCTAATTTAATATGAAGTGGAAGCATTTTGACTTGGCACAACTCATGGTTTGTTCTTAAAATTTTCCTTTCCTGCTGTATATGTTTGTCTCATAGACCTTTCCTGGACAGTGTACTTGTTTTTGATGTCTTGTGTGCCTTAAAAAAGCCCATAAACTCTCAACAAAATTTAAATTGTGATCTTTATAATTGATTACATTTAGCTGCAGGATTACAATTTCAAGTGTATCCATATTGTCCATTAAATTAGCCAAAGTTACTGATAGAAGTTTATTGCCATTGCACACCTTTCACTACAAATTGAGATTGCCACTTCAAAACATTCTGGCAAAGAATAAGCCAAGAAAAAAAACCATCTGCTGTCTGGTGACTGTTTTTAAAACTGACATTATGTAACACAAAAAAGTAACTCCATAGTGACACATTTTATATTTTGACTATAAAAAATAGCAAAATTGACTGAAAATGTAAAGAAAAAATATATAATTTTGAATATCTCAAAAAAGTTATGCGATACCACATTTCTAAGGGTGCATTTAGAATCTACAACCATAAATAGCCTTACATGGAAATTAATTTATCACATACCAGATGCAAAATGGTTGTTTCCCAGTGAAACTTATTCCACTCACTTTGGCGTGGTATAGTGAATGCATGGATATTATACCTGGAAATGCGTGTATTGATCTTTTGGTAGATAATTATTTTTAGCAATATTATAAAAGGGAAAAACTAGTTTGTAAAGGATAAGGAATGATGAGAAGTGTTTTCATGGCTTGGTGCTGATGTATTATCAGGATATGGTTATGCTGTTAACAGTGATTATTTCTCAAATAGTTGTGTGTGTGTGTGTGTGTGTGTGTGTGTGTGTGTGTGTGTGTGTGTGTGTTTGTGTTTGTGTTTGTGTGCACACGCCAGAGAGAGATTTGAAACTTTGTTTTAGAATTGTTAAAGTTGCATAAGCCTTTAAACAGTTCCATTACTCTTATTTTTCACATCTCTATTGTGTATCTACTTCTTCTAGAATAGCATTTCCATGCTATTGCCGTGCTACTTCCTGCAAGCTTTGTGGTGTAGCTCCTCGAATTATTTTTTAGGAACATAAATGTTGAAGGGCTTACAGGGTGTTTCAAAAAGGACTTAACAGCTTTGAAAATTCATATAAATTAATTCATAGTACCTACAAAGGTGATTGTAGTGTCAATTTGTAGGGAAATATATCAAGTTTAGTGTCACATAGTTCGTTAGTGCCAAATGCATTAAAGATGGCTGCCTTCGCGGGACCTGAGTGTGCTAGATGTGTGTTTTGGTTTGAAGAATTGAAGTCAGCGACAACAGCACAGCGCAATTACACTAAATATCCTCCCAGTAGGCCTACAATTTATAAGTAGCATAAATGTTTTGTAGAAACAGAGTGCTCGGTAAGACACGGGAAATCATCAGGTCGTCGAAGCACATCTGACAGCGTCGTTGGGCAAGTGAGACAACATTTTGTCAACAGCCCTACGAAATTGACCCATTCTGCATCTCATAAACTGCAAATCCCATATACAACTGTTTGGCACATGTTGAGAAACCATTTGCATCTGAAACTGTACCGATTTATGATCATACAAGCAATAAAAGACACTGATAAAATTGCTTGCAAGAACTTTTGTGCTGATATGTTAAATCGATTACATGAGGATGAACGTTTCTTAGACAAAATTATCTTTTCACTTAAGTGGCAAGGTTAACACACACAACTGTAGGATTTGGGACAGTGAAAATCTGCATCGAACATTGCAACACGCTCGTGATAGCACTAAACTGAATGTCTTTTGTGCATTGAGCAAGAACAAAGTGTACAATCCCCTTTTTTTCCGCGAGAGAACCATCAATAGGTCAGTGTTCCTGGATATGTTACAACAATTCTTGATACCACAGATAGATGAGGATGGCCAAGAACGAAATGTTTATTTCATGCGAGATAATGCACGTGGCTGACATCCAGGATTTTCTCAGTGACCGCTTTTCAGGGCAATGGATTGGCCATGATGTGCAAACTGTGTGGCCTCCACATTCCCCAAACCTGACACCACTCTATTTCTTCTCTCTCTCTCTCTCTCTCTCTCTCTCTCTCTCTCTCTCTCTCTCTCTCTCTCTCTCTCTCTCTCTCCTTTTTTTCCGGGACATTAATCAAGGATATCGTCTTAGTATCTCCTGTGACAGCTTCTCTGCCTGAACTTGGAGCAAGAATTTCCGCCACCACTGAGCAAGCTACACCTGCAATGCTACCGTGAGTCTGGGAAGAAACTGACTTCCGATGGTATGTGTGTAGGATAACCAACGGAAGCCACATACAACATCTTTAGTTCAAGTTAAAAAAAAAACTTGATGTGTTTCCCTACAAAATAACACTAAACCCAGATCCGTATCTTCTTTCAATAAATTTATATGAATTTTTAAAGTTATAAAATCCTTTTTGAAATGCCCTGTACTTCACTGTTTAGTCTGTGTAGAGCAGCACATTAAGATTAAGTAGTTCATATCTCTCTTACACATTTCTGAGTGATCCTCACAGGATTCTTGAAAGGTTCACTGGCCAGATTTCAGCCACAGATCAGATCGAGCAGTCTTCTATTTCAGAACAGCACACATCCAGTAAAGACCTTAGGCGATTAAATTATGATTTTAGTATGACTCCTTTCAGTACTAAACAAACACACAGAGTTGAATTGGAGAACAAGGCCAGAAAATCATTTGTGTACCAAAAAATCAGACATGGTGCGGAAGCATCTGGAAACATATATGGTGTCCATAAATTATCATTACAATTTTAGACTATAACAACTTACAATTATGCTATAAAATAACAACTGGTTTTCAACACATAACATTGTAACTCATAAAGTTTTGTTTCTACCTTAATACATGCCACTGTGTGCACCTTTATTGGCATGGACAACACCCAGTTGGTATTCTGTCTCCGCTCCAGTGCCTCCGTGGTCACATGTAAGTACACATGATGCTTTCACAAAACCCCATAGTTGGAAGTGTAGTGGTGAGAGATCAGGTAATCATGGTGGCCACAGAATTGGACTGTCTCATCTAGTTCACTATCCAGAAACTTTGCTCCCAGAAATTTTCGTACATCCAGTGCCCCTTATTACTGGAATATGATATCAGGTTGCACATGTTTCAGTTGTGACACAGCAGAGTCTCATAACATTTCAGGTAAATACTGTCAACAGTAGGCTGACTGAAACGGAATGGACCAATGAGTCAGCTGTGCGTAAGTCTGCAGCACACATTGAATGTAGGACTGTCTCTTTGCATTTCTAGTGCGGTATGGGAAGACAATGATCCTCATATATTCTGGAGAGTGACGGTTCAAATGCAGTCATCCAGAATTAGGTTTTCTGTCATTTTCCTAAATCTGTTAATCCTAAATCCTGTGAAATGGTACAGCCAACTTCCTTCTCCATCCTTCCCTAATCTGGTCTTGTGCTCCGTCACTAATGACCTCATTGTCGACAGTGCTATATCTGCGAGTAGCCAGATATTGGTGCACTTCAGAAAAATAGGAGAGAAATGATGACAGTGTAAGGCAGTAAGACTGCCTGTGGATGGGACTCAAACTCACACCGGAGTTGAGCAAAGGCCTGACTGAATGGCAGACCTGACACAGCAAGAGCAAGTCAACAGCAATGTATGCAACAACAAAGTGCAATGAACTTCTGACACAGTGCTGTCAACAGGTCAAGGACAAGCCACAATCCAAATCGAGACTAAAGAGGAAAACCAATACCAAAGCGAAATCATCAGCGAGTAGTCAGTAGTGTGGCAGAGACAGTAACAAATGCTATCAGGCGAAGTACACGGCTGACTTAGCAGTCAAGGTGTGGCAGTATTTATGCTAATCATGATGTGGCAGTATTTATGCTAAGCATGAGGGACACTATTGGCCACTGGCGAGATGGTGTTGCAGTCACTAGGCGAGTGCAACGGTGCAGCACCACTGTCCTCTTATCGTCCATCGAGGTCCATTGGGCTTTCAACTTCCACGCAGCCTGATACCAGAGACCGCAGGCATTAAACACTAATCTCATCCTCCTCCAATGCCTCTATGATCAAACAATGCAAGCTTTCACAGCTGGAGTTGGTGTATTTTGTTTTATGGGCATTAATCCATGGTCTGTGGAATATTTCTGTGCCTAATGTTTCACCTCCTAATGCTCAAGACATCATAGGGACTGTAAAGACTCAGATACGAGGTTCATAATCAAACAAGCTCAACAAGCTAAACTTTTCATGTGTATTGACGTAACTGTTGACGTATGACATCATCAAATCACTGCTTAAGATCATGGTGTCACATCTATGGAGCTTACATTGGGGAAGAGTTGGCACTGTTTGCTTCATGTAATTATAAAGACCACAGCTTGTCTAATTTCAATCCTTCTCCTTTTCCGTTAAAGTTGGTTTTGTGCTTTTGGCTTCTATGACCTCTTTAGGCATCATAGCATAGTAATGGTCAGATCTTGGTAAAATCATAGTATTGGAGAAACAAATTTGCAGGTTGTGCTACAATTAAAACTGGAAGATTATGGCCGGTGACTTCAGTTTGGCATCACAATGCAGAAAGCACTTGAAGACAAACATTTTGCTTCTGAGCAAATTTTCAGCGACGAAAAAACTTTTAACTTATCTGGAATGATTAATTGTTAAAATGTGAGAGTATGAGGCACTCAAAAATCCTTATGAAACAGTGACACATGAATGAGAGAATGAGATTCACAAAAGGTTAATATTTTATGTACAGTGCCACAGACAAAGAAGCTATATGGTCCGTTTTTCTTCTGTGAGAAGACTGTGACAGGTACGTTGTACCTCGATATGTTGTAGTTCTGGTTGTTTCCACAACAGACTACTCATTCCAAAAATTTCACCTTGCAACAAGACAGGACACTTCTCATTGGAGCATCGATGTTCGTCACTACCTAAACGATGAACATCCACATTGCTAGATTGGGCGCAGAGGTGAAGATAATGTGGTTCTCTTCCCTTGATTTTCCAGGTCACGTGACCTAACGCCTTGTGCTGTTTTCCTTTGGTGGATCTCGTTTATGTACCTCTAGAGTCAAGAACACTGAAGCAGCTCAGAGAAAGCATCTATGGTGCTTTGATGACCATTGATAGGCTGTTGCTACATAAGGTATGGAACGAACTTGACTACCAGTTGGATGTGTATTGTGTGAGCAGAGGGGCATTTGTGGGACATTTGTGTAGTACTAAATGCAATCTTGATGGGGTTAGAGTTCTGTTCACACTTCAGTCATATTTGTACATGGAAATTGTAGAGCTTTGAAAATGAGTGAATAATTTATAGTAGCCCTGTATATTCAGAACTACTTCAAAGTGTGAAACCATGTGGCAGCCTGGGACTCAAATGTAAACCCTTGTCTGGATGGGCAATGCTCTTATTGACTGAAGTTGCCAGGCCAACTTTTACAAATCGAGATGAGTATTGGCAAAAATCCACATTGATCCAGGAATGGTTATTTTGTGTCTATACCAGTTAAGGATCACATTATTTTACATCAGGTTATTAACTTTGGTCTATGGTGACCATCTGCTGACCCAAGTACAAGCAATTTTTCCATCACATTGAGCCAGAATATGTAAATATGACAGTTGAAACGAGCAACCAAACATGCCTCGTCGTTATGAGTCTGTAGGGTCAACATGTCTGTTAGAATAGTTTATTTATTAAAAACAAAGATTCCAAGACTTACCAAGCGGGAAAGCGCCGGCAGACAGGCACATGAACAAAACACACAAACACACACACACAGAATTACGAGCTTTCGCAACTGGCAGTTGCTTCGTCAGGAAAGAGGGAAGGAGAGGGAAAAATGAAAGGATGTGGGTTTTAAGGGAGAGGGTAAGGAGTCATTCCAATCCCGGGAGCGGAAAGACTTCCCTTAGGGGAAAAAAAGGACAGGTGTACACTCGCGCGCGCGCGCGCCCACACACACACACACACACACACACACACACACACACACACAGACACAAGCGGATGGATATGTGTGTGTGTGTGTGTGTGTGTGTGTGTGTGTGTGTGCGCGAGTGTACACCTGTCCTTTTTTTCCCCTAAGGGAAGTCTTTCCGCTCCCGGGATTGGAATGACTCCTTACCCTCTCCCTTAAAACCCACATCCTTTCATTTTTCCCTCTCCTTCCCTCTTTCCTGACGAAGCAACTGCCAGTTGCGAAAGCTCGTAATTCTGTGTGTGTGTGTTTGTGTGTTTTGTTCATGTGCCTGTCTGCCGGCACTTTCCCGCTTGGTAAGTCTTGGAATCTTTGTTTTTAATATATTTTTCCCATGTGGAAGTTTCTTTCTATTTTATTTACATCATCATTAATTAGAATAGTTTATTTGGTATTTATAATTTTACATAATAATGAGAAAGTTTGTTTGGCATGATGTAATCAAAAAATTGGCCTCAGATCTGGAGATGGTAATTGTATGCTGAAATTAATAACTAGTTGTCAAATATAGTGCTCTGTAATTGGAATAAATACAAAATATTCAGGCCGACCAGTGGATCATGTCACACACTATGTCGAGAGTACTGGGTTCGAGTCCTGGCCTTGCGTGCTGTCTTAAACTGTGAGAAAGTCTCACAGGACTGCACACTCTGCTGTAAAGTGGAAGATTTGTTCTAGATATGTTGCGTTGATTCAAGTTAAGTGCTAGCTTTTAGGTTGTCAAGCCACCTCCACAAGTTGTGCATCAGTTTTGCTGCTTATCCGATTGAAATTTCTCGTTTGGCCTCACTGGATGTCATTTGAGACCTTCACATTACAGAAAAATTATGAAATGTTCCTGGTAATTGAACATAGTGCCTCTGCATCAGTAGCTGTGATGTTAATCACTACACAAATGAACTTTTGTACCATATTTTCATTCTGGCTCACATCACAGTTTCAGTTTAATGGTTGATGCTTGTCGTAGTACAGAGTCTGTACATAATTGTTCTTAGCAGAGTGCTTCCCTGTTTTAAAGGCTCTCAAAAGGTGTAACACATTAGATGGCCCACAAAAATGGCAGTACTACTGACTGATAGTAAAAAATAAAAAAATTTAAAAAAAATCATCTTGAGAAATCTAAACCATTAAAATAATCTAATTGAAGAAGCAAGAAATAAGGTTAGAGTTTTGCAAAAGAAGTGGATTGTAGGCTTTACATGGGTTAAAGCTCACACAGGCAAGACAAGCTGGGCAATGGGGCATCCAGATCACAAGAAACATCAAACACCCCTAAAAACTGTTGTGGGACAAATTAAAAACAGCTCTGGAAGAATGGATGAAAGAAAGGCAGCAGACAGCAAAAGGAGTCATCGCAAAATAATATATATATTAATGGTGCACCACACTAGTGATCAGATTACCAGTCTCTCCTAATTTCATATGCACTGTGACTGTGCAATATGATAATGAGAAAGCACCATAAGTGTGTGTTGACCCTTTGTAAACAGTCATAGAAGGTCTTTTAAACGATATTCAATGCTGGGGACATCAAGTGAATTTGATTGCAAGAATTTTAGTAAATTGAACACTAGGGTAAGCAGTTTAACTAGAGGCATACTACCATTAATTCAGAATAACAGATGACGCCAAGTGTTGGTTCACTAAGGGTAACAAAACTGTGGACCACGTGTTACTGGACTGTAGCAGCTTGGATAGACAGAGAAACATGCTACTGAAAAGTGTAATAATAAAGACAGTAACTGGCCAACTGGCAAGAGTGAACTTGTACAACTCATGTTTGAAAGGCTTCTATAAATTGTGTGATGCAATCGAATTTTCACATACTTGAATTCCAGTCACCATTTGCAAAACAAGCTCTGTGCTAATTTTAAGGCAATAAATAATGTAAGAGGTTACTACACAATATTTAAAATAACTGTTTTGTATCTGTAATAAAGGTTGTAATTAATTAACTGAAGCATGTAGTATTATCCTGTGCAATGGATAATGTTAATAATAATAATAAGTACATATTATGTTGCAAATTATAGAATTAAAGTCTAAAATAATCTTCAACCATGGGAAAACCTTTTTCCACCACATTGCTTACCCCATGTCTGCTAGTGCTGGAAAGTTAACAGAAAATTTTCTGTGCTTCATGTAAAAATTGTTATGTACAACTCTTTGTGCAGTGAGATGTTTTCACATGGCTGGATAGTACAAGTGTGTTCATGAAAGCTAGAGAATTGTGTTGGTATAATGGTTCATCACATTAGATTAATCATTCATGAAGGTCAGGCTCAAACATCTTCCATTTTTCCTGGTTTGTTTGTCAGATTATTCCCAAATAATGTGTGTCTGGACTGATTGACTTAACAAGAGGGCCACCCTGCAACGTACCTCTGAAAAAAGAGGCACCCAGTTTTGAAAATCTCAGTTGCTTGAAATGCCGCAATTTCCAGTGGCCAGTGTCTAAGCCTTTATGGAATAATGATGACACCTAGATGCTTAAAATAAGGTGGTCGTCACTACAGTATTGGTACCTTTGCTTCTTCTCCTTTCCATATGTTACAAGAACGTATGTGAAGACTTAAATTGTTTGTTCGTTACTTTAATTGCTACATGTTTTTTTAAACTCATAGTGATTTATAAATTCATGAAAAAATGTTTCAACAGAGCAGTTACAAATGGCACAAAATCTGAGAAACCGAAGGATTTTGACCAGCCTGGAACATCTGCTATGAGCAGTTCACAAGCAGCGAAGCCAAGTGGGTTTTTAGCTCACGGTAGAGTGAAGGTAGTTGGAACCACAAACCCGGAGAGCGATTTCCAGGAATTACTAAGTCAAGGAGAACCATTCTCCCAAGGTATGAAAGTTTTACATACTATACTACCTTCCTAAACAGCTGTCTCCCAAATATTGTTTCTCACTGTATGTCCTGTACATGATTTGTAACTTCAGGTACATCTGTACTTTGTAAACAAACTTACACTCACACAGTCTGTTCTGATTCACCTGCTATGTGATCAAAAGTATCTGGACCCCTATTAATGGACATTAACACGGTATCCACCCTTCTGCTTTACGACAGCCAGAACTTGCTGGGGAACTATCAGTGAGGTGTCCGAATGTCTGCGGAGGACTAGGAACCCATTCTTCCTCAAGGGCCAAACCCAAAGAGAGTCATAAAGTTGGATGTTGGGGTCTCTAGCAAAACTGACATAACTCGTCCCAAAAGTTTTCCATTAGGTTCGGTCAGACTCTGGACAGGCCAGTCCATTTTAGGAATGTTGTTGACCACAAACCTATGCCTCACCATTGTTGTTTTCTGACAGGGTGCATTGTCATCCATATGCAAACCATTGCCATCTCCAAACTATTCCTTTACTGTATGCAGTAGAATGCTCCAAAATGTGTTCATATCCTTCTTCATTGTAGTGTTTTCTTAATTGTAATAAGGGACCCATCCTGTAATCATAAAAAACATCACCAAACAGTGACACCACCTACTCCGTGCTTCACTGTTGGGCACTACGCATGACAGAACGTAATGTTCTCCACGCATTTGCCAACCCAAGGTCACCCATTAGATTGTGAGAGGGTAGTCTATCTATAGTCTATCTATCAGTATGTGAGGTCTCCTGGACTTGGGTTGTTCCTTCATGTTTCCACTTCACATTCAACTTTGACAATATTATAAGGGCATAAATGTCCTTGATGCATTTGTTAC
Source organism: Schistocerca gregaria (assembly GCF_023897955.1). Classification (NCBI taxonomy): domain Eukaryota; kingdom Metazoa; phylum Arthropoda; class Insecta; order Orthoptera; family Acrididae; genus Schistocerca; species Schistocerca gregaria. The sequence continues at coordinate 853,109 of NW_026061870.1, read as the reverse complement.
TCAAGTGATGTATGATGACCAGTCCACATTCGAAATCACTGAGCTCTCCTGACTGAGCCTTTAGTGTGTTACTGCTTTGCAAAAGAAGTGGATTGTAGGCTTTACATAGGTTAAAGCTCACTTATTTTAATTGGTAGTCTGCCTCTCTTGACAGCTAGCAGTCAATTCTGCATTACAAGGGTAATCCCAAAAGTAAGGTCTCCTATTTTTTTATAAGTGCAGAACTGTATTTGTGTGACAGTTGGTTACATTGTTATGAAGAGTGCTTCACGCGTTATGTGTCATGCAAACACCGCACCGAGGTCTTGCCTTGGCAGCTGTTGAGAATGGAGCTCCCTTTGGATGTTATCGCCAAGTGCGAATTGCGCACAGTTGTTCAGTTTTTGAACGCAAAGGGCACTGCGCCAATTGAAATCCATCGATAGTGGATGGATGTCTAAAATGTTCGTAAGTGGTGTAGAGAGTTTGCAGCTGGTCGGACTGAAATTCACGACAAACAGAGTAGCGGGAGACCGTCAATTTCTGAGGAAACAGTGTTGAAGGTTGAGCAAAGCTTGCGTGAAGATCGGTGGATCACCCTGGATGATCTCTGCACATTGCATCTGAGGTTTCCCGAAGCACCGCTCACAGAACTTTAATGGAAACATTGAACTACTGGAATGTGTGCGCAAGGTGGGTGCCAAGCATGCTGACTGAGAACCACATGCGGCAACGACTTGATGCTTCCCGTGCATTTATTCACCGCCTTGCAGCCGAACAGGACAACTTTCTGGACTGAGTTGTCATGGGTGACAAAACCTGGGCGAACCACTTTACACCTTTACGGAAAGCAATTCATCTCCGACAATCAGCTGAAAGAAGAGGTTCATAACTTTCTGAACAGCATGGTGGTGAGCTGGTATGACATGAACAAACACAAACTGCCACAGCGTCTACAAAAATGCATCGACAGAAATGTTGATCATGTCGAAAAATAGCTAAATGTTTAAGCTGTAAACTGATGTAAACCATTGTAGAAATAAACAGGTCTATGTACTTATAAAAATATAGGAGACCTTACTTTTGGGATTATCCCCATACATAGGGATGTCCAAATACTTTTGACCAGATAGTGTAATCAGTAGGAGTGTAATTCAAACAGTAGAGCTCCCACTCTGCTTGTTCAGTAGGTTTTAAAATACAGGGAGATGCATAAGTAAGTATACAATAAATATTATTATAATAATAATTATTATTATTATTACTACTACTACTACTAAGTATAGAAAATAGGATGGTAATGAAATGAGAATGAACAATTTATTATAGAAAATTACAGAAATTAGATATTTGAAGTCATAATAAGTTCAACATCTTAAGTGCTCATTGTCTTATGTGCTCAAATTGTCAGTGTTAGGGGTTTAAACATTCCTGTTGTACACTCAAGCACACTTTGGCACTGGAGGTCTACAGTGTTCCATGTCTTGGCATGTTCTCTTATGAATTGACACATATCAACAACAGTACATGGTTTTCTTGCAAAGACTGTATCCGTGATAACATCTCAAAAGAAAAAAGTATATTGGGATAAGGTCTGGTGATTCAGTTGGCCTGTCCACCTATTTGGTAACTTGTTGTCAAGAAACCCAAGCAGGGTTAAGTGTAATGAGGAGGAGCTCCAGTTTGGTGAAACTAGAACTCATTATTACCCTGCTGTAGACTTAAGTGTATAATTGCAGTATGCAACAACATATTTTTGATTAAATTGTTTTTTCAGTTACAGCATATCAGTTTCTTGTGGTGTAGTACATACAGTCATGTCTGTTAACAGACCTGACAGCTTAAAATTTGCTTCATCAGGCAAACAGATCTATGGAATAATGCCATCATGTTGCATTTATTCATTCAAAAGAACCTAGCAGAGTTTTAAATTGTGATTAATTTTAAATGGTGATTTGTATCATTCCGTAGTTATTTGTGAAGTAATCTTGATTGAGACACTTGCAAACATAAATGTTGCATTAAGTTACCCAAGGATCTACAGGAAATGTGCAACTTGACACAGGCTCTGCTTTTTTTTATTTCTTTGTGCTTCGTATAAATCCCTAGTACATAACAACCATTCCATGTTCAAAGATGATAACACTTGCTGGTTGACCACTCTGTGGTGCATTACAGATATATGAAGTTTGATCAAATTTTTCGCTCTACTTGTAAATTAGAAGCCTTTTGTTTGAGGTGTATTCTATCGTGTCCATTCCTGTTTAATCTGTTGAGCATTCTCTATCTTCCAGTATTATTTAATTGTCCACATATGTTGGTTGGTGCTTATATTACAAGCTGTGACTATCAGAATATCTGGAAGAAGGTAGGGAAATGGTCTTAGAAGAGATAAAAATATAGTATGTTGATAATATTATGAAAATGATAGATTCTTTACAGACGAATGGAAAAACTGGTAGAAGCTAACCTTGGGGAAGATCAGTTTGGATTCCGTAGACATATGGGGAACACGTGAGGCAATACTGGTCCTATGACTTATTTTAGAAGCTAGATTCAGAAAAGGCAAACCTACATTTCTAGAATTTGTAGACTTAGAGAAGGCTTTTGACAATGTTGACTGGAATACTCTCTTTCAATTTCTAAAGGTGGCAGGGGTAAAATACAGGGTGCATAAGGCTATTTACAATTTGTACAGAAACCAGATGGCAGTTAAATAAGAGTCGAGGGACATGAAAGGGAAGCAGTGGTTGGGAAGGGAGTGAGACAGCGTTGTAGCCTCTCCCCGATGTTAATCAATCTGTATATTGAGCAAGCAGTGAAGAAAACTAAAGAAAAATTTGGAGTAGGTATTAAAATCCATGGAGAAGAAATAAAAAATTTGAGGTTCACCGATGACTGTAATTCTGTCAGAGACAGCAAAAGACTTGGAAGAGCAGTTGAATGGAATGGACAGTGTCTTGAAAGGAGGGTATAAGAGGAACATCAACAAAAGCAAACCGAGGTTAATGGAATGTAGCCGAATTAAGTTGGGTGATGCTGAGGGAATTAGATTAGGAAATGAGACACTTAAAGCAGTAAAGGACTTTTGCTATCTGGGGAGCATAATAACTGATGATGGTCGAAGTAGAGAGGATATAAAATGTAGACTGGCAATGGCAAGGAAAGCGTTTCTGAAGAAGAGAAATTTGTTTACATCGAGTATAGATATAAGCGTCAGGAAGTTGTTTCTGAAAGTATTTGTATGGAGTGTAGCCATGTATGGAAGTGAAACATGGACAATAACTAGTTTGGACAAGAAGAGAATAGAAGCTTTCGAAATGTGGTGCTACAGAAGAATGCTGAAGGTTAGATGGGTAGATCACATAACTAATGAGGAGGTACTGAATAGGATTGGGGAGAAGAGGAGTTTGTGGCACAACTTGACTAGAAGAAGGGATTGGTTGGTAGGACATGTTCTGAGGCATCAAGGGATCACAAATTTAGTATTGAAGGGCAGCGTGGAGGGTAAAGATCGTAGAGGGAGACCAAGAGATGAATACACTAAGCAGATTCAGAAGAATGTGGGCTGCAGTACGTACTGAGGGATGAAGAAGCTTGCACAGTACAGAGTAGCGTGGAGAGCTGCATCAAACGAGTCTCAGGACTGAAATCCACAACAACAACAGATTTCTTGTCACCGTACAATGTAGATGTTGAGTCACAGAGAAGCACAACAAAGAAATATATGCTAAACATGTGAGCTTTTGGCCAAAAGGACTTCTTGTGAAGTAGACAATACAAAAACTCATTCATTCAAGACCAACTCATACACACACGACCTCTATCTCCAGCCACTGAGGCCAAACTGTGAGCAACTGTTCGTGACAGGAGAAGCAGTCTGGGTGGTGGGTGGGGAGGAGGAGGGATACCAGGGGAGGATGGGAGAGGATGAAGTGCTGCTTGTGGGAGTGTACAGGGATGAGGTGGGGACATGGTAGGGCAGTTGGGAGGTTAGACGAGTGAATGGGCAGGGGTGCAAAACTAGAGAAATAGAGGAGGAGAACTCCTTCCTTCCCTGCACCCACTGTGGCATTACACACCTTCCTACTCCACCAGTGCGGCCAGTCTTTTTGCCCCACCGCTACTTCTCTCCTTTTCACCACACCAAACCCGTCTCTCCAACCGTCTAACCTCCCAAATGCACCCACTGCCCTACTCTGTCCCTGCCACTTCCCTGCAAGCTCCTACAAGCAGCATCTTACCCTCCCTCACCCCTACGCTGCTATCCGTCTCTGTCCTTGCCCCACCCCAGCATCCTCCTTACCATATCACCGAGATTGCTGCTCCCGTCGTGCGCAGATGCTCGCAGTCTGGCTTCGGTGTCCAGAGACAGTGGTTGTGTGTGTATGAGCTGTGCTTGAGTCAAAGTGTGGGTGTGTTTTATGTACTTTTCAAGAAGTCCTTTTGGCCAAAAGCTCACATTTAGCTGTATTTTTGTTGTGCCTGGCTCCTACTTAAAATTCCCATTACATGGCGAGTAGTGGTGTATTCTTTTCATAATATTCAAACAATGGAAGCTCCAGTTTGGAATATCAAGGATGTAAGGAAAAGATAGATTGCTACTTATCATTCGGATGACACGTAAAGTTGCAATCAGTCACAATTAACACACTTATAAAAAGCTTTCGGCCACAGACTTCATCAGAAAAAGAAAGAGAACACACACGCACATTCATTCACACAGGCAAGCACACCTCACACACACGTGACTGTCATCTCCAGCACAGATCAAAAACTGGATTTCCAGTTTTAGGATGTTGGGACCACTTTGTCTAGTTCATCTTTCAGTTCTTCATTTCCCTGTAGCCTGATGATCTGTGGCTTCATTCTCTGTGACTTCATTGAAAATTTTCTCAAAGTGTAATAACCCCAGACACGGTAGTGGTCCATACTCAACAGTACTGTTTGCTACATGTATTGTTAACTGGGGACTACAGTAGTATTTTGCTGTGATCTTGTTACTAGCAGGTTCTTATTAGTCATGTCAGGTTTGTTTCATCATTTTTTTTTTTTTCGATAGTTTAAAAATTAGCCATTTTAGCAACAGAAATGGTTAATACTGATTTATTGCATATGAATTTCAGCATTCAACAGTATGAAGAGTGCAATAGAGAAGCTTGTGGAACGTTCATTCTCGCCCCAGCAGTATCAGAAGGCCCTCTCTGCTGTCAAAACTCTCAGGAGTAAATCTGTGGAAATAGAACCACTCTTATATAATGAGTGGATCACTCAGCATAAGAAAATGCTCAAAATGTTGATGAAGGAAGAATTCTGGAACATGATTGTTGCAGGTAAGTCAGATAACCATATGTTTAACAACCAAATCATTGTAAGGGCAGAAACTGTAAAATAATACAAGGATAGTTCAGTAGCAGCCGTGTTAAGAGTGGCAACACCATTTTCCACAAAAACAAACTACACTGTGCAACAAATTTCCATTGAAAATTTCTATGTTTATTGAGGCGTAATATGATGTAAAATAGACACTGAAAGACATCCTTAGCTCCAGCTTCAGTGACATGTGCCCTGTTTAATACCATTGATATACATATTTATTTAGTTTAATTTTACTCATTGTTGTGTGTTGCTTCTGTGACTGTTTTAATTTCATAAAATAACAGACAAATCGCCTACAGTCACAGATCGTGATTTTATTTCGATGTACATAGCATTTTGAGCTCAGGGGGCTCATTTTCAGGTGTCTGACCACTCTACACCATTCTTCAAATTTAGGTTAATACTGATCTTGTTAAGATTATTTTGGTATATTACAAACTGGCTCTTGTGAATTCCAACTATACAGAACTAAGACAACATTGACAAATCACTTTCTGTTTTCAGTAGTGGCTACATAATTTTGAAATACAGTATGAGTAGACATATTTATGTGCATACACTGCCAGAAAGGAAAAGTAGTAGACCTGGAAAGACGGTGTCAATTTTAATCCAGTTACGGCATGTGCCACCTGGGAGATAGTAGATGTACTTATAACAGTTTCAACATTGTCTGCCCGCAGACGGTGTAGTGACATTGCTATAGTTCAATTCTTTTATCTTGGCGGTTCACACATGCCCGCCCAGACGCAGGAGATTGCTGCGTTGCCAGTTGTACACACAAAGAGAAGCAGCGCCATAGTATAGTTCGCAACCTTACGTTTAGGGGGGAGCGCGCAGTTTATGAAGCAAAGCCACCACGGCCGCATTAACCCATTCGCTGCTACAGAGACGTGCTCTCCGCATTCCACGATTTTGTCGTCATTGCACTGCTCACCTGTGCAGACACACTGCTTTGACACACTTTATCATTCGATTTCACAAAAACTATTTGGCCCAAAAATTTGATTTTTACACATCTTCTTGACTGATACCTTCCCCCCATAAATGAGTTAATTTTGTTTCGATGTTCAACTCTGGTAATGTGCAGCATTAGATGTAGTAAACCATTGCACGAAATTTTGAAGAGTTTGCAGAGGTAAAAGTCCATAGGTCGATTTTAGTTGCCACTAGAAATTTCAAAAAATTACATTCAAACAAATAAAATTCATGAAGTAAGACACTTCGATATTGTTTTTAAATAAAGAAAATATTAAGTACCAGTCAAGATTTGAACTCAGAACCTTTCACTCAGCCGTCAAACACTATAACCATTACGCTAACGCAGCCTATCCTTCAATATGTATCTCCCGGAGGACTTTACAATATCAAGCAAAATACCGACAAACACCATTCGTATGATTATGAATTACTCACGTTTCGTCGAAGTACAATAGGAAATAAACAATTACCGCTGTTCTTTATTGCGAAAAAGCAGTTAGTGAGAACGTACAAACACCTTTCGTTGCTACCGCCTGAATTAGGAGGCTTATTGGTTGTTTGCTTTAATTAATTAACAGAATATGAAGCAATTGGTATGAAGAATGCATTTTCCAAACTTTCTATAAAAGAAAGTCTGCTATCAAGATATTGCGTTTGTTCAATTAATTTATTTATGACTGAACGTTTCTAAAACTGAAGACACTCGTCCGTGCTCTGCACTGCAGTCGAGCTCTGGCAACGTTGTTCTCTGTTCATTGGCTGACTGTGTTTTGTGACGTCAGATGCACAGAATGAACCTAAACTCGGCCGCCATCATGAATGACGCGCACTTTACCACGGTGTTATCTGTGTCTAACCTTTAATAGAGTATGCTCATAGCAGAATGCTCAGCAGGGTGCAAACATGTGAAGCAAGCAGGTAACAATGCCACGGAGGTGCACTCATGCTTCCTACAGGCAATTGAACGAGTCTGAAGGGGTCAAACTGTGCCCATCTCAGTGGTGGGATGGTCATTTTAAAGAGAATTTCGATGTACTGTCAGTTGTGCTATGTTGCTGGTCTCAGTGGTCATGTGAAGATTCTCACACACATAGACGAGGTTCTGGACGTCTGTGCTGCGCAAACACCTGCCAGGATCATTGTATTGCAAGTGCAATAGTGGCAGATCTTACAGCTACCACAGCACGGATAAGAGGGCTTGTGAGCCCAGACATGTCAACAGGAACAGTTGCAAACCAGTTACTAGCAGGGGGACTATGGGCACACACACACCTCTTGTCCGTCTTCCACTCGTGCCTCAGCGTCGACATCCGTAGCTCGATTGGTGCTATCTGAGGTTCCTTTGGGAGGTGGAATGGCTTGCCATGGTCTCCAGTGATGATGCAGGTGATAGTTTTTTTATGCGTATGACATAGACCTGATGTGGACTCGCATGTGGAGTGCATTTGTCCATGACACACTGTACCCAGCCCAAGTCTGGGGGTCGGGGATGCGATAAGCTACAATTCTCGTTCATCTTCGGTGTTTCTGGAGGGGACACTAACCAGCACTTGTTACACGCAGAAAGTTGTTAGACCCATTCTTTTGCTATTCTTGCAACAGTATAATGCTCGCCCACACTCCGCTCGTGAACTTGAGGAGTGTTTATGATAAGTGTGTCATTTACCTGCTGTCCCAAGTTTGTTGTTTCTGGAGAAAGGTATTTTTGTATTGGTGTCTCTTTACAAGTTAGCAATTTTTTGTGATGTTGTGCCTATTTAGGGAATGCTTGTAAAGATTTCTGTTGTGTCAGTTGTTTTTCCTGTAGTGCTTCTATTACTGACATTGGCCTGTATTTTGTTGGAAAGTTTGTTGCCTGATTTTACTTAATACTGATTATTTATTGCTGTTATGTTGATGGTATCTATTTTTTGTGTTAGTGCTGTGGATTTTAAGAATAATGTGCGTGCCCTGTTCATCGTGGACCTAAATGCAGCAGACGTGTATGTTTGGATGGTGTGATGATTCATGTATTGTGATATCAGCATATGATGGTTTCCTGTAAATGTAAAAACTATGTTCTTGTTATTCGTCAACGATTGTGAAGTCTATGAAGTTTATGGATTGGTTTCTTTTATGTTCTGTAGTGAACTTTGTTTTATTATGAAGTGAACTGAATAATGCAAGAAGTTCATAAGTTCATCTTTTGTGCCATCAGTTAGGGGTATAGTGTCATCCACATATCTCCTGTAATAAACAATTTTTTCAGCAAGTTTATTTTTCCCCTCAAAAAAATTATTTTCTAAGTGGTTCTTGAATATGTCAAGAAGGGAATTTGACATTTTGTTACCCATAACTAAGCCTTCTTTATGTTGGTAGATTTTATCATTAAATGAGAAGTATTCGTGGGACAGTACAAGTTCAGATAGATGGAACAACTCTGAAATCCCAGTATGTTTCGTTTTTTGTGTTTGATAATGTTTTATTCTAATAATTACAGTTGTCTGTTTCGTAGGTACTTTTGTGAGTAGGTTAACAGTGTCGAAGAAGGCAAATCTAGCTTCTCTCGGGATTTTTATATCTGTGATGAGGGCTGTTAACACTTGGGTATTTTTGAATTGAAAATGTGGTTTCATAACTATAAAATTCCTTGAGGGTATTATTTAGTAGTTGGGAAAGTTTATACAGGTTTCTGGTATATTCTTGGAGTTAACTATCTGTTAAATTGCAGAGTTAGAGCTGTAGATTTTTTGTTGTTTCCAGAATTTGAGATCGGTGGGGTCTTCAACTTTTTATTTGTTTGTTTACAGGAGGAAGTTGAATGCTAAGAAGACCATGGGCTACTGTAGAAAGTTGTATCTTTTTGAGCACTATTAACATTTTTCAATGTGGTATATGATGTACTGAGAGCACAAGTAGACTAACCCCCGGAGAAGTCAGTATGGAGGAAACAGGCCTAATAATAATGGCTCACAAAGAATGTTTTTCTGTGATGCATTGCAGCCTTTTAACATACATATGATGTAACTAGGGTTCTATTGAACAATATTCTGACATAGATACATTACAAATGTTAATTATATAGCAGAATATTAGCAGTTTTGTTGTGGCTTAGTCCACTTTTGCTCTGAGTAGTTGAACATTATCAATGACAGGTCTGTTAGTACGCTGATTATTCATGCTGTTCTTTACACAAACTCCATCATAGATTGCATGTGACAATAGTATACATTATTATTATACACTGTAAGGATTACATGCAATATTTTACATTGGTTTCTATAATTTTAAGCACTATGTTGCATTTCAAAATCATCCACAGGGAATGTTTTTACAGCAATTGAAGACACTTTTAAATTTTTGTAGAAATCATGATGAAAGGGGGGAAGCAGTTTGATATTGCGATGCATGTGGATGTTCGTTTGGCAACATCAATTTCCTGAAATGGCTCTTGGCTTTGGTTCAAGTATTTATACCATATTTTGAATCCGTTGGATGCTGCAGCCACTGTATGTTCAACCATTGTACTTTACTGTCACCAGAAGACTTTTTCAATTCTTTATATTTCTTTCGGGTTGTTTTGTTGAAAAGAAACATTCCGCGTTCATATTGATTTCCTTTTTTTGGCTCTCACTACCACATCATTCCAGTGTTCAGGAAGGTAAATATTACGAAAATACGTTTTTCATTTCTGAACCAAGCCAAAATCTTGATCACAGGGCAGGTATGATTGTCCACTAACTAAAAATTTATGTTCTGTTTCCTTCACAGAAAACTCTGAGCTGCTTAAAATGTATTGGCACAGTACAACAACTTTTATGTTTCTATTCTGGCCTCCACACTGATCAGAGTACATATTTAGTGTGGTATAGTCAATGCTCACACAGTGGCGCCTGCAGCTGCGTGGCCACGGTCTTTACGTCATACAGCCAATGGCCCCGCTTATGCGAAGCTCTGCACAGCTGTACAGCAAAGGCTCGGGCCTCACACACTGAGTGCCTCCGCACTGTCATGGCAACCTCAGCCGGCGTCCTCCCGAGAGATAGTTACGTGAGGCTGCGCCACCAATCATCACAGGACACGAGAAGCGGACTCGGTTATGGCGGGTATATTCCTCCGCCACTCACCCTATATAGCTGCACACACCGCCACGCCTGGCAGTCTTGTGTCGGGCTACCTACTTGCTATGTCAACGTCGCACTGTGCTACGACTGTTTACCATTCAGTTGCTGCTCTTGATCAAGCACGAAGTTGTGTTAGTATTGTGGAACTGTTGGCAATAAACAGAATTTGTAACTCATGCCAATTGTTATTTGTTGTTTCTCCAATTACGGATACAACATTTAGTTTTTCAGTCATGACAAAATTGCGTATAAAATACAGCAAACAAAAACCAATTTCTTGTGGCCTTCTTGATGCAATGGATTCATTCCACAGAAACATGTATGCATCATCACTGTGCATATTGTGGATGCCAAAGTAATATGTTCACAACTGACATTTATAATAGCAGCTCCAGTTGAGATGACCGGTGTAGGCAAAGTTTTCATCAAATCAAATGTTATCACTGTAACGTTACTATCTTATCTGCGAAGGGGGGGAGGGGGGGCTTTTGGTGAGGCGGCTGCATTTGATTATGATTTATTAGTTGATTATGTTAATCATAAATTAGTCATTTTAAGGGTTTGGGTAGAAAACTGTAGACACTATACTGCATTGAAGTGGAAGGAACAAACGGTTGGTATCTGTTGTTGGTCTCGGAGCAGTCTCACTTCCAATACTAGGTGAGCGAGAGGAACTCATAAAAACTGTACTGCTTTACGAATGCATTGAATCGAGGCATCTTTTAAATATAATTCATGCTTTGAGATTCATCATACAGCAAAATAATACAAACACTTTCATTATATAACCACATACTGACACAGCATACATATTTTATTCTTATGTCTCTACAGCACTGTATTGACAGACACTTAGAAATTACTGTCTTATTTTCTCACCATCGCTCATCACAACGAAACTACTGAACTGGAAGAAAGTGGACACTAGAACAGGAGCAACATTCTCAAAGAATGAAATCAGTGTGAGCCAAAGGAAACTACAGATAAAAACAAAGAAGCAGAAACATTGTTGGTCTATCATATCCTCCACAAAAATGATTCAACATTTACTTGCATCGCCTGTGTTTTAAGACATACTGTACTATGCAATTGCAAATACATGTCTTCTCCTTCATACAGCTGTAGATTTGTAGCAGTGTCTGTTCCTTCGGATATGCATGCATGTCTGAAGAACATTGCGTAGTACACGTAAAACACAGACACCGCAAAATAGTTTTGCATGTCTAGATAGACCGCGACAATAATGAATAAATCTCAACCTGTGAAGGAATCACTGCAACTGTGCAAATGCGGAATGGCGACAAATGGTGACGTTTGAGCAAGTCTGGAAGGCATGCTTAGATGGCCGAAGTGGTTAAGGTGACTGCTTGCGTAAACTAGGAAATCTGGGTTTGAGAACCAGCCCAGCAAAAATTTTCACATGTCGCTAATAAATTGTGCACCTGGAGTATAATAGTATTTGAAATTCCAAGTATATTTCTTGTGATTCAACATTCATTGATCAACACGCCAATTTGATAATAAATATTGAAGTCAAATAAAAGCAAAGAAAAAGTGTTGCCACTAGCAAGATTAAATCAGATCAGGCTTCACGATTAGAAAATACAATGCTTCATCATACAAACAGTGTTGTTAAAAGAGCTGAAATGTTTTATGCAATGAGACTTACCAGTACTCTGAAATCTTCAAAGTCAAAATTTTCTGATCCTTTTTGACAGGTGTGTCAAACTCCTTTAGGAAACTTGTGCAGGCATTTACCATCAAATTCTATGAGCACGAAGCACGCCAGTTGTCAGTGATAACTCCTCAGCAGAATATACTGAAGTGTCTGCCATGTACATAGTAATCTATCTGTTGATGTCAGTTTTGTTTTAATGTCGACTGACAGATGGCAGCACTCATAAATAACACTGACTTGTGTCAACGACATCTGTCTTCAAATGTAGCTACCTATTGTACCAGTGCCATAGAGTGGAACACCCACATGTGTGATCAGTTTCTTCATCTTTCCCTCTACTCCTCCTGATGCAAGATGGTCCCTCTAAGCCTGATTTTTATGAGGGGCACATCACTCTGCAACCCTCCTCCCCCCCCCCCCCCCCCAGCCTTCAACCAATTCCTCTTCCTGACCCTGAACCTACATCTCCGGAAGCTAGAAGTGCTGTGATCTATTTTTATCCATTCCTGCCTGCAGTATAGGCAATTGTACCTCCAAGAGGTAAAGTTTATGTGGCTCTATGAATTTGGTAACCCACTGAACTGAATTTTCCATGTTATATAATTTAATTAAATTTATGTTAAGATGCAGCAGTGTTCCCAGTAACTACAGACTTAATGTTTTCCACAGCAAAACTTGGTCTCATATCATCCTCCGAGTCCGTGAGAAGTTCTGTGAGTGAAAAAGAAGCGAATGACTTTTTCAGTGCAGATGTTAGAGAGTCTATAAAGAGTGAAGATGATGGCTTTGAAGATGAAGATGATTTAGTAAGTACTATCAGTCCTATAGAATTATCAAAACGTTGTTACTGGTTCGTGGCCTACAGCAGTGTTTATGTTTGCATAATATTCATGTAGTTCTGCATCAGTGGACCTCCACAAAACTGCTTCGAATGAACGAAATGGAGCAGGGCTGGGGCTCCAGCTCATCTATGGAAAGACAGTAGTCAAACCTCTGGCCGTCCAGATTTGGGTTTCATGTAATTCCTGTAAATATTTTCAGTGTAAAGCTGGGATGGATCCTGTGAAAGAACATGGCTAATTCCCTCCTCCTCACCCCCTTTCCACCAATCCAAGCGGTTGTCCAGCTCTAATGACCTCCTTTACATGGAGACATTAAACTCTAATCTGACTATTAAGTGTAGCTCAGACAGAACTCATAGAGTTTTATTTATTGGCTGTACCGTTTCGACTTTTCAGACATTATCAGTAGCCCTATAGTACTAGAAACAGTGCACAGTAACATCTTGTCAGCATAACATTAACAAATTAAAAAACTTTTAACTAAACACCATACGTTATAGTGTAGTGTATATTTATCTGAGAAAAGTGTGTTTTTACCTGAAAATCCAGGTGTCCCTCCGCCCCCCACCACCCCACCTGTACACACCCTAGTGAGCACAATAGTGAAAACGTATTTAGTGGTGTTGCACAGTTTAACTGGATTGTGAGTAGTGCCTAAAATTGAAGCCCAACATTCTTATGGGATGTTACCTGTGCTGTCTGCCAGTGCAGTCAGTTGTCTCATAAACTGTACATACTTTCAATTACTCCCAATTTTTATTATACAAACATCAATTAGTGTAAAACCAGTAAAACCTAATTCTTTAAAGAATCAATCTCCCAGGCATAAAACAGCTTCAGACATGTAACTACTTTCCAAATGAATTAATGTGTTAATATTCTATGTTAAGCATGTAAGCACTGCAGAGTTCAAAAATAATTTTGGACCTGTTCTATAGTGTGATGGAAGTTGCTAAGTGCTCTCATTGTGAAACACTGGATGAATGTGGCCTGGGTTATTTGCTTTCCATTTTAAGCAAAAGCTAGTTTTTCCCGCATCTCAGTGTTTCTAAAGACTTCTCCTAAACTATATTTCATACAGTGATACAATTTTGTAAGTATGTGGTCAGAGATACAAGGTGAGTCAGGAGGAAAGGTACGTGCTTGGAAGGGTGATTGTACTCGTGATGCTGAATAAAAAACTTCCTGTGGACTTATGCCTTATTTTGAATGGTTTCCTAGATAGTACAGAAAACAAATAACAATGAATATTAAATGTGTTCTTCAAACATTGTCACTGTTTACAACGTACCACAGTAGTGTAGAGCAAGTTGAGACAAACAGTTTGATTCGGGACACTTGCTGTCTATCTAGTCGGGAAACTACCTCAAATTGGCCTACAAACAGGCTACGTAAGACACAGAGCACGCGCGTCACACAAGTTTTTCAACATTCTCGCATTCTCTTCATACAAACTGTTAGTTCTAGATAAAAAAAAATGAATAGGACCTTTTTATAGCAAATTTAATGTAGTTTAATTTTGTACTGCGACGCATTTTTGCTGGAGGGTGCAGTTTTGGAGTTATTCAAGAAAAACATACACAAGTGGCATTAAATGTGTTCTATCTAGGAAACCATTCGAAATAGGGCATACGTCCATATGAAGTATTTTGTTTAGTATTACAAGTACTGTCGCCCCTCAAAGCATATACCTTTCCTCCTGACTCACTCTGTATATAGATACAGTCTGCAAAATGTGTTGCAAATAGAGTTAAAGAAGTAATAAACTGAAACGCCATGCCTGACACACCATGTTAAGCATAATCTAGTTCTTCAAGCATCTAAACGTCCGTGGCATCATATCTCCTGAACTATATCTCCTACAGTGATAAAATTTATGGGTACTGTCTGCAAAATATCCTGTGAATAGTGTCAGTAGTAAAGAAGTAATAAATTACAACATCATGACTGATGCTGGCATTTTACCATGAGAATAGTGAAAATGTAGTAAGCGCTAAATCTTTTTCCGTTCATCATTTTGTGAAGTGTGTCAGTGAGAAAAAGCCTCCTAAAGGTTTGAAATTATGGCTAAAGTTTGTTAGAAGTCACTAATCACTCTCATACTCAAAAACTGGATGACTATAGTCAGAACTGTATCTCCTAATGAGTGGATTGTGACAGCATTTTAAATTTTTAAATTTGTTTAATAATTATGTGAAATATTGAAAATCAAAAGTTTGTTGCCCTGGAGGCCATTAGAGAGGCAACCATTAACTGGGTCCATGATCCATCTACCAGGTTAGTTGGTTAGTAATGTAGATAATCAAATGAATAAGCATTATTGTAAATACAGTGTGTAGTGAGTATGAAGATTTCCTGTCATAAACACCATGGCTATTGTGTTTAGTTGACCTGTCTGATTTGTTAAAGTGATTTTGAGTTAGTTTGCCTTTTACTGGCAGAATGTAACTTAACAAACAGAAATGGGAATATT
Source organism: Schistocerca gregaria (assembly GCF_023897955.1). NCBI lineage: Eukaryota > Metazoa > Arthropoda > Insecta > Orthoptera > Acrididae > Schistocerca > Schistocerca gregaria. The sequence continues at coordinate 837,677 of NW_026061870.1, read as the reverse complement.
GTGTCAACAAGATCTTTGAATTGACACTTCGGTTGTGTTTAGCTTGTTCACTTAGATAGTTGTTATTTTCATAAGATATGACTATTACCTTTTTCTTAATTCTACTGACTTACTTTGTGTAGCTACAAACATTGCAACAAATTGTTCCTCACATCACAGTCTTTGAAATGATCATGCTTCCCCTTGTCTTGTGCGTGGTCACTGTTGTACAAATATATACTGATGAAGTCACAAACATCGAGTGGCTCCACACTGACTTTGGTGATACCGCTTGTAGTGTGCAGCTTTCGGTAGCGGCTGGATCTGACAGGAGCAACTATGGGATCCACACAGCTCAGCGACACTCATCTGCAGCCATCTGCACGGATCCTCCATGTTGCATCCCATATCTCTTTCATCTCGGATGCATATCCTGTGTGTTATGTCTTGATGTCAGTGAAAAGACATAGGTCAAGTAAGAAGGGTGGGGCGCACAGAGAAGTAGGAATCAGATATATTATGGTGTGGTAGGAGGAAAGGAATTGGATAGGAGCAGGAAGTGAAGTACGTGTTGATCAGGGACTGGTTGAGATTGATGAGAAATGTCTTTCCTTTTCACCCTGTCCAGTAAGTCTCTCCTGACCCTAGATTGTGGCCGACCAGCCAAGCGGACTAAGGCTGCAGTCATGGACTGTGCGGCTGGTCCCGGCGGAGGTTCGAGTCCTCCCTCGGGCATGGGTGTGTGTGTTTGTCCTTAGGACAATTTAGGTTAAGTAGTGTGTAAGCTTAGGGACTGATGATCTTGGTAGATTTCACACACATTTTTTTTTTTTTTTTGTGGGTGACATTTCCATAACCCTACCATTTTTTAACCTCATTAGTCCTTTCCCTTATTCTTCTTCCTTTCCCTTTAAATTTCTGCCAGGAAAAGGAGCCACCTGCCACTGGTTTAGAGAGTATATTTTGTAACTATCAAAACATGTATTGTCAAACATTGATTATTTTCTAATGTATTTGACATTTGAAGTTTGTACCTCATTGAGTCTCTTATTGCCTTACATCTCTCAAAGTGTCTGGTGAAAAGCACTTTGTGAATTTACATTACACTGCTAAGAATACAAACTCTCTAATTTTTGTGTTATTTGGAGATCATATTATGGATTACAGTAATCACAGAAAGAATGTTCCAATAAGGCTTTTTAGAGGAGGGAAAAATAATACTTTGAGTGCTCGTCACACATGAGGATTCAATTAAAATGCACATACTTAAAATTATTTATTGTTTAAAAACTATGTACAATATCAAAAATCATTTTCTGTGTCTTTGTTTTGTTTTGGGAAAAAGTTACTAGAAGTAGATTGTGAAAAGAAATGGCAACTGGTATGTCAAGTGTTCCATTAATATATACTGTAAATCACAGAAACAAAGATCTGAAAGATTATTCTCACGTCATACAAATGTTGTCATACATATCCACAGTATAAAAGATTTCTACAATGAAATAGCTTTTTACCAGTTGTGTTGCTAGCTGAAACTGCATTTCATGCTTCATTTTTGTCACTTTGTGGTGCGTGCTTATCACTGAAAGAATAAAAGGATGAATAATCGACAGAACATATTTCAAAATCAGGTCCACTATCTACAAAACCATATAACATGTGCCTGCCAAAATTTTAGAATAACTATCAAAATTGAATACATTCAAATTAAACATCTCATGTGGAAATGCCACAGTACTTTCCAGAAGTAAGACAACAGACCTTTTAGGTCCAACTATTGATTTGTTGCATGGACAGCTGTGAATGATCTCTCAGCTGTTATTTGTAGTATACCATTAATGAGATTTTAAAATATTTGTCCTCATGTAAGCCAAAAAAGGAGCGGGGGGGGGGGGGGGGGGAGAATGGCATCACAGTCAAATTGTGTCTGCCACCACACACGTGGCAGTCTTTTCAATTTTGACACTGGTCATACATTAATAAGCAAAGCCATACCATTGTGTTATTGATGTCACGTGTTTCTTAAAATCACACTATATCTCTGCCCTTTTTTTTTGTTGCAGCTCATGGCATTGTGAAGAGTGCCTAGAGCACCATAGCCAAGATAAGAAGAAAGACAGAGAATTTTTTCTTCGTGATGAAAATAAGATAATTCTTATGTCTGCGTTACCAGTTGTTCCTAATCACCAAATGCAGCTGTATATTTTGAAGGTGTAAAACTGTGCAAATAAAACTAATTTTTTTTTTAATTTCTATTTTTCTTTCACAATTTTTTATTGGTTGTCATTTAAGGATTGTGTTCTCGAAAGCTCCACTTCAATAATGTCTTAATATTATCGTTTAACAAGGTAGTCTGCAAATAGTGAAAGATGTTGCATGTATGAATAGTGCAAAAGAAAAGAAAATCTTGAATGGAACGAAGCAGCTATTAAAGAGGGGGTGAGAATTTCAAGCTAAGAATGATGGTAACATGATAAATCTTAAATTAAATAGAACTATTCGTGAATGTCTTTGAGAGGATCTGAGCAGATACAACAACAGTGCGGTAAGATAAACTATCAAAAATGTAAAGGATATTAAGAAAACCAAAGAATAACTTTATCACATGTCATCAGTTAATACAACAAATGGCATATTAAGAAACAACAAAGGGAAAATATTCCAAGAAATCTTTAAGTCCCTGTATAGCGTGAGGGATAAAAGAAACATAAATAGATAACAATGGAAATAATGGCATTCTGGAAGTAATGCCAGAGTAGTTCTGTAAAACCATTCGAAATCTAAAAAATATGGATGATGACTATCCCCTGATTTCCCATAGCTAAAAACTAGCAACATCTGAGCTATGACACTTGTTACTAGTGCTCTTTGATGTATTAAGCCAAGTTCATTCCAGATCTTCATCATCTGTCTGTCTCCACCTGGTCCAGCCTTCATTCTTTTTAGCTATCTGTCTCTTGGCTTTTTTCCTTCCCATCATCCCGTGTTTCTTTCTGGGAATCCTCTTCTCCTCTGTTTGCTTAACATGCCAATACCATCTGAGCGCTAATTTCTCTGTCCTGTACTCTAATGGTTCCTTTTTCACTAATTCCCTGATCCTCTCATTCCTTAACCACTCCAATGCTATTTCTGAAGCTCGTCCCAGAAATTGAATGCAAAATTGTTGGCTATGAAATGCATGCACAAAATCCCTGGTTCTCTCATGTGTAATGTGTCTGTACTAGTGCTGCAATGATATTTTCAATCTGCAGAATGGTGAGGTCATGTGACTTGAGAGGCAAGTTATGTTAAGGACAAAAATACAGTTCTGCACATCTGAATGCTCACTCCTGAGACAAATCCACTTTGTGGCTACTTTTAAAACTTCAACGGTGGAAAAGCTTTCCATCATCAGTCCCCAAAAGCAATATTTTAATAAACCCCTGAAATGATTTAAATAATACTGATTAAGCCTGAATCAAGTTCTAATATTCAAAGGAAATCTAATTCTCTGCACTGTATGAGTTTTCACGATTAATCTGCAGTTGACAGTTTGTTTGGAATCACTACAAAATAACTATGTAAATATATTAAAAACAAAGATTCCAAGACTTACCAAGCGGGAAAGCGCCGGTAGACAGGCACACGGTAGACAGGCACAATAAAATAACACACAAACACACACACAAAATTACGAACTGGATATGTGTGTGTGTGTGTGTGTGTGTGTGTGTGTGTGTGTGTGCGCGCGCGTGCGAGTATATACCTATCCTTTTTTCCCCCTAAGGTAAGTCTTTCCGCTCCCGGGATTGGAATGACTCCTTACCCTCTCCCTTAAAACCCACATCCTTTCATCTTTTCTATTCCTTCCCTCTTTGCTGACGAAGCAACCGCAGGTTGCGAAAGCTCGTAAGTTTGTGTGTGTGTTTGTGTGTTATTTTATTGTGCCTGTCTACCTGTGCTTTCCTGCTTGATAAGTCTTGGAATCTTTGTTTTTAATATATTTTTCCCATGTGGAAGTTTCTTTCTATTTTATTTAACTATATAAATAGGCAGTTTTGTGAAAAAAAATTGCTTCTTTCAAAATGGAATGATACCTTACAACATCAGCAGGGAAAGCTCAGTGCCAACAGTGTTATGAACAAAAAAACACAGATGGGCCAAACTGTCAATCTGTGATAGCTTTTTTTTTATGGCTGCTAATAATTGGCTGTGATGTGATTGAGCAAAGAGACTAAGCAGTCACGGTGTTTAATTAGTTTTCTAGGCTGTGTACTGTATTTGTATTATAATTTACATGTAACAATAAAGAAAAATGTTAGTTTTAGCAGCTAACACATTAAAGATCCATAAAAAGTATGGCTCTTTTGTATAATTTCTTAAAATATATTGGCACAAAAGTACTTTGTTAATGTTACTGAGTTCATCAGGTAGTTCAGTATAGATTGTCAAGACATGAGACATCAAACAGTTCATTTATAATTTTCGAGATGCGAGTTGAGTTAGCATGTAATTTTTGAGTTGTGTGGTACTGCATATTTCTTGTCTTGATGGGACTTCAGTAGCAGATTTGTAGATTAGCGATATTTGTTTGAAGAACAGTCTTATTTTTTGTGTTTCCAAGATGTACTATTTTTTATGTTTCAAAGATGTATGGGTCAATTTAAAATGATTCACATAACAAATCATTGCAGTTATAGTTTCCTTATTTTTAATTAAAAATTTGGATAATTACTGAGGCCATAATGAATTGAATTGTTGGAAAAACTTTATGGCAGGACTTTATTAAAAGTTCTGTAGGATTTCAGTCTAGATGGTATGGTAGCAGTAGGAAGAGAACCATTTTCTTATAAATTTTCGTCAGTGGAATAAAGAGGAAGAGATGGTGCTCCTAAATAATGCCAAAATTTCATCTTTTTTTGTCTCTCTGTATTTTGAATTATTTTAGCCCTAAACTTTCCAGTCACTGTGAAAGAGGAGCTCTGCATTCACAACAATGAAGCATAGCCTGCCACTGTTGTGTGACTGTACTCTTTGCACACTGTGTCTTTGTAACATTTGTTCACAGTGTTCATCTAAATAAAACTGGCTATGTTAATTATAATACTTCACTTCTTTGCAAAAAATCTCATGTAGTATACCCTTTTTTGCAAGTATCCATGCACAGTGGCTCTTTCTTTTTGGCACTTATGAAAATCAGAGTTTCTGTACTAGTCTGGAAGTCTAGTCTGCAACCAAATCTGCCATGTTATTGCGAAAATGGTAGTGCCTTGTATTTTTCATACCATCAATAAAGTTGCTGTTTAATAACACATTTACCTGTATCATCAATGAAATATTTATTGTGTGCATTCTGTTTAATCTGTAATTTCCACACCATTGACTGACTTAACTTCCACATGTCAACATGTGCTCCTACTTTCTGACAGCTCCTCTGCTGGCGGTACTAAAACTATCACATTCTCATCATCAGTAAAATTAGTAACAGTAACAGAAAATTGTTGCAACTTGCTACAAAGGTATTTTCCGCGATCAATTTTTGTGGTTGCAATGTGAGGTTACAGTGCAAGCCAATTTGAGCCGGAATGTGACTGTTCTAGTCAGGTGAGCAAGTTAGTTCCCACTAGGCTGGGTAACCAGTTTGCCTTGCCAAATAATACATCCCTTTAGCAAATTTTTCTAGAAATTGCGGTTCAGAGAAATACAGCATCGAAAAAGCATTTGACAAATAATTTGAGAAGTATGTGTGTCATTTAATTGATATTAACATCAAACTGTCACAACCTTGACAACATCGGAATCTACACATTATGTAATCTATGCACACATTCAACATTATCAGTATTTCAGTCACAGTAGCATGCTTGTGTGTGTGTGTGTGTGTGTGTGTGTGTGTGTGTGTGTGTGTGTGTGTGTGGTAAATGTGAGGACAATGCTGTTTCTTTCAGTTCCAGTCTGTATTGGGAAGTCAGTTGTTCTGTTATTTTTTCTGTATTGATTGAGGCAGTTCTTGCTTTGCTGGAAATCCAGGATGGAGGAATGACAATATTATGAAATGGATAGATTGCTGCTCACCATACACTGGAGATGTTGAGTCACAGACGGGCATAACAAAAAGGCTACTAAAAAAGTAAGCTTTTGACCATAAGGCCTTCTTCTGAATTAGACAATATACACAAACACAAACTCGAAGGCCAGAGAGAGTGGCCATATACATGTGAGTTACGTTTGCAAGAATGTATGTACTTGTGTTGTCTAATTCAGAAGGTCTTGTTTATCGATCTTTTTGTTGAGCCTGCCTGCAACTCAACATATCCACTACATGGTGAGTAGTACTCTATCCTTTTCATAATTGTGCCTCTGCGCTACACATCTCTTATTTTGCCTGTCTTAGTTGTGGATTGTTGACACGTCAGATCTCTGTCGACAGCAAATGTAATCAATCTGCAAATGGGTGCCTTTCCACAAGCAGCCAAAGTGTAAACACTCCAAAGTAGTGAGAAAATAGAAAGTATCCTGTGCTACACATATCTTGTAATTTTCCAGAATTCCTCGTCATCTACAGACTCTTGGGTTTCCTGCTACTTTATTCTCTGAACTTTTGCTCCCTACCCACCCCTTGGATTTGTGAACTATTGGACTGACTTGCAACTTATTAATTTTCTTTATTTAAATGAAGAGAAAGACGTTTTATCTTTATTAGATGGAAACAGATACACTGATGAGCCAAAACGTTATGACCACTGTCCACTGCAAGATTGAATGCCTCCTGGTGGGTTTTGCAGGCACTTGACACTGTAAGGAAAGAGCTGAACAACCAGTTATTATAGGAAAGATATGGGCCATTGATTTTGAAATTCACTGACACAAACAGCATAAGGGCACACTGTTGTGGCGTTGCAACTGGAAATAAGAATCTCTGAAATGGTGAAGCCGGTCGACTGTTGGCGAACTACTGTCATGAGCACCTATGGAAAATGGTTGAAGGGTGGTGAGATATCAAGTAAGTTGTATGGCACTGGACGACCATGTCTCTCAAAATGAGAAGCTGGAGGATGCCCCACTGTGTAAACCAGGATATGCAACAATCTGTAGCAGATCAGATGACAGAGTACAGTGTTGGAGCAAGAACAAGTCTTTAAGAGCGCACTGTTCAAAGGTCATTGCTAAACACAGAGCTCCTCATCACACAATCTGTACATGTTACTGTGTTGACCAAACCTCATCTGTTATTACTGCAATGGGTACAGCACAACTGGGTTATCATTGTGGCTCAATAGAAGTGTGTCGCCTGTCGAATGAATCACATTAATTGTTACATCAGGTCAATAGTTGGGTCTTACACACCGTCACCCAGACAAATGGCTGCACAAAACGTGCACCGCACAACGGATGCAGGCTGGTGAGGGCAGAATTATGCTATGGGGAACATAGAGTTGGAATTTCATTGGATCTGTGATTGTTATTGGAGGTATCATAACAGCCGTGAGCTATGTGAACATTATTGTGGACCACCTGCAGTGCTTCATGCTGGAAGTCTTCCCCTATGGCAATGACATCTTTCAGCGGGATAACTGTCCATGTTGCAAGGTCAGAATTGTGCTGCAGTGGTTTGAGGGGCATTATAATGAACTCACACTGATGTCTTGGCCAGCAAATGTGCCTGATCTGTACACTTTGGAACACATATTGGGCACCAGCTGAGTGCCTCTAAAACCACCAACCATAATTTGCAGGAATTGACCTGTGTGTACAAATCGCGTGCCACATACTTCTAGAACTCTGTCAAGGGCTTGTAGAATCCATGCCAAGCAGGATCTCTCTTACACAGTATTTGAAAATTGGAACAACATGCTATTACGCAGGTAGTCATTACATTTCGGCTCATAAACGTACATAAATACAAGAATAAACAGTAACAGTCTAAATGGGAATTTCTTTTCTTTCTGTTAGTGGTGAGCAGTTTTATTTATCATAACCATCATATGACCTCAATTAATTTATGAGATCACAAGAACAACTGAAGCCCAGGGCTACTGTGTGCTGCCAAAAGGTAGCTGTTCTTCACCCTAATAACTGATACTGATATGATGTCTGTTGACAGGTGACAGATGCAGCTGCCCATGCCTCATAAAACTAATGCAGGAAATATGGACATTACACTGGAAGGGGGGTTTCAACGAGGCAGTGCAAGGCGACAAGTTGCCTCGAATCACACAATAGATGTCGCAAAGTTTTAGGCTGCATCATTAGTGAGCAACATTGAGTGACATGTGGATGTGTGTGTTTCCAGGACTTAGCTCTCGGGACATTAAATCGAGACTGATGGCTAGAAACAGTGCGTACTTTGAGCCATGTCTTCAGTGCACAGGTGCAAACTGGTTGGGTATCTTAGGGTGAGTGCAGAGGGACATCTTTTATCATGCAACTCTTTTGTCTCTCCCTCGAAGTCTGTAAAATTGTATATAGGAGCAAACAGGGAGTCACACTGCAGTGACATAACTTTTCAGTTGCTCTGGCAGTAACAGGAGGGGGACAAGCCATTCTTCCCTGACATACTTTAGCATTTAATATTATGTTCCTACATAGATGACATATCAGTTTCAGTCTGGCTCTCCCCCCCCCCCCCCCCCTTTTCCTTTTTTTTTTTAATTGGTGATTGCAGGTCCCAGAATTGTCCTGAACTTGTCAAATGATGTTATGCTCTTGGAGAAATAACAGAAGGATATTACCTTACTTGTGGAGAATGCTACATTGTGCATCGTTCATTATGATTAGCATGAAATTTTTTTTCAATTATAGGGAAGCCTCCTCTTGGCTTATACAAGAGATCCTACTTCCTTGCATTTCATTCACCTATGGAGGAACACTTGTTCCATGAAACTTCCTGGCAGATTAAAACTGTGTGCTAGACCAAGACTCGAACTCGGGACCTTTGTCTTTCATGGACAAGTGCTACCCAAGCACGACTCACACCCTGTCCTCATAGCTTCAATTCTGCCAGTACCTCATCTCACTTGTTCCATCTTCCTGATGTTCACCAATGTAACAATTTTAATTAACTCTTCATTCAAAGTTGTGCAAGTTATTTTCTTTTTTTGTGTAAGTGGTAGTCTGTCTTGCTCATTAGCTACTGAAATTGTCACGGCATCGAGTGGTATGTGAGCAACAATTTTACTAGCAATTTCTTCTCTCTTCTGCTACAGGAGGCACGAATCACCCAAATCACTTCTATGACTCGGTCTGTACAGTGAAAGGAAGAGCCTGTCCATGAATACCTTGACTCTGATCCCAGCTTTCCTGTGTTTTCATGTGGATTTATCAGTGGATTTTGATGCATAAGTGCCAGTTCAGTGACACTAGTAACAGTAAATATTGGTTCCGTTAGTACGATTTGCAGCACCCCTGAATCTAATGAATGAAACATTACCCTCCATTTCAATTTCTTCTCACTATGAAGTGAAGTCACTGAACGACTGAAGCTGTATTTCCCGATACACTAGTTGAACATTGTGAATACATTTAAAATGCTCAAGAATGTCCACTTTCTTCGAATTTCAGATGTCAAGAAAATTGCAGTTAACAGCAGTGTTATGGTCACGAGATGAATGTCTCGCATGCCCCCAAAGAAATAACTATGGGTGAGTAATGTGTACAGTGGCTGGGAGTGAGAAATGAATAAATAGTGTAGCAATAGGCTTTGCCTTATTAAATAACTTCTTTTTAAAATAGTATTGCACACTAGGCATAACCCGAATAAAGTAGCTGTGTTTTAAACCTACTGGTCTTGTATTCAGGGAGGCGGCGGCTTTAATTTTCATCCAGGCATCCGTAATTAAGTTTTCCATGGTTTCCCTAAATTTCTTCAGGTAAATGGTTTCTTTGATAATGTCATGTGTGACTATCTGTTCCATCCTTGTCGAACTAAACCTACAAATATGTAAATACATATATGTATGAATTATGTCATTTCTGTTGTTCTTAAATTGTAATACCAAAACGTGACCAATATCGTTATAAATGTGATCTACGGATGAATACTGCTACTGCCACTGCTACTTAATTCTTTTTCACCTAGACTGCATAGGCGATCACCTTCTCCTTTGTTATTTATTTCCTTTACCAAAACTACTACTTCTTTCAAAGAGTGTGCTTTTTAACATGTCTCTCTAAACTTACTTACAGTTGATATTTGTGCTGATATACTTCCATGAATTAGCACCTATGCACATATAGATGATACAGTGCACCACAAGCACTTAAGATGGAAGCAAGTTTGTGCATGACCACTGCTTGAGTGGCATGAGACGTACACATCCCTAAGTGCTAATGTAAAGTAAAGAGCAGCTTCACCCTCCCCCAGGTTTTCTTGGGAGTGCTCAGCTGAACAGCATTTGGTGGTGCATGCAGATCCTCAGGCAGTGAAGAGAAGTTCAACACAGCATAGTAGGAATGCAATGTGAACACACTGCCAGCACCTTGCGTACTACAACGTCGACTAATAAGTATTGTCACTATGCAAATGTAACTGTCACTACTCATTCGTCATCTCTCAGTGTAAGTGCTGCAGATGGCATAAAATTTTACATGTTAATACACCCACAATTTTGAAGTGTTGGACCTACCATGAGCTGCTCGATTGCATCTAGAGATGCAATTTTAGTGAATATTAAGAAACTCTGACTAACAGTGATGGACAGGATGCAGATGCTTGACAACAATTGAAGTGTGCTAGGATGGCACAAGAAACGTGAAACTTTGTGAAATGGATGCAAAAGTGTAAGAAACAGATAACTGGTAGAGTTTAATAAAGTTCTCTGAAACACCAAACAATGAGTGATTGCTGCATAATTTCTTAAGTTTTATTAACACAGTCAAACTGTTTGATCTGTCTGGCACATAAATTCACGAGAATGTGGGTTTCTGTGCACCAAATGACACATGTATTTTGGTAGCATTGCCACTCAGCAATAGCACATGAGTTCTGCAGTAGAACCCCTCTAACCCATCACCTTCAGGGCCGGGACCGTGGCCAGAACGAAAAAATGGTAGGATTATTCAAAAAATGTAATATTTATTGCAAAAAGTATAAAAAGACATTTCGTACAACAAATTAAACGATTTAAGAACTAAAAGACGTCTACAGTATTATCAAAAGATGTTTTTTACACAGTGTTAAACAAAATATTAACTAAAAAGCGTCTATATGTATTGGTTTTAAAAGGAAAAACGACAAACAAATTACAGTACTCTACTGAACTTAATAACGTATAACGATATATACTGTGAACTAAAAAAATGTTTATAGCACAGTATATAAAAAAGAATTTTTTACAAAGAAATAAACTACTGTATGTATAAACTAAGAAATGATTATACTCTATGCATTGTTTTTACAGTAAAAACGAGAACAAATTACTTGGAAAAAAAGTCAGTGCTACATTTTTGTTTAGCAGATGTTATTGTAGATTTAGCTGAAGTGTCCATTTTTTTTATCGACAAAACCTCCATTGGAGTTGAAGTTGGATTCTGCTCGATGTATTGAAGGGCGATGTCAAAAGCGTTTTTTTGCATCGTTGTGTGAAATCCGGGTGGGGGTTCGTCTTCGCCGTCCGAGTCCTCACTCACAGTTTCCTGGCTAACAGCGGCAACAATCTGGTCGTCATTGAGCTCTTCAAAAGTGTCACAGCCTTTGTCACACTCGTTGATCCACTCTTCAACTTCATTGGCAGGGACGCTCGGCTCCAGAGTTTGTAGATCTTTAACGATCTTTCATTTTCAGTCATAACTTGTGGCCAAAGCTTACGCCACGATTTCCGCAGTGTGTCAGGTTTCAGTTCGTACAATGCTGCAGCGATTGCGTAGATAGCAACTTTGATGTTCAGGGATTTCATTGCCTCAAATCAGTTATGACCTCCTTCAGATTTTTCCAAGATTGAGCTGATATACTTTCTGCGATATCGCCTTTTTAACCATTCGATAACGCCCTGATCCATTGGTTGGATGAGTGAGGCCACATTAGGAGGCAGAAAGAGAGCTTTTATGTCCGCTTTCGCCAAATCCTCCTCAGATGGATGTGATGGTGCGTTATCCAACAGCAGTAGAGCACGAACAGGCAGATTTTTTGCTGACAAATGTCTTTTTCGACAAATGGCACAAACTCGTCGAAAATCCAGGATTTAAAAAGGTTGCAGTCCATCCAAGCAGATTTTTGATTGCGGTAATAAACCGGCAAGGAAGATAAGTTTATACACTCCTGGAAATTGAAATAAGAACACCGTGAATTCATTGTCCCAGGAAGGGGAAACTTTATTGACACATTCCTGGGGTCACATACATCACATGATCACACTGACAGAACCACAGGCACATAGACACAGGCAACAGAGCATCCACAATGTCGGCACTAGTACAGTGTATATCCACCTTTCGCAGCAATGCAGGCTGCTATTCTCCCATGGAGACGATCGTAGAGATGCTGGATGTAGTCCTGTGGAACGGCTTGCCATGCCATTTCCACCTGGCGCCTCAGTTGGACCAGCGTTCGTGCTGGAGGTGCAGACCGCGTGAGACGACGCTTCATCCAGTCTCAAACATGCTCAATGGGGGACAGATCCGGAGATCTTGCTGGCCAGGATAGTTGACTTACACCTTCTAGAGCACGTTGGGTGGCACGGGATACATGCGGACGTGCATTGTCCTGTTGGAACAGCAAGTTCCCTTGCCGGTCTAGGAATGGTAGAACGATGGGTTCGATGACGGTTTGGATGTACCGTGCACTATTCAGTGTCCCCTCGACGATCACCAGAGGTGTACGGCCAGTGTAGGAGATCGCTCCCCACCCTATGATGCCGGGTGTTGGCCCTGTGTGCCTCGGTCGTATGCAGTCCTGATTGTGACGCTCACCTGCACGGCGCCAAACACGCATACGACCATCATTGGCACCAAGGCAGAAGCGACTCTCATCGCTGAAGACGACACGTCTCCATTCGTCCCTCCATTCACGCCTGTCGCGACACCACTGGAGGCGGGCTGCACGATGTTGGGGCGTGAGCGGAAGACGGCCTAACGGTGTGCGGGACCGTAGCCCAGCTTCATGGAGACGGTTGCGAATGGTCCTCGCCGATACCCCAGGAGCAACAGTGTCCCTAATTTGCTGGGAAGTGGCGGTGCGGTCCCCTACGGCACTGCGTAGGATCCTACGGTCTTGGCGTGCATCCGTGCGTCGCTGCGGTCCGGTCCCAGGTCGACGGACACGTGCACCTTCCGCCGACCACTGGCGACAACATCGATGTACTGTGGAGACCTCACGCCCCATGTGTTGAGCAATTCGGCGGTACGTCCACCCGGCCTCCCGCAAGCCCACTATACGCCCTCGCTCAAAGTCCGTCAACTGCACATACGGTTCACGTCCACACTGTTGCGGAATGCTACCAGTGTTTAAGACTGCGATGGAGCTCCGTATGCCACGGCGGCGGTGCACAATTGCTGCGCAGCTAGCGCCATTCGACGGCCAACACCGCGGTTCCTGGTGTGTCCGCTGTGCCGTGCGTGTGATCATTGCTTGTACAGCCCTCTCGCAGTGTCTGGAGCAAGTATGGTGGGTCTGACACACCGGTGTCAAAGTGTTCTTTTTTCCATTTCCAGGAGTGTTAAAAAACAGACAACTGTACACACAATGAATCTACAGTAATAACTACTGTAGAGGACAGAAATAAAGCAAAAAATGACGTTTTTAAATCCCAACAAAGGATAAAACTGCACAATAACATACAGTATAACAACATGCACAGCGATAGACACCGTAACAATGGCCCGACAGGTGTCCAGTCAGTGACAAGTCGCCACAGGCCTGCGAGCCTGCATGGTCGGACTAACCGGAGTGACTTACCATCCAAGGTCGGATTAGAGGGGTTCTATTGTAAAACTTTCTAAGTGGGATGCTAACAGTAAAAGGCAGCCGGCCGGTGTGGCCGTGCGGTTCTAGGCGCTTCGGTCTGGAACTGCGTGAGCGCTACGGTCGCAGGTTCGAATCCTGCCTCGGGCATGGATGTGTGTGATGTCCTTAGGTTAGTTAGGTTTAAGTAGTTCTAAGTTCTAGGGGACTGATGACCACAGATGTTAAGTCCCATAGTGCTCAGAGCCATTTGAACCATTTTTAGTAAAAGGCAGCCTGGGTGGCTGACTAGTGGGATAAGGATGTCATGTAGAACAAAGCAGAAATTATATCAAAATGTTAGAAGTGTCACAATCAAGCTACTGAAGCCCATTACAAACAGTTCTGTAAGGTGGTTAAAAATATTATTAGGAAGGAAAAGAGTATATGGTGTGCAAAGAGAACAAATAATTCACAGGATAAAATTAAAACCATATGGTCAGTTGTGAAGGAAGAGACTAGTGAGCAGCACAAGGTTGATGATATAAAGTCAGTTCGTAGTAAAAATATTTCTGTTCCTGATAAATCAGATATATGTACAGTATTTAACAATCATTTTCTAAGCATTGCTGATGAATTAAATAAAAATTTAGTTTCTACAGCGAATCTTACAATTCTCTTGGCAAACGCTTTTCCAAGATTGATGTCTGAAATACCTAACTATGATACACAGAAAAAGGAGATTGAGTCAATAATTAAATCACTAAAGACTAAGGACTCTTCATGGATATGTTGGAGTGCCTAGCAAAATATTAAAGTACTCTGCTGCACATGTTAGCCCTATACTTAGCCATATTTGTAATTTTTCTTTAAGAATGGTCAGTTTCCTGAACGATTGAAGTACTCAGTAGTAAAGCCGCTTTATAAAAATGAAGAAATGGATAATGTAGACAATTTTAGACCTATTTCTATGCCATCAGTGTTTGCTAAAGTTATTGAAAAGGCTATGTACATAAGGATAATTGATCATTTTATGTCACACAATTTGCTATCAAATGAACAGTTCGGCGTTTTAAAAGTTGTTTAACGACTGAAAATGCCATATTCTCTTTTCTCTGTGAGGTATGGATGGGTTAAACAAAGATTTCGAACGATACATATATTTTTTTTTTATTTAACCAAGGCATTTGATTCTGTTGATCACAAAATATTGCTCCTGAAGTTGGACCATTACGGAATACAGGCAGTAACTCACAATTGGTCCACCTCTTACTTTATCAACAGACATCAAAAGTTAATTATTCACAGTGTTGAAAATGGCTGTGATGTGAAGTCTGAGTGGGGTATGGTCAAGTGGGGGGCGCCCCAGGGATCAGTGCTGGGGCCACCTCTGTTCCTTGTTTATATAAATGATATGCCCTCTAGTATTAAGGGTAACTCTAAAATATTTCTGTTTGCTGATGACACTAGATTGGTAGAAAAGGATGTTGTGTGCCCAGTTTCAAGTAGTGCAGTTCATGACTTAAGTTCATGGCTTGTAGAAAATAAACTAACACTAAATCACAGTAAGACTCTGTTTTTACAGTTTCTAAGACACAATTCAACAAAACCTGATGTTTTAATTTTACAGGATGGGCATATGTTTAGTGAAACTGAACAGTTCAAATTTCTAGGTGTTCAGATAGTAAATTGTCGTTGAAAACAGACGTTCAGGATGTTGTTAAAAGACTTAATGCTGCCATTTTTACTATTAGATCGGTATATGAAGTGAGTAGTCGTTTAATGTGAAAATTAGTTTACTTTGCTTATTTTCATTCATTTACGTTGTATGGTATTATATTTTAGAGTAACTCTTCCCCTTTCTAAAAGGATATTTTTGGCTCAGAAACGAGCGGTTTGGGCAATAAAGTGGTGTAAGTTCACAAACCTCTTGTCGACCCCTGCCCACGAGTCTGGGTATTTTGACATTGGCCTCTCAATATATGTATTCCTTACTGGCATTTCTCGTTAACAATATTAGTTTATTCCCATGAATAAGCAGCTTTCATTCAGTTAATACTCGGAAGAAATCAAACCTATATTTGGATCGGTCTTCCTTAACTCTTCTGCAGAACGGTGTGCAGTATACTGCTGCATCCATTTCCAATAAGCTACCACTAGAATTCAAAAATCTTAGCTGTGATGTACGCTCTTTCAAATTGTAACTGAAGAGTTTCATCACGGGTCACTCCTACTATTCTGTCGAGGAGTTTCTTGAAAAATTAAGCTGATTCTTGTTGCATTGTTGATTGCATTTACTTAAACTTGTAGCTTTACTTTTTTTTAGGTTCATAAACATTTTATTTTTATCTGTTATTACTTTTATGTTGCAATTTCTTCTACTGTCACGTTCCATGATCTTGGAGATCTGCTCCGCAATTTGGTCTTACGGAACTTGACGTGTAATTAATAAAAAAAATTATGAAGTCTGCAGTTTTATATTTCTGAACGTTTGAAACACGTTACCAACCTTTGCACCAGTTTGAAGTCTTGTGAACAACTGATTTCACATTTATGCAACCTTTTTTCGGATAGTACTTCAATAGATAACTGCATCATCAGCAGAATGTCTTAGATTACTAGTAATATTTTCTACCACGCCAAACATATACAAAATAAACAGGGAAGGTCCCAACACACTTCCCTGTGGCATACTTGGAGTTACCTCTACTTCTGATAACGACTCTTCATCTGAGGCAACATGCTGCACCCCCCCCCCCCCCCCCCCCCCCTCCACACGAAGAAATCCTCAGTCTAGTCTCAAATTGTGTGTGATACCACATATAATCGTATTTTGTTAAAAAAATGTTGATGTGATATCAATTTTACAATAAAACCTACCCCTTCTGAAGTGTAAAGTACAGTAGAAGAATCAAACTGAACTTTTCAAAAAGTGTAACTAACTCTCTGCCGCCCTCGTCATCTATTCCGCAACCCCATAGTGAGTGGTTGATGCGCGTTGAAGTCTGCACACAGGAGAAATGGCGTTTGAAGTTGGGCTACAATCTGATCCAGTGAAAGCTCTTGTATTTTACACTTATGTGGTTTGTAAATGATGACGTTGGCGAATGTGCCGTTAGGAGTGTAAATTACAGCAGCAACTACCTGGCATTCTGTTGTCCTAATAGTGATGTCCAATTTTTTAAACTTAACCGTCTCTCTAATCAAAATGGCTACTCCTCCTCCTTTCCCATCGTCTGTCCTTTCTGAGAACAGCGTATCCTTGGAATTGTATTCTTTGGGTTGGAATTGAACCAAGTTTCGCAAATACAAGCTACCGGTATGTGGTTGCTGCTAAGCTCCCGATGGACGTTCTCTGTTCGAAACTGCTGACCGTGCAGTCCACTGGAGTATTTTAAAAGCCATTGTCAGATTTGCAGAAGTCTTCAATAGCATTACGTATAACAGCCTGTGTCGTTAGCATATCTGTTTCATTTTCAAGAAAAAGAAACATCTGCATTATTAAAGCAGAAAGGCTGTTAATAGTAGTTTCTCGACCAGTATAAGATGTTGCCAGAGGAGTGGGAGGATATGGATTGTTTTGTATTAAGTTCTGTGGACCCTGAAATTCGTATAACAAATCAGAATAACCCTGCTTGTAGGGACTGCGAGAAAATGGTTTATTTCTGTAAGACCTGGAAGCTGGAACCGACATAACTGCATGCTTAGGTCCCCGTTGTAGCGTTTTGTCCATCCTGTTCAAACCTTATGGGCTCACGGCTTTGTTTTGCGACTACAGTGCTGCAGCACCATATGTTATTTACTGCCAAGGCCAAACAGGTGCTCAACACCTTTCCAAACAGCACCCACAGACACAGAGCTGCTGTTTGGAGTGTTGTTTTAGTTCAGCATTTATGTTGAAGTTTTCTGCCTTCCCTTAAAGACAAGATTTTAAGGCATCTCATGATCACTGGCTTCAACAGAAATTTTGATGACAAAAGAAAGTGTACGAGTACGTTCCTGTTGTATCATTATGAGAGGGCACAGAAATTTTGAGGTTTTAGTATGGAAGATCCTCATGAACATCCCTTCGATTTAAAATTTCTGTGTACTCGGTACTGGTTACGAATGAGCGAACATAAAATATCGTTGTATTGATTGGTTGGTTGGTTGGTTTGGAGGGAGGGGACCAATGTTGTTTTGAATTGACATGAGTTAACACTAAATAAGAGTTCGATTTGCGAATCAGTTATTTATTTATGTAACATGTATTAGATAAAGTTT
The DNA here is from genome assembly GCF_023897955.1 of Schistocerca gregaria. Classification (NCBI taxonomy): domain Eukaryota; kingdom Metazoa; phylum Arthropoda; class Insecta; order Orthoptera; family Acrididae; genus Schistocerca; species Schistocerca gregaria. The sequence continues at coordinate 819,580 of NW_026061870.1, read as the reverse complement.
TGTTTTTCCTTGAGGTAGGCTACTCATTAGCCTGCGCGTAGGTTTGTGGGTGCAGTGGCCGATGCTATGATGTCAGCACAGGCGTAGCAGAGAGACCTCAACGCGGCAAGTTGCTCCAAGGCATAAGAAGACGGGAAGCCGTCCGTAGAAAACCATTAACAACCATGAATAAAAAACAATGTTAGTCTGATATTACAAGGTATATTACAGGGATTCCGTCGTTTGTGATCCTTTACTTGGAAAAGATCTACTTAATCTAAATGTTGTTGTTGTTGTTGTGGTCTTCAGTCCTGAGACTGGTTTGATACAGCCCTCCATGCTACTCTATCCTGTGCAAGCTTCTTTATCTCCCAGTACCTACTGCAACCTACATCCTTCTGAATCTGCTTAGTGTATTCACCTCTTGGTCTCCCTCTACGATTTTTACCCTCCACGCTGCCCTCCAATACAAAATTGGTGATCCCTCGATGTCTCAGAACATGCCCTACCAACCGATCCCTTCTTCTAGTCAAGTGCCACAAGCTCCTCTTCTCCCCAATTCTATTCAATACCTCCTCATTAGTTAGGTGATCTACCCATCTAATCTTCAGCACTCTTCTGTACCACCACATTTCGAAAGCTTCTATTCTCTTCTTGTCCAAACTATTTATAGTCGACGTTTCACTTCCATACATGGCTACACTCCATACAAATACTTTCAGAAACGACTTCCTGACATTCAAATCTATACTCGATGTTAATAAATTTGTCTTCTTCAGAAACGCTTTCCTTGCCATTGCCAGTCTATATTTTATATCCTCTCTACTTCGACCATCATAAGTTATTTTGCTCCCCAAATAGCAAAACTCCTTTACTACTTTAAGTGTCTCATTTCCTAATCTATTTCCCTCAGCATCACCCGACTTAAGTCGACTACATTCCATTGTCCTCGTTTTGATTTTGTTGATGTTCATCTTATACCCTCCTTTCAAAACACTGTCCATTCCGTTCAACTGCTCTTCCAAGTCCTTTGCTGTCTCTGACAGAATTACAATGTCATTGGCGAACCTTAAAGTTTTATTTCTTCTCCACGGATTTTAATACATACTCCGAATTTTTCTTTTGTTTCCTTTACTGCTTGCTCAATATACAGATTGAACAACATCGGGGAGAGGCTACAACCCTGTCTCACTCCCTTCCCAACCACTGCTTCCCTTTCATACTCCTCGACTCTTATAACTGCCATCTGGTTTCTGTACAAATTGTAAATAGCCTTTCGCTCCCTGTATTTTACCCCTGCCACCTTCAGAATTTGAAAGAGAGTATTCCAGTCAACATTGTCAAAAGCTATCTCTAATGCTAGAAACGTAGGTTTACCTTTCCTTAATATTTCTTCTATGATAAGTCGTAGGGTCAGTATTGCCTCACGTGTTCCAACATTTCTACGGAATCCAAACTGATCTTCCCCGAGGTCGGCTTCTACCAATTCTTCCATTCGTGTGTAAAGAGATTCGAGTTAGTATTTCGCAGCTGTGACTTATTAAACTGATAGTTCGGTAATTTTCACGTCTGTCAACACCTGCTTTCTTTGGGATTTGAATTATTATATTCTTCTTAAGGGTATTTCGCCTGTCTCATATATCTTGCTCACCAGACGGTAGAGTTTTGTCAGGACTGGCTCTCCCAAGGCTGTCAGTAGTTCTAATGGAATGTTGTCTACTCCGGGGCCTTGTTTCGACTCAGGTCTTTCAGTGCTCTGTCAAACTCTTCACGCAGTATCGTATCTCCCACTTCATCTTCATCTACATCCTCTTCCATTTCCATAATATTGTCCTCAAGTACGTCGCCCTTGTATAGACCCTCTATATACTCCTTCCACCTTTCTGATTTCCCTTCTTTGCTTAGAACAGGGTTTCCATCTGAGCTTTTGATGTTCATACAAGTGGTTCTCTTATCTCTAAAGGTCTCTTTAATTTTCCTGTAGGCAGTATCTATCTTACCCCTAGTGAGATAAGCCTCTACATCCTTACATTTGTCCTCTAGCCATCCCTGCTTAGCCATTTTGAACTTCCTGTCGATATCATTTTTGAAACGTTTGTAATCCTTTTTGCCTGCTTCATTTACTGAATTTTTATATTTTCTCCTTTCATCAATTAAATTCAATATTTCTTCTGTTACCCAAGCGGTTCTACTAGCCCTCGTCTTTTTACCTACTTGATCCTCTGCTGCCTTCACTACTTCATCCCTCTTGAGTAGTCCCTGCCCGGAGATCCGAATGGGGGACTATTTTACCCAAGAGGACGCCATCATCATTTAATCATACAGTAAAGCTGCATGCCCTCAGAAAAAATTACGGCTGTAGTTTCCTCTTGCTTTCAGCCGTTGCAGTACCAGCACAGCAAGGCCGTTTTGGTTATTGTTACAAGGCCAGATCAGTCAATCAGTCAGACTGTTGCCAATGCAACTACTGAAAAGGCTGCTGCCCCTCTTCAGGAACCACACGTTTGTCTGGCCTCTCAACACATACCCCTCCGTTGTGGTTGCACCTACGGTACGGCCATCAGTATCGTTGAGGCACGCATGCCTCCCCACCAACGGCAAGGTCCATGTTCATACGGGGGGGGGGGGGGGAGGGGGTTAATCTAAATACATCAATAAATCAGATTATTACTTTCAAGTATGTAACTTCTCATTGAAGAAGACCTATGTCATACGTTTATACTTACGTTCTGAAGAATAAGAAGGACGATAGTTCTGCAGGACCAGAAGTCATCTAATTTTACCCTGTGGAACCCTCGCAACTCCTGCGATAAGAAGATGGGGATTATCTTACAACTATGTAGCTGTCAGAAAACGACACAAGCAGCACCGATTCTAATTGATTTATGGAAGTTGCCTCATCCCGGAAACTGACCTTCACACTATGTAGGCTTCACTTTAAGCTCTCTGTGAGTGGATAGCATCGGTTTATTTGCAGCCTTTATCACTGCTACGGACAAATCGCCATGGTGCAGTTAATCCCACTTTATCAGCAGGTATGACTTCCACTTACTACAACAAAGAGGCAATGTCTTAAGATTTCTGTAGGAACCAAACGTCAAGCAGCAACCATTTCACAGCATTTGAGACATTTAACTATATAAATCACGTCAGTGAATTCCACAAGGCTGAGTAATTCGGTCACTACTGTTCATGTGTGTAAATTACCTCCCCTTCAGTACACAACAAACAGAATTAGTTTCACTACAGATTCCCCAGGTTATTTAATAAACCTCAGGTGATAACCATCTCTAGTGGTCGGTTAACCCTGTAGTTCACTTACGTATTACAGTGAAAGAGGTTGTAAATAACGCCCCTGAACGATTGTCGACAAGTGTCTGTAAACAGCCTACATTTCTTCTAGTAGAGCTGAACCCGCAAGGTACGCAGAACTAGTTGCCGGGTAGGAGATGTAATGGCGGAAATAATGCTGTGAGCGCTGGTCGTGAATCGTGCTTGTATAGCTCCTTCGGTAAGGGCACTGCCTACGAAAAGCACAGTTCCAGATTCGAGTCGCAGTCACGAGCATAGATTTAATTTGCCGCTACGTATAAATGTAGTGCACATTCCTCCGCAGAGTGAAAAAATCTTTCAGGTTCCGTATCTTAAAAGGAAAAAGAAAACAGCATATTGAGTTACGCACTTCGAACTCTACTACTAAACTAAAGTAATTCTTGTGACGCACAACAGAACCACAACAAGAACTTCAAAGTTTTTGTGTATATATCATTTAGAATTTCAGATGTAACAAAAAAGCTACATTGCAGTGCTTGTTAAATTATTCAGTTCAGCCACGACTGCACTTTTTGTCTGATCGCGCCTTGACTTGATGTGCGAAGTCTGTTCTAAAAGTTCCGGAACATTCGAAATTTCGCGCCAGTGGTGAGTCGGAGCGAAATGCGGTTGTATCTCTGCACGCGCCTGTGTTCAGTGCGTAACTGCCGGAAGTTTCATTGTTGTATGTCTGTTGGTTATTGTCCGGTTCTACATTGAGTGTCCGTAGCTCGTGCTCTTGCGGTAGCGTGTTCGCTTCCCCCTCAGGGGCCCGGTTTCGATTTCCTGGCGGTGTCAGAAATTTTTCCTGCCTCGAGATGACTGGATGTTCTAGTGTCGTCTTCATCATCCTAATTACAGTCGGAAGAAGTCAATGGCAAATTGCCTAGTCGGCGGTGAGGGTCTGCCGCATCGTCCCCTACGCTCCTCGAAGTGAACCTAATCATCATCTGTATTAACTAGAACGTTGTGTTGCACAGTTTGCGAATTTCGAGGTGGCAGAGCGTCTGCATTAAGTTTTGAATGAAATCCAAGAAAACCTTTACAGAGACACACCAAATGATGTAAGAAGCCCACGTGGATGAGTGCTTAAGCCGTACTCGGTGTTTTGAATGGTTCAAACGGTTTAAAAATGGTTGGATGGAAATTAAAGATGACACTCGTTCAGGACGCCCTTTGACGTCTACCAGCGACGCTTATGCCAGGAACACCAACGAAACTGTGAGTGCCAATTAAAGACTGATTGTGCGAGAGATTGCAGAGGAATGTAACATGTCAATTGGATCATCTCATAAAATCCTGACACAGCGTCCTGGGAGGCATCGTGTTGCCGCCAGGTTCGTCTCACGGCTCACCAGAAAGACCGCCTCGCAATCTGTAAAGAGCGTCTGGATCGCGCAAATGAGAACGAGATGTTCCTTAAGAGAATCATAACTGGTGAAGAGCCGTGGCCAGCCGGTGTGGCCGTGCGGTTCTAGGCGCTTCAGTCTGGAACCGCGTGATCGCTACGGTCGCAGGTTCGAATCCTGCCTCGGGCATGAATGTATGTGATGTACTTAGGTTAGTTAGGTTTAAGTAGTTCTAAGTTCTAGGGGAGTGATGACCTCAGAAGTTAAGTCCGATAGTGCTCAGAGCCATTTGAACCATTTGAAGAGCCGTGGGTCTACGGTTATGATGTTGAGATCAACGTTCGATCTTCAGAATGAGTCAGGAAAGGTTCTCCAAGGCCAAGGAAAGCTCGTCAGGTCAGGTCAAATGTCAAAGCCATGTGATAGTTTTCTTTGACTTTGAAGGATTAGTTTATGAGATCGCGCCACAGGGACACTGTTAACCGACGGTAGAGGTACTCAAGGTACCCTCCGCCACACACATTGTCTGGCGGCTTGCGGAGTGTGGATGTAAATGTAGGTGTACTATCGGGACGTGTTGCGACGCCTGCGAGAAAATGTGAGAGTGAGGAGGCCTAAAACGTGGTGAGACAATTCATGGCCTTGCTTCACGATAACGCACTCGCTCATTCATCCCTGTTGGTGCGTCACTAATGCACAAACGGTCAATACCGCAGATCGATCTCGTCTGCATTGTTTACTTTGTGGCAGGAAGGGCTCTCAACAAGGCAAGCGTCGAGGCGTCTCGGAATTAACCACAGCTACGTTGTTCGGACATGAAAGAGATACAGAGAGACGGGAACTGTCGATGACACGCCTCGCTCAGGCCGCCCTAGGGCTACTACTGCAATGGATGACCGCTATCTACGGATTATGGCTCGGAGGAACCCTGACGGCAGCGCCACCATGTTGAATAATGCTTTTCGTGTAGCCACAGGACGTCGTTTTACGACTCAAACGGTGCGCAATAGGCCGCATGGTGCACAACTTCACTTCCTACGTCCATGGCGAGGTCCATCTTTGCAATCACCGTGCAGAGCCGTACAGATGGATCCAACAACATGCTGAATGGACCGCACAGAACTGGCATCACGTTCTCTTCACAGACGAGTGTCACATATGTATTCAACCAGACAATCGTCGGAAACGTGTATGGAGGCAACCGGTCAGGCTGAACGCCTTAGACGCACTGTCCAGCGAGTGCAGCAAGGTGGAGTTCCCTGCTGTTTTGGGGTGGTATTATGTGGAGCCGACGTGCGCCGCTGGTGGTCACGGAAGGCGTCGTAGCGGCTGTACGATGCGTGAGTGCCGCCTCCGACCGATAGTGCAACCATATCTGCAGCATATTGGTGAGGCATTCGTCTTCACGAACGACAGTTCGCGCCCCCATCGTGCACATCTTGTGAACGACTTCCTTCAGGATAACGACATCGCTCGACTAGAGTGGCCAGCATGTTCTCCACACATGAACACTATCGAACGTGCCTGGGATAGATTGAAAAGGACTGTTTATGGACGACGTGACCCACCAACCACCCTGAGGGATCTACGCCGTATCGCAGTTGAGGAGTGCGGCAATCTGGATCAAGAGTGCTTTGATGAACTCGTGGATAGTATACCACGACAAATACAGGCATGCATCAATACCAGAGGACGTGCTACTGGGTATTAGAGGTACCAGCGTGTACAGCAATGTGGCCCACCACCTCTGAAGGTCTCGCTGTATGGTGGTACAGCATTCAATGTGTGGTTTTCATGAGCAATAAAAAGGGTGGAAATGATGTTTACGTCGATCTCTATTCCAATTTTCTTGACAGGTTCCGGAACCGAGGTGATGCAAAACTAATTTGATGCGTGTATATAGCTTCTCATTACGCTTAGTCTGAGAAATAGACAACAGAGGGTGAGTGTATTTACTTTACGAACAAACAATTAACTTTTTTGGAAAACATTGCTAATAGTTAAGACATTACCACACGCCCACAGTACAAAGAGGTGTAGGACGATGAGGTTATATAAAGAGATGTAAAGTAAGTGCAACATGCAGGTGACACAAACAAAAGGGCTGTGATGTTTGTGAGTGTAAACAAACGTTAGCGTCTGAAGCAGGCTTACTTCATGTAAGGTGATGAGACTGCAAAAGTTTAAACAATAAGGATTCTACCTAGACAGTACGAAGATAAAAACATTGTTTCTAATAAAGCAAAAGTGTGTGGTCACATTAACCAGAAAATATCTTTTTGAACGTGACGGGTGTGAACAGCGATTGCATATGTAAGTGCATGTAAACATCAAGGAACGCGCGATGATATTTTGCTTCTGGTCGGGAACCAGCGATCTATGAACATCATCTTATACAATTCGACTGTCTACTGCTCTAACATCATTTTTTTTTTTATATATCACATTGTTCGTCGAATTTATTCGGGCAGATGTCCCACAACATCCTTTCCATTTCATTGTTGATTCTTTCACTCACTTTTTTCATGACAGAAGGCAGCTACTCTCCGACCGAACACGCCGATCAACATGCCAGCGAACCTGAGTTACCAAATAATTCAGGTGGAGCTGGATAAAATGACAATTTTCACTAGGAGTTTAATTTCGTGGAATGGTGCTGTCCTTCGTTGTAACAGTGGGAGAGTATATCATGTAGGTAAATAAATGCTAACTTCACGGTTAATTTTTGATTAATTAGTGAACTTGTGCGTCGACGTGGTGGTATTTTGTCGGTAGAGTGCAACCAAATTTTACGCATCTTTTCATTCTCTGGAACACTCAAAAACAACTTTTCAGACGTTTTTATAGATGCAGTATGGTACTACAACCCATTTGTAATTCATTTTCTGAAACGTAAATTCCAAAACATGACATCATTGTGAATTAAGATTATGAGAATAGGTGCGTACTGAGCAAGGTGGCGCAGTGTTTAGCACACATTCGGGAGGACGATGGTTCAAACCCGCGTCCGGCCATCCTGATTTAATTTTTTTGTTATTTCCCTAAATCGCTTCAGGTAAATGACGGGATGGTCCCTTCGAAAGGGCACGGCCGCCTTCCCTCTCCATCCTTCCCTAATCCTGTGGGGCCGATGACCTGGATGTTTGGTCCCATACCCGAATCTACCAACCTACAGTAGGAGCAGTGAGCTAGCCATGACATCACAGGTATCTCATCACTCAGGTGGAGCGTTTTAGCTGGCTTTCAAATTATTAGAATTCATTTCCGTTTTTATAAAAGAATACTGAAATTTGAGAGGGAAAAAAGCATCTTAGGGGCATAAAATAATTAATCATTTAATACAGTTTCCAGTAAACCGTCAAATACACTATTCCACGCTGTGACGTCACCAGCTGCTTGTTCTCGTCCAATGAGAGGACGTCACTGTTCGTCTGTCAAAGGATCAGTCCGGTTATTCCATAATGAGATTTTCACTCTTCAGCGGAGTGTGCGCTGATATGAAACTTCCTGGCAGATTAAAACCGTGTGCCGGACCGAGTCTCGAACGCGGGACCTTTGCCTTCCGCGGGCAAGTGCTCCACCACCTGAGCTACCCAAGCACGACTCACGGCTCGTCCTCACAGCTTTACTTCTGGCAGTACCTCGTCTCCTACTTTCCAAACTTCACAGAGGCTCTCCTGCGAACCTTGCAGAACTAGCGCTCGTGGAAGAAAGGATATTGCGGACATGGATTAGCCACAGCCTGGGGGATGTTTCCTGAATGGATTTTCACTCTGCAGCGGAGTGTGCGCTGGTATGAATCTTCTTGGCAGATTAAAACTGTGTGCCGGACCGAGACTCGAACTCGGGACCTTTGTCTTTCACGGGCAAGTGCTCTACTATATGAGCTACCCAAGCACGACTCACAGCCTCTCCTCACAGCTATACTTCCGCCAGTTCCTCGTCTCCTACTTTCCAAACTTCGCAGAACCTTGCACAACTAGCACTCGTGGAAGAAAGGATATTGCAGACACATGGCTTAGCCACAGCCCGAGGGATGTTTCGAGAATGGATTTTCACTCTGCAGCGGAGTGTGCGGGCACTTGCCCGCGAAAGGCAAAGGTCCCGAGTTCGAGTGTCGGTCCGGCACACAGTTTTAATCTGCCAGGAAGTTTCAGTCCGGTTATTCTTTAGCCGTTATCACTCGCCATTTGTTCTTTCCCTCGTGGGGTTGGTGTCCTGCTCGGGTCGAGCCGGCGGTGTTCAGTAACTCAGTAATCCCGCAAGACGGGCGTCCACTTAAGGGTAGTAACCGGCGAGTTACTACCGGGGGCATTTTAGCGCAAGACTCCCAAGCGTACGGATGTAGGCTCTGGGAGTCACTCGCAGAGTTTGCCGCTGAAGGCTGAGGGGCCGCGAGTCGGTCGTTACTCTCTCACGCCAGTTATTATACCTCTTATTTAGAGGAAACAGTCTCCTAGTAAATTTGTTTGTCCTTTGATTTGTCGTGATATGTTACTGATTTTTAGTGAAGTTAGTTTTTACGTTTAGCTTTCAAAAAATTACAAAAGAGATATAATAAGCAAAATAATGAATTTCGTAGGTTGCCAATTACGTATTATATCTGGTTTTATCGAGCGCCAGGCTTCCTACAAACTACTGTAAATGGAATAGCGTAGTATTACTCAGCTCCAGTTCACTATCATAGAAAATAAACAAGTTTTAATAAATTTGTTTCACTGGATTCCTTCAATTAATCTTACTGAATATTTTTACATAATTTCTTCCGCTCCGGCTATCAAACATTGTGTGGGAAAAAATATTTTTAAATGTACCGCGTAATGGCGGCTAATTGTTAACAGTCAGAGATCACTGTTACTCGCTTCGCAGCACCTGGAAACAGGCTAAATAATTTTCATGAAATATTCTTTGCGTGAGATAAATGTGGCGTAGGTTCTTGAAATAGCACACGGAGATCACCTTTTACTAATATATTCTTACTAGGATACAGTTTACACCATTAAATATTTGCATTTACGTTACGACAGAAACAAATGCCGGCGCAGCACAACAGCTTGTGTACCTTATTCCAGCTAACACCAGAACGAACAGAACTAAACAGACTAGACAGAAGAATGAGCATTGCATTTGGTTTTACACTCTTACAAAGATAATAATAATACTTCTTTTAATTACTTACACATTATAATCTCATACAATAAAAATAATATCTTTTCTGCATCTATCGATCTATATTGTATATTTTTACAGTTAGTGTTATTACCTTTCGCAGATAAATCGATGTTTACAGCTCATTTTGAGTCACATACAGTCATTTTTATTTATGTTTCACCTCGATAAGGGCGAATATTGCAAAAGGGATACTACACGGCGCCTGGGCTACAAGGATCACACTACTTAATGTTTGGTCCTTGTAGACCACGAGTGTCACTTTTCTTTCGTTCGTTGGTTACTTTCAGTTCACTTTACCGTGTATTAGGTCATGGGTACACATTCATTTTGAGTCTTTCTACATAGCATGCCTGGGGACAGTTGCAGTATAACAAGCGCTTCCATTTGGACGAGGGCCGCAGGGAAACCCCAGAAAAACCTCGGCAGAGCTGATAGATTTAACCCTTTGTGTTACTTACATAAGTTGGTTCTACATATTTTGGTATTACAAGTATTTCCATCAAACATAAAATTTTCTGAAAAAGAAACAAACATATAGTTTTTATATGAAGGTGTTCATCAAATTTTTTATATTGTGTTGGTAATATTTTGAGGTTTTTTTAATTTTTGTCTGCGAATCTCTCGTCGAGTGGTGTGGATGACGCTGTATGTGGCTACCGCGATGCCCCGTGCCCGTTGCCATGGAGCGTCGGTTGGAAACTGTTGTCTTCTTTCTTGTCCGGAGCCGGCGGTCAGGATGTGCAGTACGGATCGGCGTTATTTTGTCTGCGTGGCGCGTCTGCATTGTTGCGTTCAGCACGGGAGAGTATGTTGAGTCAGTGCAAATCATGAAACAAATGCACATATGTTATAGAACGAATATTGTAAGATGTTGTGGCTGTGGGTAAGAATTGATTAGTGAACATTATTGCATCATCGAGGCACAGGCTCAGTTACTTGGTATTTTCGTGTTCGTTTGCACGTACTGGTGCTGAATGATGCAGGAGATATGATGCTGAAGTAAGCACTGCACATCCCTGTTGTTGTCACTTCGTATGGAATATTTATGTTTCACAGTTTTTGTTTGACGGCGTTCCACCGTAGTTGCCATTTCAGTAACGTCCTACTACGTGGTCCGTGACGTCATATTAATTGTTGGCGCACAGGAGGTTGCGTCCAAACTAAATATGTTGTCTGTACAGTTTCGAACACACACTGATCACAGTTTTGTGTTTTCGGTCACTGCACACAGATATGTTTTGCTAGTGTTTGTATCTCGCATTTTTTTTCACTTGTTCACTGTCCAAGTTGATCACTAATACAGTTCTCAAAGTTCACACTTCCTCCGCGAATACCAACACACTATTATAGTTCCAGTTAGTATTGCTTACAGCATGACTTTGATACAATTGTATTTCATGAATACTGTTTTTTTTTTTATATATCACACAATATGTTACAATGAAATTTCACAGATCAGAAGCACTTTTGTTCTGCTATTGCATACAATTAAGTGTTACATCATCCATGCAATGGATTCTGGCCTGACTTGCAATACTTTTATATTTGAGCATCAATAAATTTGTCATAGGGTATATTCATTTGGGGATTAAGACCGCTGCGCATGTTCTTGCTCCATAAGCTGTTAGCGTAATTGCGTATCCTATAAAAGGTTTGCAACTGTCAAAAACAGGCTCTAAAGTGGAGCTCTAATTTTATTTCAAATATTGTGGCTAGATGCTTATACTTTCTCTTTTATGGTCAAAGCACAGCATCACAGATGTCACATGGTATGTGCACAGTCTTTTTCATACACCTTTCTGTTCATTTTTCATGTGACAGATTAGAATATTTAGTGCATTCTTTAAATAAACATTCAGCACACAGCATAATAAAATTTATAGTTACTAACTCTTATAACCATTGAAAAACATCTTACGTTTACTGATTATGTTTCTAAACAAATTCCATCATTTGACTGATGGTCCTTCAGCTTCTTTTTACTCATTTTTGAAGGCTGATGTGTAAATCATTCCTTAACATAAAGACAAAACATCTTACATACTAAGCACAAACAAAACATCAAATTCTTACAACTACACAAATATATATATTGAAGACTGTGCAAAACCTACATATTACACAAAAATACGGTAAACCATTTATGTCCTATTGTCAGGTACCACAAATTTCTGTAAGTCATTATTGGGATGCAATCCTTTGATCTTCCCAATCATCACATCAGCTATAAGGTAGTTATAATCGTGCGGTATTTGTATAAAGATCCATTTATACAGCATTTGCCATTTCTTGTTCTTCTTTGTTATGAGTGACGACTTAAGATGGTTTCTTATCAGAACTAAGTCGTTTATCTGATATGGGACTGTCCGTTTTATTGGCTTGTCATATCGACTCTTTCGTTGACTAGCGCAGCTCGTCATGTTGCTGATGGCGTCCTTTGTTTTATCCTCTTGCCTTTTATTCGTGCGAGGAAATTTTGGTAGCGGCGTGATCGATTCATTTTGTTCAGCAGTACTAAATAATAACTCATTGGGCGTGTATCCGGTAGCTGGATGAGGTAGATTGTTGTGTGTATTTTCAAAGACGGGTAACAATTCCGGCCATTTTGTGTGTTGTTGATGAGTATATGTTCGGATAAATCTGTTGAGTTCCCGAAAAATACTCTCTATGGGACTTGCTTCCGGGTGGAAATGTGCAAGTAATATATGCTTTATGTTTTGGTCACGTAGAAACTCCTTCCACAGTTGACCAGTGAAATACCTAGCATTGTCTGTTAGAACGTTTAGTGGTTTTCCTGTGTTCGGTATGAATTCTTTTGATATGCGTTGTATCATCTGTTTGGCAGTAGTGGTTTTCATTGATAACAACTTCACATACTTACAAGGGAACCTCCCCATCGCACCCCCTTCAGATTTAGTTAGTTGGCACAGTGGATAGGCCTTGAAAAACTGAACACAGATCAACCGAGAAAACAGGAAGAAGTTGTGTGGAACTATGAAAAAATAAGCAAAATATACAAACTGAGTAGTGCATGCGCAGTATAGGCAACATCAAGTATAGTATGAGTTCAGGAGCGTCGTGGTCCCGTGGTTAGCGTGAGCAGCTGCCGAACGAGAGGTCCTTGGTTCACCTCTTCCGTCGAGTGAAAAGTTTACTTTCTTTATTTTCGCAAAGTTATGATCTGTCTGTTCGTTCATTGACGTCTCTGTTCACTCTAATAAGTTTAGTGTTTGTGTTTTGCGACCGCACCGCAAAACCGCGCGATTAGTAGACGAAAGGACGTGCCTCCCCAATGGGAATCGAAAACATTTGATCGCAAGGTCATAGGTCAAGCGATTCCTCCACAGGAAAACACGTCTGTTAAGTTCTATACGACACTGGTGACGGCATGTGCGTCACATGACAGGAATATGTTGTCGACCCAACTAACTTGTACACTTGGCGAATGGGTAAAAAGATTCTTCTACCTTGCCCGATTTAGGTTTTCCTGTGGATGTGATAATCACTCCCAAAAACGTGATGAAAACATAAGAGTTTGTCACATAAAATGAAAATAAAAAATTAAGCTATCTCACCCGAGGGAATACTTGAACCAAGGACCTCTCTCACCGCAGCTGCTCATGCTAATCACGGGACCACGGCGAATCTGCGCACACGCTCGCCTTGTTGTTGCATATCTTCCACATGGACCACTCAGTTTGTATATTTTGCTTTTTTTTCATAGTTCCACACAACTTCTTCCTGTTTTCTCGGTTGATTTGTGTTCAGTTTTTCAAGGCCTGTCCACTGTGCCAACTGATAACTAAATCTGAGGGGGGTGCGATGGGGAGGTTCCCTTGTTAGTAAAGGTATCGTAAACAGCTAATATATATTTCATTCCACCGCGAGCCGTAGGTAATGGTCCTGCGATGACCACTGACACAGTTTGAAGTATCTGTATCGGAATAATTGGATGCAATTCTGTTTTGTTGCTTCTATTATTGGCTTTAGCTTTCTGACAAACGTCACACGTTCGTAATATCTTTTGCACCACACGTTTACTATTCAGGATGTATCAATATCTTTGTATTATTGCTACACACTTCTGTATTCCTATATGTCCCCATGCGTAATGCGTGTACCAGATAAAGTTTTGTATGTATTTATACAGGATATACACGCACCAGTTTTCTGAGGCGGTGTCATTTCTATGGTACAATATGTTGTTCTCCACTTTGTACCGCGAATTTTCGCTGTTAGCTTGCTCTAATATTAGTTATCGTTTCACTTTTATCCAGGTATGATCTTCGTCTTGCAGCTGTCCTACATTCTTGCATAGGCGCAAATATTCGCGACGGTATGGTTGCGACGTCATTAATCAAACTTTATATTCTGACGCTCGCTCGATCATTTCATCTACCTGTGACATACCTACTGGTAGACGTGATAAAGCGTCCGCAATGACATTACTTTTCCCTTTTATGTACATAATTTTTAAATTGTATCCCTGTAGCACTAATACCCAACGGGCTAGTCTGGCATGTAATAGTTTGCAGGTTAATAGGAAGCTTAAGGCTTGGTGATCACAGAACAATTTAATTGATTTGCCATAAACATAATAATGAAATTCTTGCAGATCCCATATAACACTGAGTGCTTCCATTTCGGTCACCGAATATGCTCTTTCACATTGAGTAAACACTCGGCTGGCAAAAGCTATAACTCTTATTTCCCTGTTCCCCTTGGTCTCTTCTACTTGAAACAGACATGCTCCTAAACCATAGGATGAAGAGTCGGTGGCTATACAATAATCCCGGGTCATATCCGGATGGTAGATCATTTTTGCATTCACTAAGGCTCCTTTGATCTCTTCATAAGCTTGCTGACACTCTGCGGACCAGTTCCATGTGACATTTTTTCGCAATAAGGTGAGCAAAGCTTCATTGTTGAGCAGCTGATTCGGCACAAAAAGTCGATAAATGATTTTAACTGTTTTTTGTTTGTGGGCCGTGGGAATTCTTTGACCGCTTGTATCTTCTTGGTATCAGGCATTATTCCGGAAGCTGATATGACGTGCCCAAGGAATTTAAGCTGATCCCTCCCAAATTTTGATTTTTCAAGATTTGCAGTTATTCCTGCTTCTGCGAGCTTATTTAGCACTCTTTCCAGGATTGCTATATGTTCCTCCCATGTGCTTGTGGCCACTAGAAGGTCATCCGCGTAAAGAGTAACTTTTTCTAGCAAGTCTGCGCCTAGCGCTTGGTCCAATGCCGTAAAGAATACGCCTGTGCTTACGTTGAGTCCAAAAGGTAACACTTTGAATTGATAAATCCTTCCATTGAAAATGAAGGCGGTGAATTTTCTAGATTCCTTGGTTAGCGGGATTTGCCAGTAACTACTTCGCATATCTATTGAGGTGAGATATATGACTCCATAGAATTTCTGTATTTGTTCTTCTAAATTCACCGGTCTCGTCCTAACGGGTGCTATAATTTTATTAATGATCCTGGCGTCTAAGACAAGTCTGATTTTTCCATCTGGCTTGGCTACAACTACCAGCGGACTGCTGTACGGCGAAAGGGATGGTTCTATTATACCCCATTGCAGCATTTTTTGTATTTCTTTGTTAACTGCCTCCCTTTTCGTCCACGGTACTGAATATGATGCTTGGCAGAATATCACATGGCTGAAACACATCACTGTAGTTATTCAATAATTGTGCGAGCTGCTTTCGTTGGGATTCAGTTAGATAACATGATTCTTGTAGTTTGTTGTTAAGGGTTTCGGTCCAGCTACGTCCGAATTATATTCTCCCTGGCCGCTTAAATTGCTGCTTAATTGAAATATGGGCATCTCTTCGCTTTTTACTCGTACGCTCGGGCAGTCTTTACAGGGTGTACTTACTGCTCGTGTTAAATCCAGTACAATCTGCTTATTTTCATTCAGTAGGGAGATCTTCCCGCTGGAGAAATCAATTTTTGCTTTCTTCTCGCTCAGAAAACCTCCCCCTAGGATGCAGGATACTCTCAATCCTTTGGCTACGAGAAAGATGCATTTTACGTTATCTTCCTCTAGGCATAAATCTACCAGCACCTGATACTGAACGTTTTGTGCTTGTGCTGCCATGGCTCCAATGACACAGCAGTTTTGTACAGGAAATGTCGGTAAGTTGCGGTTTTGGCTCAAGGTTTTGAATAGATCATAGCCCATAACATTAGTTGTGGCACCTATATCTATGTATATTTCTACTCGAAGTTCATTAATTCTTTTATGATGGCTTCTACTTCAGTTATTTCTTTTTTGTTACATTGTTTTGATTCCATAAGTAAATCATCTTGGTACCTCAGTAATAATATATTATCTTGTGTATTGTTTATAGGTGTGGCCCCTGTTTTTTCGCCGACCATCAATTGGGAGCTTATTCTGGTCGTTGTTCGTTTGACGGTCTTGCACTATGGTGGTTACCGTCAGTGGGCATTTCTACTATCCTTACGCTGCTGTTCGAGTCTGTCCATGTTTGTGGTATTGCATTAGTATTGTGCATAGAATTCCTATTGTCACACTGGTACTGGTTACCGTTAGGAGGCGGTGGTGGTGGCATAGAAGTTTGTATCCACTGCACCGGGTAAGTGCGGTTGTTGGCACTACTGCTTTGTTGCGGCCATTCACCTTCATTTCGACGTTTGTTATTGCAATTATTATTACTGTTACTGTAGCCGGGATCTTTTATCTTCCCACCTACGTTTTTGATTGTAAGATGGTTGACCGTTTCCGTTCTTCCTGTTTTGTTCTGCGGATTGATCTTCCTTTCCATTTACGTGGCTTCCAAAATTGGAATTGTTGTTGCCATTTTTAAACTTGCGTGGTGAACCACTACTGTTCTCCCGGTCTTTATTTATCCTGTTTTCTTCCTGGGAGAGATCGATTTCGTCCAGCACAGACAAGTACCGTTCCAGGTCATTTTCGGGCACGTTTATTAATTTGTCTCGTATATAACCGGGCAATCGTAATGCTAAGATTCTGATCACATCACGGGCTGATATAGGGTCATCCCAATATCTAGTTTTGTTGATATATTTTTCAAAATATTTACGAAGCGTACCCTGTTTGTGATTGTACATTTGCGGGCTGTGTACTTCAGTCCTCAGGCGTTCTTGAATATCCTTGGACCAGTACCTGTCTAGAAAAGATTTTTCAAATTGTGCCAGGCTATGGCAATTTTCCATGACTTCATTTGCCCATAAGGCAGCGTCGCCTTGTATTTGTGCGAATATGAACTGAATTTTTTGGCGTTCATTCCAGGCACTCGGTAATACATTTCGGAATCACTTTATGAATATTACCGGATGCACTGTCTTCTTTTCCACGTTAAATACTTGGAATTGTCTGTGTTTTATTAAGGTTTCATCAATGTTATTGCTTGTGGAAGTAGAAGCTGCCCCCACGGGGTTATGAATAGGAATGCTTCCTGTAAATTGTGTGTTTTCTCTTTCCGAATCGCTATTTTGTTAGTATGAACTGTTCGTAATGTACTCATTACCGTACAAGTTCCGAACAGGCGCGCCACAGTTGTTGTTAAGCATTTGCAAACAACGTGCACGCTCGGGTTCATCAATTCTGTGTGTCTTGCCTTGCTGCCATAGCGGTACTGGCAATTTGTATCTCGCTTCGCTTTTTTCACCTGCAAGTGGTAGCGTGTCTACTGTGGGTTGTTTACATACAGCTGCTCCGTTAATTACTTTTTGCAGAGCAGACCGTATTTTGCTTTCTACACGTTCTGTGATCTGGCTTTCTTTTTCAGTTAGCCAGCCGTGGAACTCTTTTTCTACTTTCTGGACTTCAGCATTTAAATGCGTTCCTATGGTTTCTTTTTGTGTCATTTCTAAATTGTCCATTCGGTTCGCAAGCTGTTCTACTTCGTCCCGAATGACTGTGTGTGCCGCCTGAAGCGTTTGCGCCATCTTGTGCTATGTTGCTTACAATGTTCGGCAGCTCGGCATAGGCTTTCTTTATTTCTCTCATTTATGAATGTATCTTTTCGAAAATTGTACCCATGCTTTCTATTAAGACATTTTCTCTTTCTTCGTTTTGTTCCCTTGTCTGATTGACTAGCTGTTCATTAATCTCTTCCCTCAATCTCTCTCTTTCTTAGTTTTGTTCCCTTATCTGATTGACTAGCTGTTCATTCCTCTCTTCCCTATCTGATTGACTAGCTGTTCGTTCCTTTCCTCTAATTTCCGTAAAAATTCAGCAAATGGATCCGGTATTAGTGAGCATACCGGTGTGGTAGTTGTTCTAATCACTGGAAAATTATCACTAGCCCTACTAGTAGCTCCTATTGGTTTTACTGTTTTCGTCTGCTGGCTACTTCCTGGCATATCACCGGAAACTACATTGTTTACATTTTCTCCCCCCCCCCCCCACCCCCCGATCACTATTAATGTTTAGTAAGTCAGTGTCACTATCCATATCGCTCAATAATTGCACATTGTTTGTAACATTGGACACATTATCTGGTTGCAAATCTAACACACGTCCAACTTTTCCCATAATGACGATAACTTTCACTGGGCTAACTACAAAAATTGTTCCAAACTACAAATGCGGACTAAGTTTACAAGTCAAACTGCTTATTGTTTCAAAAATCACAAAATATTAATATCTACACCACTGTACACCATGTACCATCTATGATACTATACTTTGATTATACGGGCCTATGTAGCAACCTTTTATGCATAGTGGTCCTTACCTTGATTTCTTTTTCTTTTCTTTCTTTTTGGTATCTCGTCCTCTCAGGGTCTCTACAGTTCTTCTCCGCTTTCCTCGTTCAGGTTTATACATGAAATGGAATTTGATAGACATTAGAATACATACAATACATGTTAACAATTACATACATACAAACCCTAAAAAAATATTTTATATCTTCGGGCACCACGTAACAGGGCTCTATTTATTATATCTCTTAAAAAAATGTAACTATTTATTTAGAGGAAACACTCTCCTAGTAAATTTGTTTGTCCTTTGATTTATCGTGATATGTTACTGATTTTTAGTGAAGTTAGTTTTTACGTTTAGCTTTCAAAAAATTGCGAAAGAGATATAATAAGCAAAATAATGAATTTCGTAGGTTGCCAATTACATATTATATCTGGTTTTATCGAGCGCCAGGCTCCCTACAAATTACCGTAAATGGAATAGCGTAGTATTACTCAGCTCCAATTCACTATCACAGAAAATAAACAAGTTTTAGCAAATTTATTTCACTGGAATCCTTCAGTTAATCTCACTGAATGTTTTTACATAATTTCTTCCGCTCCGGCTATCAGACATTCTGCTGTGAAAAAATATTTTTAAATGTACCGCGTAATGGCGGCTAATTGTTAACAGTCAGAGATCACTGTTACTCGCTCCGCAGCACCTGGAAACATGCTAAATAATTTTCATGAAATATTCTTTTCATACGATAAATGTGGCGTAGGATCTTGAAATAACACACGGAGACCACTTTATACTAATATATTCTTACTAGGACACAGTTTACACCATTAAATATTTGCAATTACGTTACGACAGAAACAAATGTTAGCGCAACACAATAGCTTCCGTACCTTATTCCAGCTAACACCAGAACGAACAGAACAAAACAAACTAGACAGAAGAATGAGCATTGCATTTTGTTTTATACTCTTACAAAGATTCTTTTAATTACTTATTGATTTATTTGGCCTTTGAGTGTGTACTCAATTTAGCCATCGGCAACACATAGTGACAATGTACACATAATTGAATAAGCAAATACAGAAATGCATAATTACAAGAATAAAAAGCTTAACTGTTACAGGTTTGTACATAATGTTTTAAAAATTGAATTGAATTGAATTGGAAAATAATTAAAAAGTACCTTGGCTTACAATTCACACCAATTCTGAAATATCTTCATCAGCAAGACATATTTGTAATTTACGTACACCATTAAAACCTACAGAATGTGTTCAGTACTCTTGATGAAGTTAACTATCACTTTATATAGACGAACGTCTTTAGTACACAAAAGAGAAGAAGCTGATCGAGGAAGATGGTAGCCCATACTCAGCAATGTCTTCAGAAAGACCAACCGTTACTTACATATTATAATCTCATACAATAAAAATGTATTTTCTGCATCTATCGATCTATATTGTATATTTTTAGTTAGTGTTATTACCTTTCGCAGATAAATCATTGTTTGCAGCTCATTTTGAGTCACATACAGTCATTTTTATTTATGTTTCGCCTCGATAAGGGTGAATATTGGAAAAGGGACACTACACAGTCTGGGCATATCTCGCGTTTTATGTCATAAAAAAGCCAGCTCCGTGTGTGGTACGGAGCCTGTGCAATCTTTGCAGTTGGCGAATCTGAAAGTCTATGTCCCTAATTTTTTTTAGTCAAATCACAGCTCTAAATGCGAAGTCCACATGTCCATTCCCAGCGGTGGAGGTTTCGTGAACTGGCTCGGCCTATTCCTGTATTGTTGTCGTTGGGATGGACACCAAATTTCTTGTGATTCTGGCCGCTTCAGCTCCATTGTCCAACTGCGCTTTTCTGCTGAAGCTAGGCAAAGGCAGACAAAGCGACGTAATCTACAGCCTCTAAATTTCTAGTTCTCCCCAGGATCGAAAGATAACATACTGTTTCGATATGCTTTCAGAGCCTGCGATACGACCTCGTCGTTTTTGGGTATTAGAAACTGAAACTCCGGAAGACATTGGAGACGAAAAACAGCCTATAGGAAACAGCAGAGATATTCATCAGTTCTACTGCTACTGCTGATGAGATTGATGAGGTTGGACAGTTCATAACGCCCCATACTGCGAAGGTGAAACAAAACCATTAAATGTGCTTCGCTATCAAATCTTTGAAAAAAATTGCGTCAAAGACATCACTAAGCGTCGGAACTGGCTGCTCGACAGCATTCCTTGAGGATATACAATATGTGATCAAAAGTATTCGGACACCCCCAGAAACATATTAGGTGCTTTGTGCTGCCACCTACTGCCAGGTAGTCCATATCAGCGAACTCAGTAGTCATTAGACATCGCGAGGGAACAGAATGGGGCGCTCCGCGGAACTCACGGACTTTGAATGTGGTCAGGTGATTGGCTGTCACTTGTTTCATACGTCTGTACGCGAGGTTTCCACTCTCCTAAACATCCCTAGGTCCACTGTTTCCGATGTGGTAGTGAACTGGAAATGTGAAGGGACACGTACAGCACAAAAGCGTACAGGCCGGCCTCGTCTATTGACTGACAGAGACTGCCGACAGTTGAAGACGGTCGTAATGTGTAATAGGCAGACATCTACCCAGACCACCACACAGGAGTTCCAAGGTGCGTCAGGATCCATTGCAAGTACTATGAGAGGCAGGAGATGAGAAAACTTCGGTTTCATGGTCGAGCGGCTGCTCATAAGCTACACATCACGCCAGTAAATGCCAAACGACGCCTCGCTTGGAAAAGGGGCGTAAACATCGGACGATTAAACTGTGGAAAAACGTTGTGTGGACTGACGAATCACAGTACATAATGTGGGATTCGATGGCAAGCTGTGGGTATGGCGAATGCCTGGTGAAAGTCATCTGCCAGCATGTGTAGTGCCAACAGTAAAATTCGGAGGTGGTGGTGTTATGATGTGGTCGTGTTTTTCGTGGAGGGGGTTTGCACCCCTTGTTGTTTTGCGTGCACTATCACAGCACAGACCTACATTGATGTTTTAAGCGCCTTCTAACTTCCCACTGTTGAAGAGCAATTCAGGGATGAAGATTAAATCTTCCAACACGATCGAGCATCTGTTCATAATGCACAGCCTGTGGTAGAGTGGTTGGATGACAATAATATCACTGTAATGGACTGGCCTGCACAGTGTCCTAACCTGAATCCCACAGAACACCTTTGTGATGTTTTTGAAAGCCGAGTTCGTCCCAGGCCTCGCCGATCGATATCGATACCTCTACTCAGTGCAGCACTGCGTGAAGAATGGGCAGCCATTCCCCAAGAAACCCTCCAGCACCAGATTGAATGTATGCCTGCGAGAGCGGAAGCTGTCATCAAGGCTAAGGGTGGGCCAACACCGTACTGAATTCCGGCATTACCGACGGAGGGCGCCACGAACTTGTAAGTCATTTTCAGCCACGTGTCCG
Source organism: Schistocerca gregaria (assembly GCF_023897955.1). Lineage (NCBI taxonomy): Eukaryota > Metazoa > Arthropoda > Insecta > Orthoptera > Acrididae > Schistocerca > Schistocerca gregaria. The sequence continues at coordinate 797,605 of NW_026061870.1, read as the reverse complement.
GATGCTTTTGACCACACGGTGTATATGCAGCTGCGAGCTTCGTAAAGCAACCTTCTTCATCGACAGCAACGGGGTTGGAATGCTTTAAGATTCGGCCTCCTGCCTGTTCCCACAACGAAACGCCGCACATCTGGTCCTGTTGAAACGCTTTTACTGTACATATAGAACAGGCTATAGTGAAGGTTGTTCCTGCAGGAAAACAGCGTTAAGTGTACCATCACTTGCAAACTATGCAAAGGACAACCGTGCACAGTATTTCAGCTGACATCACTATTATTGACATTAATGACTGTGACATAGATAATGACATTTTTAAAGGACGAAAAAGAGATCCCACCGAGGATATAAATGAGAAAGAAGTGGAAGAATTAGAGTTAATGTTACGTGGATCCTCGTCCTCTAAGATGTAATACTGAAAAATTAAGAAAAACAGATTGTACATAGCTAATAATTAATATTTACCCTTGGTTACTGCGTTTTATTGTATTACCTTAACTCAATTTTATGTACTGCCAGAAAAAAATGTAACACCTTTAAAGACAAGGTCATTTAATTGAGAAGTGATGTGATAGGTGGTTAACTATTGTTGGAGTACACAATAACAAATTCAGATCAAAAGAAACACACACGGCACAGTGAAAGGTGTCCAAACAGTCCCGTAATTTTACACCGTACCCCACTCTAACGTCAATGCAGGCGTGTTCTCTCGCATGCAAATGATCAAAAAGAAGTCGAGTGGTATCCTGTGATAGATTACCCCAAGAACCTTGCACCTTTGGTTCTTGCAGGCTCTAGAGAACGAGCAGCATATTCCACACGTGTTCACTCAGTAAATATCTGGTCATCTTGGTGGCCAAGACTGTTGTTGTTCGCCATGATGAGTACGTTACGTAGCAGCAGTCTTACGCCGACACAGCATTGTTCTCCTGAAAAAAAAAACACATCACCTTCCTGTCGAAGAAATGGCAGAACCCTTGGGGATAACGAACTTTTTTTAATCTTTATTTTCATCTCTGAGAGCCAGCAGCTGTAATTTATTTTGTGGTGGCACGATTTATTTAGGAGAATTTGAGTGCTCGTTTAAGTTCCATCAATGTTATTCGGTCGAGCATCTTGGGGGCAACTTTGGTAGTCGCCGTACGTCCGAGGGGAAAGCCTCTCAAAACCCTGGCTGGAGCTGCTGTTGTTACCACCTTATTTTACTACATCGAATATGGCTTTAGCTTCAGGCGGCTTGCATCTGGTGCCGTCACCGTCACGTCTCTGATGTTGGTGACCAGCCCGAGGCTGACCAATGTAGCGGGTACTGCTTACTTTACTCTGCAGAAACACCAAATGTGATTGCGAGTTGCAACCTAAGCACGGGGTGCGACCTGTGAGTCGTTGGCAAATGGACTCTAGAATAAGCCAAACGTGTAATGGAAGATACAGCATTACACGTTTGGTTTTCTTTAACGCTGCCATGCTCGAAAGATGACGGACAAAGAAAATCTTTAGCACTCACCACCTCCGTAACCTCACACTGTAGATTTCTGTTGCACACGACTCCGTACAGAACTGAAGTGAGAGGTGGCTACAGAGTGGTGCAGTAACTGTCGTTGCCGAGGAAAGCTGGGCAGGAGCAGAAATGATTAGCGAGCAAGCTAATCAGAGTAAGGAGAAGATTTACTTGTATTTCTCCAAGCGCAAGAAGACTCATGCAGCAAGAAACAGAGACCAGCTATCACAATGTCGACGAGGTTGAGGCTCACTGTATTAAGCACGAACGATAGTGTTGTAACAAAGAGGCTCAATCTTCACGTAAGACTCTTGGGCCGATAGGCCGTGGTCGATGTATAAAACTCTCCCTTGAAGTTTCGTCTCCGACTGCGGGAAACATCCTTCGAGGTAAAGCGGCGAACTGCGAGGAGAACCCCTCCACGCCCACACCATCATGATGGCTCAAAAGGCTCTGAGCACTATGGGACTTAGCTGCTGTGGTCATCAGTCCCCTATAAAGAACTACTGTAGTGTGCATACTGTAAGACCTTCGGTACACACACCATCAGATTATTTGACTTGCCGCTCTAACGAAGTAGGTGAGTGTCAGCAATATGTCTCATGGTCTTATCGTGGCGTGTTTATCTTCTGCCGTTAGGTCAGATGATAGAAATTCCACTTGCATGCTTAGAGTAGCGGATTGATGATGACCAACTTTAAACAGAACTTGATTAATTTTCACACACATTTATTAAAATAATAAAAAGCATAGACCTTACGTAACTTGATTCTGGATGCTATTTACAATTGACAATCTGAAGTTCCTTTGGTCTTGGTACGTTAATCTTATTCTCACATATTTCTGATACTTGACAAAGTGTCTATACATTTCTCTTCATCGCTATGTACAGGAACATGATAATCTTCTTAGGTGCAGACTGAAACTTGACTATAGACTGGTACAGACTAATGCAGACTGGTGCAGACAAATGCAGACTGGTACAGACTGGTGCAGACAAAGGCAGAATGACTAATTGGAGGTCTGTACACTCGTTATAATACCTCGCACATTCAGGTATCACTGCGCGAGTGTGATCCGCGAGGAGAAAAGGTTATACGTTAGCAGCAATCTCATTGGCTGCGTTACATATTAATACGTGGATCGGCGGAAACAGAATTTGGTCCGTCTCTAAGGCAGCGCCATCTCGTAGTGCAGAGATGGACGAGCGCTGTACCAGTGCTGTTGTGCTTAGCGGGGCACGCACTAGTGTAAAAGTTGTGTACACACTGACGACGCAGAACTATGTACACAACAACTACTTAAACCTAACTAACTTAAGGACATCACACACATCCATGCCCGAGGCAGGATTCGAACCTGCAACTGTAGCAGTCGAGCGGTTCCAGACTGTAGCGCCTAGAACCGCTCGGCCACTCCGGCCAGCCTGGCATGATGACCAACTCAAAAGGTCTATGGCCATCTCTGCATACGGGTTAGTTTTCACTAAAGTGAGGTGTCGCAGGAAGTGGGTACTGCGATGTTTGCCTACGTCTGGTTAAAGTTAACCATTAATATGTGCCCATCTGGAGATGGATTAGGTCGAAAGTCGAACGAAGGGTAGCGGTTTGAAGGGCAGAGGATAAACAGTACCAAGGCAAGAGCCAAGGGAAAAAAACCTCTTTGATAGTTAAGTCGGGTAGTAAGAGAAGCAGCGGATCTCTTGCTGCCTGCGACAGGCCATGCAAGGGTAGGTTTTGTTAGTAGTGGGTATCTTGCATGTCTATACCTTTGACGTTGTGCGGTGGTGTTACTCGGCGGCTGCCGCTGGGTGCCGATGTTGACCTCTCGGCCAGCATCAGCATACCTGTAACAGGTAAATCATTGTTTTGTGTCCGATAGGTCATATCAGATGCACAGTGTATGGTGATGCTGGCGATTTGTTTGTGTGACAGTGGGCGAGCTCGACCGGTTCCCTGTTGTAGCCCGATGGTCGGCTTTAATAGCAGCTGGTATATCCAGTCAACGTTGCTGATATGCAGGGGCTTGCCGACGTTTGTCGCGTGTTAGTGTATGTTAGCTTGCCATGGGTGGTTATGCCCTAGCTAGTAGTGTCTTTCGCCGCTTAATGTGAAGAGAGGAAGCGCTGACTATATTGGCAGTACAGAGGGCGCCAGTGTCCATCAGGTGGCGCCGGCTACAAGTCTGTTTCTGGTAATTGAAAGTAATCGATCGTCACGCTTTCGGTGCAAACCTGACATCCAAATTTTATCCAATTTAACGCCTTCCTCCTTCCTGTTAAAATTATTACAGTGTTATCAATATCGATAACCTCTCTGTACATGCGCGCATAATAATTCGAGGTTTTAGATATGACGCTCGTCTCGCTGACTTTTATTTCATGATTACCTTCGTGGTAGACATGTTCTGCTACGGCCGATTTATTCGCGTGACCCAGGCGGCAGTTCCTGTTATGTTCAACAAGACGGCTGTTCACACTTCTCTTTGTAATGCCGATATTAACTTGTCCACAACTACAAGGAGTTTTATATATCCCTCCCTGGTGTAGCAAAACGATGTCGTCCATCTTTTGCCGTTCTTAAATATTCTTTTATTTTCCTTGTGGGTCTGAAAATAGTTTCTACCCCATACTTGCTTAACACTTTCCCAATGCGATCTGTGACCTTACTAATGAACGGAAGAAAAACGTTGTCGTTGGGCAAGGAGATAGATCGAGCACTTCGCTCTAGGCACACAATCAGAAGCAACGTCGAACGACAGCACCCCCCTACATTGTATGATCAAAGAGGCTCGAAATGGGCTCAGTGGCTGCCGCCTGCCGCCCAACACTGAAGCGGCAAAGAAACTGGTATAGGCGTGCATATTCAAATACAGAGATATGTAAACAGGCAGAATACGGCGCTATGGGCGGCAACACATATGCAATACAACAAGTGTCTGGAGCAGTTATTATATCGGTTACTGCTGCTGCAATGCCAGGTTAGCAAGATTGAAAGTGGTGTTATAGTCGACGCACGAGCGATGGGGCACAGCAATACCGAGGTAGCGATGAAGTGTGGATTTTCCCGTACGACCATTTCACGAGTGTACTGTGAATATCATAAATCTGGTAAAACGTCAAATCTCTGATGCTGATGTTGCCGGAAAAAGATACTGCAAGAACGGGACCAGCGACGACTGAAGAGAATTGTTCAGAGTGACAGAAGTGCAACCCTTCCGCAAACTGCTGCAGTTTCCAATTCTGGTCCATTAAAAGTATCAGCGTGCTAACCATTCAATGAAACATCATCGATATGGGATTTTGGAGCCAAAGGCCCACTTGTGCCTTTAATAGGTTCCACAACGAAACATTGTCTCGAAATTTGGTAGAAAATCCGAAGAAATTCTGGTCGTATGTAAAGTACACAAGCGGCAAGACGCAGTCAATAGGTTCGCTGCGCAGTGCCGATGGTAATGTTACCGACGACTGTGCAGCTAAAGCGTAGTTATTGAACGCAGTTTTCCGAAATTCTTCACCAGGGAAGACGAATGGAATATTCCAGAATTAGAAACACGAACAGTTGCTGGCATGAGTTTCTTAGAAGTAGACACCTTAGGGGTTGCGAAGCAACTCTGATCGCTTGATACGGGCAAGTCTTCAGGTCCAGATTGTATACCGATTAGGTTCCTTTCAGATTACGCTGATACAATAGCTCCCTACTTAGCACTCATATACAACGGCTCGCTCACCGATAGATCTGTACCTACAGATTGGAAAATAGCGCAGCTCGCACCAGTGTTTAAGAAGGGTAGTAGGAGTAATCCATCGTACTACAGACCTATATCATTGACGTCGGTTTGCAGTAGGGTTTTGGAGAATATATTGTATTCAAACATTATGAATCACCTCGAAGGGAACTATCTATTGATACGTAATCAGCATGGTTTCAGAAAACATCGTTCTTGTGCAACGCAACTAGCTCTTTATTCGCACGAAGTAATGGCCGCTATCGACAGGGGATCTCAAGTTGATTCCGTATTTATAGATTTCCGGAAAGCTTTTGACACCGTTCCTCACAAGCGACTTCTAATCAAGTTGCGGGCCTATGTGGTATCGTCTCAGTTGTGCGACTGGATTCGTGATTTCCTGTCAGGAAGGTCGCAGTTCGTAGTAACAGACGGCAAATCATCGAGTAAAACTGAAGTGATATCAGGTGTTCCCCGGGGAGGCGTCTTGGGACCTCTGCTGTTCCTGATCTATATAAATGACCTGGGTGACAATCTGAGCAGTTCTCTTAGACTGTTCGCAGATTATGCTGTAAATTTACCGTCTAGTAAGGTCATCCGAAGACCAGTATCAGTTGCAAAGCGATTTAGAAAAGATTGCTGTATGGTGTGTCAGGTAGCAGTTGACGCTAAATAACGAAAAGTGTGAATGAGTTCCAAAAGAAATCCGTTGGAATTCGATTACTCGATAAATAATACAATTCTCGAGGCTGTCAATTCAACTAAGTACCTGGGTGTTAAAATAACGAACAACTTCAGTTGGAAAGACCACATACATAATATTGTGGGGAAGGCGAGCCAAAGGTAGCGTTTCATTGGCAGGACACTTAGAAGATGCAACAAGTCTACTGCAGAGACAGCTTACACTACACTCGTTCGTCCTCTGTTAGAATATTGCTGCGCGGTGTGGGATCCTTACCAGGTGGGATTGATGGAGGACATCGAAAGGGTGCAAAAAAGGGCAGCTCGTTTTGTCTTATCACGTAATAGGGGAGAGAGCGTGGCAGATATGATACGCGAGTTGGGATGGAAGGAATTAAAGCAAAGACGTTTTTCGTCGCGGCGAGTCTATTTACGAAATTTCAGTCACCAACTTTCCCTCCCAAATGCGAAAATGTTTTGTTGAGCCCAGCCTACATAGGTAGGAAAATAAGAGAATTCAGAGCTCGAATAGAAAGGTTTAGGTGTTCGTTTTTCCCGCGCGCTGTTCGGGAGTGGAATGGTAGAGAGATAGTATGATTGTGGTTCGATGAACGCTGTGCCAAGCACTTAAATGTGAATTGCAGAGTCATCATGTAGATGTAGATGTGTACCCTTGATGACTGCACAAAACAAAGCTTTACCTCTCGCGTGGGCCCATCAAACCCGACATTGGACTGTTTATCACTGGATATATGTTGCCTGGTCGGACGAGTTTCGTTTCAAGTTGTTTCGAACGAATGGACGTGCGTGGGTACAGAGACAACCTCATGAATCCATGAAACCTGCATCTCAGCAGGGGGCTGTTCAAGCTGGTGGAGGCTCTGTAATGGTGTGGGACGTGTGCAGTTGGGGTGATATGGTATCCCTGATACGTCTAGATATGACTCTTGCAGGTGACATGTAAGTAAACGTCCTGTCTGATCACCTGTATCCATTCACGTCCACTGTGCAGTCCGACGGACTTGGGCAATTCCAGCAGGACAATGCGACACCGCACAAGTTCAGAATTGCTACAGAGTTGCTCCAGGAACACCCGTCTGAGCTTAAACACCTCCATTGGCCACCAAACTCCCCAGATACGAACATTATTGAGCATATCCGGGCTGCTTTGCAACGTGCTATTCAGAAGAGATTTCCACCCCCTCGTGCCATTACGGCTTTAAGGAGAGCCCTGCAACATTCATGTGTCAGTTCCCTCCAGCACTACTTCAGACTTTAGTCAAGCCCATTCCACGTCGTGTTGCGGTCTTTCTGCGTGCTCGTGGCGGCCCTACACGATATTAGGCAGGTGTACCAGTTTCTTTTGCTCTTGGATGTGCTGCAACAGAGGGCGCTTGTTGTACCGAGGCGTTGCTCAAGAGCCGCGCACCATTGAGTCCGCCAGATCTCGCAAGTCCGCTATCGGCATCTGACAGCTGAAATTCCGTTGCCGAACTAAAGGGTGGCATCAATACGTTATACCACAATACCAGTTCTAAAGGTTACGTTTCTCATGAGCCATAGTTTTCGGATATATTAATGAATGTTCGTCTTCTGTAAGGCACAGTTTAAGTTAGCTGCAGGTGCATTTATCCTTTATTGCATGTATACAGTTTTAGTTTTTTTTGTTTGTATCCAGAGTTTGCGTTTTATGTGTGTTACATAAATATTTCATTAGTGTGTCTTGATATAGAGGTTGAATTTTGCGAATATGTTAAGAGTCCGTGTGTATCAATGGGCATCAATATGATTTCCAGTTTTGTTTGAGTGTAGAGACTCGTGTTAGTAGCGCACTTCAAGTATGACTGAATGTTGTATACCAATGGACACGCAATTTCTCTTTTTATATGGGCTCTTTTTCACCCTATGGATAACACCATTATCTACGTTTACAACATGTTATTATCGACTGTTTTAGATTAACCTATGGGGCAGTGAATTACAGGGACGGGTGACAGTTTCAGCTGAAGTAAGTTTATCTTATTTTAGAAACGTTAATGGTGAGACTGAGATCAAATGTCGTGGACCGTCTCCTTATACAGTCTGATATCTTTAATTTGGTGCTTCAGTCATGTATCATGTTGTCAAACTTGTTTGTGAATTTGCGTTTTATTTTGTTTGAGAAATACAGAATGTGTTGTATTCTGCCTACTCGTCAAAAATTGGGGTGCCTAGGAAACCTGCTCGTCGGATCGCTAGACGACAATTCAGGCAAATCGTACTTAGGAGTTTCATTGTGAAAATTAAATGACAATACTTAAATTTGAAAAATACATACAAGATGTGATCAAAAGTGTACGAACAACCCCTAATAACATACGTTTTTCATATTATGTGCATTTTACTGCCACCTACTGCCAGGTTCTCCATATCAGCGACCTCAGTAGTCATTAAACATCATGAGCAGAATGGGGCGCTCCGCGGAACTCAAGGACTTCGATCGTGGTCACGTGATTGGGTGTCACTTGTGTCATACGTCTATTTGCGAGATTTCCACACTCCTAAACACCCCTGTGTCCACTGTTTCCGATGTAGTAGTGAATTGGAAAAATGAAGGGACACGTACAGCACAAAAGCGTACAGTCCTTCCTTGTCTGTTGGCCAACAGTTGAAGAGGGTCGTAATGTGTAATAGGCAGACATCTATCCAGACCATCACACAGGAATTCCATACTGCATCAGGATACACTGCAAGTACTATGACAGTTAGGTGGGAGGTGAGAACACTTGGGTTTCATGGTCGAGCAACTGCTCATAAGCCATTCATCACGCCATTAAATGCCAAACGACACCTCGCTTCGTGTAAGGAGAGTAAACAATGGACGATTGAACAGTGGGAAAACGTTGTGTGGAGTGATGAATCAGAGTACACAATGTGGCTGTCCGATGGCAGGGTGTGGGTATGGTGATTGCCTGGTGAACATCATCTGCCAGAGTGTGTAATGCTAACAGTATAATTTGGAGGCGGTGGTGTTGTCGTGTGGTCGTGTTTCTCACGGAGGGGGCTTGCACCCGTTTTTTTGCGTATCACTATCATAGCACAGGCCTACATTGATGTTTTAAGCACCTTCTTGCTACCTACTGCAATTCGGGGATGGCAGTTGCCTCTTTCAACACGACTGAGCACTTGTTCCTAATGCATGGGCTGTGGCGGAGTGGTTACACGACAATAACATTACCATAATGGACTGGCCTGGACAGTCCTGACCTGAATCCTGTATGACACCTTTGAGATGTTTTGGAATGCCGACTTCGTGCCAGGCCTCACTGACCGACATCAGTACCTCTACTCGTGCAGCACTCCTTGAAGAATGGGCTGCCATTCCCGAAGAAACCTTCCAGCACCTGACTGAACGTATGCCTGTGAGAGTGGGAGCTGTCATCAAGACTAAGGTTGGGCCAACACAGTATTAAATTTCAGCATTAGCTATGGAGGGCGCCAGGAACTTGTAAATCATTTTCAGCCAGGTATCCGGATACTTTCGATCACATAGTTTACATGTGTCACAAGCAAAGGGCGACATGGAATATAATCAATGTCCTTCAGTATACCGACTCCAATACAACTCAAGTAATACAGTGGATGTTTCTATCCACGTCGCTGGTCTTGACATTTCTGTAGAACTCGTAGAATTGGACTGCAGCGGCATGCACCTTTCTTCTTATGAGGAAGGCTCTTCTTTCTTCCTCGGAGTTGTACAGTATGAGCTGTGAAGCTATTCCTGTGGACAAAGCTTAATTAAGTTTAGGATATACATACATTTAACAGTGGCTTCTTTGACAAACACTTATTGGTGCCATGATATACTCTTCGTGGGTTTAGGTATTTCAGCTGTATCTTGACTTCTTCAGTGGTGATTTCTTGTATCTGGTCTTCCTCTTCTTGTGCGTTCAGGAACAGGGGGAGGCGGTTGTTCACCGTTTCGATGTGCTCTGGGTCGTTGGGGTCTTCTACATCTACATCTACATCTACATTCATACTCCGCAAGCCACCTGACGGTGTGTGGCAGAGGGTACCCTGAGTACCTCTATCGGTTCTCCCTTCTATTCCAGTCATTGTTCGTGGAAAGAAGGATTGTCGGTATGCTTCTGTGTGGGCTCTAATCTCACTGATTTTATCCTCATGGTCTCTTCGCGAGATATACGTAGGAGGGAGCAATATACAGCTTGACTCTTCGGTGAAGGTATGTTCTCGAAACTTTAACAAAAGCCCGTACCGAGCTACTGAGCGTCTCTCCTACAGAGTCTTCCACTGGAGTATATCTGTCATCTCCGTAATGCTTTCGCGATTACTAAATGATCCTGTAACGAAGCGCGCTGCTCTCCGTTGGAACCTTTCTATCTCTTCTATCAACCCTATCTGGCACGGATCCCACACTGCTGATCAGTATTCAAGCAGCGGGCGAACAAGCGTACTGTAACCTACTTCCTTTGTTTTCGGATTGCATTTCCTTAGGATTCTTCCAATGCATCTGCTTTACCGACGATCATCTTTATATGATCATTCCATTTTAAATCACTCCTAATGCGTACCCCTAGATAATTTATGGAATTAACTTCTTCCAGTTGCTGACCTGCTATTTTGTAACTAAATGATAAGGGATCTTTCTTTCTATGAATTCGCAGCACATTACTCTTGTCTACATTGAAATTCAATTGCCATTCCCTGCACCTTTCGTCAATTCGCTGCAGATCCTCCTGCATTTCACTACAATATTCCATTGTTACAAAGTTCTCGATACACCACAGCGTCATATGCAAAAAGCCTCAGTGAACTTCCGATGTCATCCACCAGATCATTTATGTATATTGTAAATAGCAATGGTCCTATGCCACTCCCCTGCGACACACCTGAAATCACTCTTACTTCGGAAGACTTCTCTCCATTGAGAATGACATGATGCGTTCTGTTATCTAGGAACTCCTCAATCCAATCACACAATTGGTCTGATAGTCCGTATGGTTTTACTTTGTTCATTAAACAACTGTGGGGAACTGTATGGAACGCCTTCCGGAAGTCAAGAAACACGGCATCTACCTGTGAACCCGTGTCTATGGCCCTCTGAGTCTCGTGTAGGAATAGAGCGAGCTGGGTCTCACACGACCGTCTTTTTCGAAACCCATGCTGATTCCTACAGAGTAGATTTCTAGTCTCCAGAAAAGTCATTATACTTTAACATAATACGTTCCAAAATTCAACAACTGATCGACGTTAGAGATATAGGTCTATAGTTCTGCACATCTGTTCGACGTCCCTTCTTGAAAACGGTGATGACCTGTGCCCTTTTCCAATCCTTTGGAACGTTACGCTCTTCTACAGACCTACGGTACATCGCTGCAAGAAGGGGGGGGGGGGGGGGGGAGGGGGACAAGTTCCTTCTATTGGTGTAAAGTTCTGTGCAAATACGTCTGTAAGCGCGTTCGCTTTGCTGTTGGGCTCACATACCACTACTAGCGGGGGTATTCTTTGATAGCGGCGTAGGAGGTTCCTAGTGGTGTTCCAGGCAGTCCCGTCTTCGATTCTAAGTGCGGATATTCTGGCGGACCACGTTTGTATTCTATGCGCCTCCACTGTTGCCTCTATTTGTCGTTGTAGCCTGTTCACTTTCCTCTTGGTTGCTGGGTTTCTTGTTCTGGTCCTTTCTCGGGAAGAGTCTGTTTCTATCTGCTATTGCTGTCCTTATTTGTGGGGGGAGGTGGTGTGGGGTGGTGCCTGTTCCTCTTCCCTCCTTGCTGGCGTGGCTGCAACAGCTGCGTCTATGGCTCTCTCTGTCATGTATCGGATGGTTTCCTCGGCTCCGACGGCGGCCAGATCTGATGGTGTGGCGAGGTCTTCGGCTAGCTGTTGCTTGTAGCTCTGCCATCTGATGCCTCGGAGGCCGAGTCCGTCTTTAGGCGGGGCGAGTCCTTACAGGGCGATGAGGTAGACTGGTTTGGGGTCCGAGGCCAGCGCGTTGCGTTTGCTGGCGTGGATGGCCAGGGGAAGTCCTTTAACCATGGCCACATCCAGTATGTCCAGGTTGTAGTTCTTCGGGTATTTATTTATTTAGCGTATGGCTCATAACATCACAGTAAAAATTACAGAAACAAAGTAGTATGTTGGACTGTTGGGTCCTATTACTGGACTGCAGCCAGGCGGCGCGGCGCTCATGTCCTCTTCATGTAGAGGGCGCTGCGGTCGCGTTGTCTTCCTGGAGAGGGGTCGGTCAGCGTGCAATTGGCTGATGTCATCTCACTGCCCTCCCTGGTCTAACATTCCCGTCTGGAGTGCTGGCGCTCGACTTTACGCCGGAGCAGAATGTTTCTGTGGTAGCAGACGGTTTGGCCTCTACCGATATTGTTGCTTTCAGAAAGGTATAAGCCGCGCACGATTCTTGGCGGGAGAGTGTTTTAGTATTCAGTCGCTAGTGGCGATAGCAGTAAAGGCTCCACCGGGAGATGCTTTCAGTTCGACCAGGAAACTGCTGCTTTCATTTTTTTCCTAGAGATTTTGTTGTTTTTTTACGGAAGCCAGTTCAAGCCACAGATGCACTGAGACAGCCAAACGAGATCCCTTTCGTTGTGTTTCTTTCGGAATACAGTAACTGTCATCGTCATTTTTGTGTTTTTATTTCATGGCGTGCACAGTCCATTTTCCATATCCCCACTGAAATGTACAGAATTTTCTTCTCAAAACACCATTCACATTTGGTGACATCAAATATGCTTTTAATTTGATTGTTTTCGGGGAAATTTAATAGTGTTTCATTGTTTTCCTTGAATTATGATTCCGGTTGTTTTCTTACCATTGCAATGTTCTATGTTTCTATAAAGTTCTATAATAAATGTGTGACTAGGCCCTCCCACCGGATAGACCGTTCGCCAGGTGCAAGTCTTTCGATTGGAGACCACTTCGGCGATTTGGGCGTCGATGGGGATGAAATACTGGTGATTAAGACAACACAACACCCAGTCTCTGGAAGGAGAAAATCTCCGACCCAGACGGGAATAGAACACGGGCTCTTATGATTGACAGTCTGTAGCGCTGACCCCTCAACTACCGTGGGCGGACAGTTCTATAAGATATCGTGAATACCATGAATAATTTTCAAATTTGAATTGAAATAATTTTTTTTAAAAAAAGACGATGACATTACCGTCAACGGATTCACTGTTTCAATGAAATTGTCAAGAATACAATCTACACTACTGGCCATTCAAATTGCTACACCACGAAGATGACGTGCTACAGACGCAAAATTTAACAGACAGGAAGAAGATGCTGTGACATGCATATGATTAGCTTTTCAGAGTATTCACACAAGGTTGGCGCCGGTGGCGACACCTACAACGTGCTGACATGACGAAAGTTTCCAACCAATTTCTCATACGCAAACAGCAGTTGACCGGCGTGGCCTGGAGAAACGTTGTTGTGATGCCTCGTGTAAGGAGGAGAAATGCGTACCATCACGTTTCCGACTTTGATAGAGATCGGATTGTAGCCTGTCGCGATTGCGGTTTATCGTATCGCGACATTGCTGCTCGCGTTGGTCGAGATCCAATGACTGTTCGCAGAATATGGAACCGGTGAGTTGAGGAGGGTAATACGGAACGCCGTGCTGGATCCCAACGGCCTCGTATCACTAGCAGTCGAGATGACAGGCATCTTATCCGCATGGCTGTAACGGATCGCGCAGCCGCGTCTCGATCCCTGAGTCAACAGATGGGGGCGTTTGCAAGACAACAACCATCTGCACGAACAGTTCGACGACGTTTGCAGCAGCATGGGCTATCAGCTCGGAGACTGTGGCTGCGGTTACCCTCGATGCTGCATCACAGACAGGAGCGCCTGCGATGGTGTACTCAACGACAAACCTGGGTGCACGAATGACAAAACGTCATTTATCCGGATGAATTCAGGCTCTGTTTACAGCATCATGATGGTCGCATCCGTGTTTGGGGACATCGCGGTGAATGCACATTGGAAGCGTGTATTCGTCATCGCCATATGGCGTATCACCCGGCTTGATGGTATGAGGTGCCATTGGTTACACGTCTCGGTCACCTCTTGTTCGCATTGACGGCACTTTGTGCAGTGGACGTTACATTTCAGATGTGTTACGAACCGTGGCTCTACCCTTCATTCGATCCTTGCGAAACCCTACATTTCAGCAGGATAATGCACGACCGCACGTTGCAGGTCCTGTACGGGCGTTTCTGGATGCAGAAAATGTTCGACTGCTGCCCTGGGCAACACATTCTCCAGATCTCTCACCAATTGAAAACGTCTGGCCAATGGTGGCCGAGCAACTGGCTCGTCACAATACGCCAGTCACTACTCTTGATAAACTGTGGTATCGTGTTACGCTGCATGGGCAGCTGTACCTGTACACGTTCTCCAAGCTCTGTTTGACTCAATGCCCAGACGTATCAAGGCCTTTATTAGGGCCAGAGGTGGTTGTTCTGGGTACTGATCTCTCAGGATATATGCACCCAAATTGCGTGAAAATGTAAGCATAATATAGTTGTCCAATGAATACACGTTTATCATCTGCATTTCTTCTTGGCCTAGCAATTTTAATGGCCAGTAGTGTAACAATAAATTTATGTGTAGTAACTTCCATCGAGTTTTTTTGTGCATTGGTGAAGAAGACGCGGTTGGAGAACGGGTTTTTTAGGGACGCTTTCAGTGTTTCAGTGTCGCTGTGGCTGCTTGCAGTCAGTAACGCAATGCACAGTGTCAAGCAGGCAACCTGCGTTTCGAGATAATCCCTTCGACAGCGTTAACGGCCTGTAATCCGAGCTTTGTCTACCGGCAGATTCTTCCAACGCAACGCCAGCAGTTTTGTTCGAAGGCCTCAGCGGCTGCCCACATCTTTGACGAAAGGGCTCGCTACGCGACTCTGTTTTACGTCAGCGAGAAACCTTACTGCCAACTTAGTAAACGCCGGTGCTCATGTATTCAAACCCATGACACATACAACACGCGACGCGGAAACATAAAACACACAGAATATATAAAATTTAGAGATATTTCGTTCTGTCATTGGCCAAATGAGGTAGCCAACTTTCTTTATCTTTCTATATCATTACTGTCAACAATTCTTATACATTTTGCCTTCAAAAATGGTTCAAATGGCTCTGAGCACTATGGGACTTAACATCTGAGGTCATCAGTCCCCTAGAACTTAGGACTACTTAAACCTAACCAACCTAAGCACACACATCCATGCCCGAATCAGGATTCGAACCTCCGACATTTTGCCTTCTGCTCTTTTAATACGTCATCATAGACATTATAATGTCAGCGAGTACTTTATTCAGTTTCATAAATGCTTGTTAAATATTAATGTGATGTCCGCCTGCTTAGCTGGGTGGTAATGTTCTCGTCCCCCATGCAAGCAGCGCCAGGTTCGATTCCCTACCAGGTTGGAGACATACGTCATCATAGACATTATAATGTCAATGAGTACCTTATTCAGTTTTATAAATGCTTGTTAAATATTATTGTGATGTCCGCCTGCTTAGCTGGGTGGTAACGTTCTCGTCTCCCATGCAAGCAGCGCCAGGTTCGATTCCCGGCCAGGTTGGAGACGTACGTCATCATAGACATTATAATGTCAATGTGTACTTTATTCAGTTTTATAAATGCTTGTTAAATATTAATGTGATGTCCGCCTGATTAGCTGGGTGGTAACGTGCTCGTCTCCCATGCAAGCTGCGCTGGGTTCGATTCCCGGCCAGGTTGAAGACTTTCTCTGATGGTGGACTGGGTATTGTGTTGTCCTCACCATCGTTTCATCCTCATCGCCGGCGAACAAGTTGCCCAATGTGGCGTCGAATGAAATAAGACTTGCACTTGGCGGCCGAACTTTCCCGAATGGGGGCTTCCCGGCCAACGATGCCATACGCTCGTTTCCATTAATGTGATGCTAGTTTTAGCTCAGAAGCAAGCCAGCAGTTTCATACTCACGCTCACCAGTAAGTAATTTTTTGTTATTCGTTCAGTTGAGGATGATACCAATGCAGCTCTCCTAACACTTTTTTTTAATGAAAAAAAGTAGGAAGCAGAGGAGTTATGTAACATAACTGGTCTGTTACGCATCCCGACCCGTTCTTTACCCTGTCTGAAAAAGCTGTCTTTTCATAACTAAGCTGGAAGATCGGACACATGTAGTGACTGAAACTTCCTGGCAGATTAAAACTGTGTGCTGGACCGAGACTCGAACTCGGGAATTTTGCCTTTCGCGGGAAAGTGCTCCACCACTGGGCTCCCCAAGCACGACTCACGCCCCGTCCTCACAGCTTTACTTCTGCCAGTACATCGTCTCCTACTTTCCAAACTTCACAGAAGCTCTCCTGCGAACCTTGCAGAACTAGCACTCCTGGAAGAAAGGATATTGCAGAGACATGGCTTAGCCATAGCCAGAGGGGTGTTTCCAGAAAGAGATTTTCACTCAGCAACGGAGTGTGCGCTGATATGAAACTTCCTGGCAGATTAAAACTGTGTTCGCCGGAGAGCTTCTGTGAAGTTTGGTAACTAGGAGACGAGGTACTGCCGTAAGTAAAGCTATGGGGACGGAGCATGAGTCGTGCTTGGGTAGCTCAGTTGATAGAGCACTTTCCCGCGAAAGGCAAAGGTCCCGAGTCTCGGTCCGGCACACAGTTTTAATCTGCTCACTCCGCTGCAGAGTGAAAATCTCATTCTGGAAACATGTAGTGATTGTTGGAGCCAAATATAGTACTTTCCTTTGTGGGAAACAGCTCCACCGAGTCAGCATAATACCGGGGGGAGGGGGGGAGAGGGGGGCTGGACGCTTCGGAACGCAGGGCTCATTTCTTAACCTTCTCCAAGGCCGTAAAATTCTAAGCACTCACAGGACGCCAATTACCGTTCTTGTTTGTCGTCAGGGCGCCTTCCCTTAGAAGTCAGGAGATTACTTTGAGCGCTAGAAGTGTTTGCAAGCGTGAAGAATTCACTCTCCCTGCATGGCACTGAAGTATACGACTCCGGCATTTTGTGATTCCACAACGTGAGAATGTATTCTGGGAGCTCCAGCAGGCGCCCACCTATATGCTTGCTTTACTCTGTGAGCGGCGAGACAGCAATCGGTGTGCCAACCTTCAGTTACGGAATACACACTGGGCGCTATTCAAGAATGTTAGCAGTTTCTCCCCTGCGATTTGTGCTGGAAAGGGAAGTCCCGAGGTGCCAGTCTGGTAATCGTGACAGATTCTTCCCTCGAGGACGTGGTGTTCTGTAGTGGTAGGGTGTGGTTGCAGAGAGGGCGGAAAGCGGCGCGTGGGCTCGCGAGATATTTTCGATCGCCGTGATGCTGATCTGCAGCCTTGGTCGGGTTTGCTGTCTGAGTAAGGGTCGCAAATTCGCCATAGCACGGTCCCTTTACCTTTGAGCTACTCGCAGCTTGCATGTCCTTTAAATCGCAACTTGTATTGCATTTGTATTAATTCAGACTTAAATTTAGTATTCAACAGTTTCCTCTTATTGCATTTGTGAGCTGTTCAGATTTTCTGGAATCCCACATGCTCTTTCACTAGCAGTTTTCCATATTATTAATTTGCTTTTCTCGTAAATAATTGCGGTATTATCCGTAAAAATTTGCGTGTTATTCAAATAATCACATTCAGCTGTGTGATTTGAAAAATCTATCTTTTTTGAAAAGAGTCTCTCTTAATAATTAGTTTAACGGTGAAACTTCCTGGCAGATTAAATCTCTTTGCCGGACCGAGACTCGAACTCGGGACCTTTGCCTTTTGCGAGCAAGGGCCCTACCAACTGAGCTACCCAAGCACGACTTACGTTCTCTCCTCACAGCTTCACTTCCAGCAGTACCTCGTCTCCTACTTTCCAAACTTCACACATTCTCTCCTGCGAACCCAGCAGAACTAGCACACGTCAGCGCACAGTCCGATGCAGAGTGAAAATCTCATTCTGGAAATATCCACCAGGGTGTGGCTAAGCCATGTTTCCGCAGTATCCTTTCTTTCAGGAGTGCTAGTTCTGCTAGATTCGCAGGAGAGCTTCTGTAAAGTTTGGAAGGCAGGAGACGAGGTGTTGAGTAAGCCTGAGTCGTGCTTGGGTAGCTCGGTTGGTAGAGTGCTTGCCCGCGAAAGGCAAAGGTCCCGAGTTCGAGTCTCGGTCTGGCACACAGTTTTAATCAGCCAGGAAGTTTCATATCAGTGCACACTCCGCTGCAGAGTGAAAATCTCATTCTAGTTTAACGGTGTTACACACCCAAGTTTATGACTCTTGAGCATTTCGTGGATAGTTAAGAGACCACGATTTTAAGTTTCAAGCTAATTTTTTTCTTATTGTACCATTCTTATAACAAATTCTATTTTTTCATGAGTATCATTGATCTCACATTATATTGTATGTTCTACATAAACGAAATAAACTAGATTAACTAAAACTGACCCATTTAACTTATTTCGCATCAACTTCATGACTCTGAACAGGCAATCATTCACTATTGAAAATTATTGAACGCCCTCGTGTTCAGTCACATTTCTTTGTATTAATCTGTGTTGTCATTGTGCTAGCGATCCCTTGTACTACAGGTGCCCCATTGAGATCAAATTGTGGACTTTTCAGTGGAATTAATTGATTGTTATATTTTGTATGAATGAGCAGAACTCATTAAATTTTTTTAAAGATATGAATCGCTAGTTGAGTCTCCCTTTTTTCCTGGGTTCGTGTGAGTGAAAAAGGGATTGCATGACCGCTGCTGTCTCATTGCAAAATAAAATCAATATAAAAAGAAGAGGTCTACATCTACATGTACATCCATATTCCGCAAGCCACCTGACGGTGTGTGGCGGAGGGTACCCTGAGTACCTCTATCGGTTCTCCCTTCTATTCCAGTCTCGTATTGTACGTGGAAAGAAGGATTGTCGGTATGCTTCTGAGTGGGCTCTAATCTCTCTGATGTTGTCCTCATGGTCTCTTCGCGAGATATACGTAGGAGGGAGCAATATACTGCTTGACTCTTCGATGAAGGTATGTTCTCGAAACTTTAACAAAAGCCCATACCGAGCTACTGAGCGTCTCTCCTGCAGAGTCTTCCACTGGAATTTATCTATCATCTCCGTAACGCTTTCGCGATTACTAAATGATCCTGTAACGAAGCGCGCTGCTCTCCGTTGGATCTTCTCTATCACTTCTATCAACCCTATCTGGTACGGATCCAACACTGTTGAGCAGTATTCAAGCAGTGGGCGAACAAGCGTACTTCCTTTGTTTTTGGATTGCATTTCCTTAGGATTCTTCCAAGGAATCTCAGTCTGGCATCTGCTTTACCGACGATCAACTTTATATGATCATTCCATTTTAAATCACTCCTAATGCGTACTCCCAGATAATTTCCAGTTGCTGACCTGCTATTTTGTAGCTAAATGATAAGGGATCTATCTCTCTATGTATTCGCAGCACATTACTCTTGTCTAAATTGAGATTCAATTGCCATTCCCTGCACCATGCGTCAATTCGCTGCAGATCCTCCTGCATTTCAGTACAATTTTTCATTGTTACAACCTCTCGATACACCACAGCATCATCTGCAAAAAGCCTCAGTGAACTTCCGATGTCATCCACCAGGTCTTTTATGTATATTGTGAATAGCAACGGTCCTATGACACTCCCCTGCGGCACACCTGAAATCACACTTACTTTGGAATCACTCTTACTTTGGAAGACTTCTCTCCATTCAGAATGACATGCTGCGCTCTGTTATCTAGGAACTCTTCAATTCACACAATTGGTCTGATAGTCCATATGCTCTTACTTTGTTCATTAAACAACTGTGGGGAACTGTGTCAAACGCCTTGCGGAAGTCAAGAAACACGGCATCTACCTGTGAACCCGTGTCTATGGTCCTCTGAGTCTCGTGGGCGAATAGCGCGAGCTGGGTTTCACACGACCGTCTTTTTCGAAACCTATGCTGATTCCTACAGAGTAGATTTCTAGTCTCCAGAAAAGTCATTATACTCGAACATAATACGTGTTCCAAATTCTGCAACTGAGCGACGTTAGAGATATAGTTCTGCACATCTGTTCGACGTCCCTTCTTGAAAACGGGGATGACCTGTGCCCTTTTCCAATCCTTTGGAACGCTTCGCTCTTCTAGAGACCTACGGTACACCGCTGCAAGAAGGGGGGCAAGTTCCTTCGCGTACTCTGTGTAAAATCGAACTGGTATGCCATCAAGTCTAGCGGCCTTTCCTCTTTTGAGCGATTTTAATTGTTTCTCTATCCCTCTGTCGTCTATTTCGATATCTACCATTTTGTCATCTGTGCGACAATCTAGAGAAGGAACTACAGTGCAGTCTTCCTCTGTGAAACAGCTTTGGAAAAAGACATTTAGTATTTCGGTCTTTAGTCTGTCATCCTCTGTTTCAGTACCATTTCATCACAGAGTGTCTCGACATTTTGTTTTGATCCACCTACCGCTTTGACATAGGACCAAAATTTCTTAGGATTTTCTGCCAAGTCAGTACATAGAACTTTACTTTCGAATTCATTCAACGCCTCTCGCATTGCCCTCCTCACACTACATTTCGCTTCGCGTAATTTTTGTTTGTCTGCAAGGCTTTGGCTATGTTTATGTTTGCTGTGAAGTTCCCTTCGCTTCCGGAGCAGTTTTCTAACTCGGTTGTTGAACCACGGTGGCTCTTTTCCATCTCTTACGATCTTGCTTGGCACATACTCATCTAACGCATATTGTACGATGGTTTTGAACTTTGTCCACTGATCCTCAACACTATCTGTACTTGAGACAAAACTTTTGTGATGAGCCATCAGTACTCTGAAATCTGCTTTTTGTCACTTTTGCTAAACAGAAAAATCTTCCTACCTTTTCTAATATTTCTATTTACGGCTGAAATCATCGATGCAGTAACCGCTTTATGATCGCTGATTCCCTGTTCTGCATTAACTGATTCAAATAGTTCGGGTCTGTTTGTCACCAGAAGGTCTAATATGTTATCGCCACGAGTCGGTTCAGTCGGTTTTTAGATAAAGCACTTACAAAAATTTCACTGGATTCTTTTTCCCTGCCACCCGTTATGAACGTCTGAGTCTCCCAGTCTATATCCGGCAAATTAAAATCTCAACCCAGAACTATAACGTGGTGGGGAAGTCTACTCGGAATATTTTCCAAATTATTCTTCAGGTGCTTAGCCACAACAGCTGCTGAGCCCGGGGGGCTATAGAGACATCCAATTACCATGTCTGAGTCTGCTTTAACCGTGACCTTCACCCAAATCATTTCACAATTCGGATCTCCGTGAATTTCCTTCGATACTATTGCACTTCTTATCGATATAAACACGCCTCCCCCTTCACTGTCCAGCCTGTCTATGCGGTGTACTTTCCAATCTGAGTTTAGGATTTCATTACTGTTTACGTCTGGCATATACGCCAACTTTCAGTCCCAAGTACTATATGGGCGTTGTGACCGTTTATTAATGAGAGCAGTTCTGGGACCTTTCTATAGACGCTCCTGCAGTTTACTATTAGCACATTAGTATTGTTATTCCCTGTTGCATTTTGCCTACTCCTACCTTGCCGCGTCTCAGGAGGCGTCTTGTCGGGCCTAGGGAGGGAATTCTCTAACCTAAAAAACCCCCATGTGCACTCCACACGTACTCCGCTACCCTTGTAGCCGCTTCCGGCGTGTAGTGCACGCCTGACCTATTCAGGGGGATCCTACATTTCTCCACCCGATAGCGGAGGTCGAGAAATTTGCACCCCAGCTCTCCGCAGAATCGTCTGAGCCTCTGGCTTAAGCCTTCCACTCGGCTCCAAACCAGAGGACCGCGATTGGTTCTGGGAACGATACTACAAATAGCTCTGATTCCACCCCGCCAGCGAGGCTTTCCGCCTTCACCAACTCCGCCAGCCGCCTGTACGAACTGAGGATGACCTCTGAACCCAGACGGCAGGAGTCATTGGTGCCGACATGAGCAACAATTTGCAGTCGGGTGCACCAAGTGCCTTCTATCGCCGCCGGTAGGGCCTCCTCCACATCTCGGATGAGACCCCCCCGACAAGCAGACAGAGTGAACACTGGCCTTTTTCCCCGACCTTTCCGCTATTTCCCTAAGGGGCTCCATCACCCGCCTAACGTTACAGCTCCCGATAACTAATAAACCCCTCCCCCCGTGTGCCTGCTCGGACCTTGCTGAAGGAGCGGCCACATGTCCACTCACAGGCAGAGCGGGCGATCAATGAGAGAAAGTAACATTTCATTATAATCACATGTCACTCAATTTATTGCTAATGAATTAAGTTTCTTCATTCCTAATAAAGTACACTACTGACCATTAAAATTGCTACACCAAGAAGACATGCAGATGATAAACGGGTATTCATTGGACAAATTTATTATACTAGAACCGACATGTGATTACATTTTCACGTAATTTGGGTGCACAGATCCTGAGAAATCAGTACCCAGAACAACCATATCTGGCCTTAATAACGGCCTTGATACGCCTGGGCATTGAGTCAAACAGAGCTTGGATGGCATGTACAGCTGCCCATGCAGCTTCAGCACGATACCACAGTTCATCAAGAGTAGTGACTGGCGTATTGTGAGGAGCCAGTTGCTCGGCCACCATTGACCGAAGCCAGGGCAGCAGTCGAACAATTTCTGCATCGAGAAAGGCCCGTACAGGATCTGCAATATGCTGTCGTGCATTATACTGCTGAAATGTACGATTTCGCAGGGATCGAATGAAGGGTAGAGCCACGAGTCGTAACACATCTGAAATGTAACATCCACTGTTTCAAAGTGCCGTCAATGCAAACAAGAGGTGACCGAAACGTGTAACCAATGGCACCCCATACCATCACGCCGGGTGATATGCCAGTATGGCGATGACGAATACACGCTTCCAATGTGAGTTCACCTCGATGTCGCCAAACGCGGATGCGACCATACAAGACAATGATAACAGACATTCCCAGCACTAGATATCTAAATAGACGACAGAGGGATAGAGAAAAAATTAAAATCGCTCAAAAGAGGAAAGGCTGCTGGATCTGATGGGATACCAGTTCGATTTTACACAGAGTACGCGAAGGAACTTGCCCCCCTTCTTGCAGCGGTGTACCGTAGGACTCTAGAAGAGCGTAGCGTTCCAAAGGATTGGAAAAGGGCACAGGTCATCCCCGTTTCCAAGGAGGGACGTCGAACAGATGTGCAGAACTATAGACCTATATCTCTAACGTCGATCAGTTGTAGAATTTTGGAACACGTATTATGTTCGAGTATAATGACTTTTCTGGAGACTAGAAATCTACTCTGTAGGAATCATCATGGGTTTCGAAAAAGACGGTCGTGTGAAGGCCAGCTCGCGCTATTCCTCCACGAGACTCAGAGGGCCATAGACACGGGTTCCCAGGTAGATGCCGTGTTTCTTGACTTCCGCAAGGCGTTCGATAGAGTTCCCCACAGTCGTTTAATAAACAAAGTAAGAGCATATGGACTATCAGACCAATTGTGTGATTGGATTGAAGAGTTCCTAGATAACAGAACGCAGCATGTCATTCTGAATGGAGAGAAGTCTTCCAAAGTAAGAGTGATTTCTCGTGTGTCGCAGGGGAGTGGCATAGGACCGTTGCTATCCACAATATACATAAATGACCTGGTGAATGACATCCGAAGTTCACTGAGGCTTTTTGCATATGATGCTGTGGTGTATCGAGAGGTTGCAACAATGGAAAATTGTACTGAAATGCAGGAGAATCTGCAGCGAATTGAAGCAAGGTGCAAGTAATGGCAATTGAATTTCAATGTAGACAAGTGTAATGTGCTGCTAATACATAGAAAGAAAGATCTCTTATCATTTAGCTACAAAATAGCAGGTCAGCAAATGGAAGCAGTTAATTCCATAAATTCTCTGGGGGTACGCATTAGGAGTGCTTTAAAATGGAATTATCATATAAAGTTGATCGTCGGTAAAGCAGATGTCAGACTGAGATTCATTGGATGAATCCTAAGGAAATGCAATCCGAAAACAAAGGAAGTAGGTTACAGTACGCTTATTCGCCCACTGCTTGAATACTGCTCAGCAGTGTGGGATACGTACCAGATAGTGTTGATAGAAGAGATAGAGAAGATTCAACGGTGAACAGCGCTCTTCGTTACAGGATCATTTAGTAATCGCGAAAGCATTACGGAGATGATAGATAAACTCCAGTGGAAGACTCTGCAGGAGAGACGCTCAGTAGCTCGGTACGGGCTTTTGTTGAAGTTTTGAGAACATACCTTCACCGAAGAGTCAAGCAGTATATTGCTCCCTCCTACGTATATCTCGCGAAGAGACCATGAGGATAAAATCAGAGAGATTAGAGCCCACACAGAAGCATACCGACAATCCTTCTTTCCACGAACAATACGAGACTGGAATAGAAGGGAGCACCGATAGAGGTACTCAGGGTACCCTCTGCCAGACACCGTCAGGTGGCTTGCGAAGTGTGCATGTAGATGTAGATGTAGATGTAGATGTACTTCCTGCAGGGGGAGCTCGATCCACGGCCTGCAGGAAGTATCATTACGCCAAAACCTGACTGGCTGGAGACAGCTATTTAGGGGCTAGAACCAGCCCCGAAGTTCATTCTGGATGCCGACCTCGGGACTTCTTTGCTGAAAATTACGTCTTCGTCTTTAAATTGGACGTTTACTAGTGTGTGTATGTCACCACGAACCTTTGTGGAAAATTAGAAGTGAACTTATGTTTGCCTCAATTAGGAGACTTTTACTGGCATCGTTATTGTTGCCTTTCTTTTGCTGTTCAGTCATCAGCCTTGTAAACGTACATAAATAAAAGTTATATTTGTGAAAAATTGCGAATTGTCAGCTACAATATTCCGGACATGCGTTCGTACCATCGATTTGTTCCCCAAGACACGGTATACGATCCCTCGAAGTTTGCTGCAACATTCCTGGGACATCCTGCAGATGTCACACTGGCAGAATCCATTCTCGCAGCCATGTAGGCAGACGTGTGCTGAGGGATTGCATCATGCACTTCCGTGGATAATTCAGTGTTGGAACCGGCAGCAGACAGTGCAATCTAAACTGTCAAAACAATGAGGGGATCAGAAGAGATATAACTCTTTATGTCAGGATAAGCTTCAGTTCACTGTCACACCGTAAGTAGAACACGTGCGGCATATGATGCAATCGATATGGGCGCTCAGTAATACGTTATCAAGGTGACTCAGGGTATGAAACGACAATTTCTAGCCGGCCGCGGTGGTCTAGCGGTTCTAGGCGCTCAGTCCGGAGCCGCGCGACTGCTACGGTCGCAGGTTCGAATCCTGCCTCGGGCATGGATGTATGTCATGTCCTTAGGTTAGTTAGGTTTACGTAGTTGTAAGTTCTAGGGGACTTATGACCTCAGCAGTTGAGTCCCATAATGCTCAGAGCCATTCGAACCATTTTTTTGACAATTTCTACACCACTTGAGTATCTCGGAAGCAGGTGAAGTAACCATTTGTAGGTCCCAATCCGCCGTGTCCAAACAGCAAACGGCCAACACTGCTCCCTTCGTCCTTGTCTTGGCTTCATTGAGAATACTGACCAGTTTCATTCAGTCACTTGTCGAGGAGAATAATAGCCTCTTGTAGAACATACACTATTGGCCATTAAAATTACTACGACATGAAGAGGACGTGCTAGAGACGCGAAATTTCACCGACAGGAAGAAGATGCTGTGATATGCAAATGATTAGCTTTTCAGAGTATTCACACAAGGTTGGCGCCGGTGGTGACACCTACAAAGTGCTGACATGAGAAAAGTTTCCAACCAATTTCTCATACGCAAACAGCAGTTGACCGGCGTTGCGATGTTCTGATGCCTCGTGTAAGGAGGAGAAATGCGTACCACCACAGTTCCGACTTTGATAAAGGCCGGATTGTAGCCTACCGCGATTGCGGTTTATCGTAACATTGCTGCTCGCGTTGGTCGAGATCCAATGACTGTTAGCAGCATATGGAATCGGTGGGTTCAGGAGGGTAATGCGGAACGCCGTGCTGGATTCCAACGGCCTCGTATCACTAGCAGTCGAGATGACAGGCATCTTATCTGCATGGCTGTAACGTATCGTAAAGCCACGTCTTGATCCCTGAGTCAACACATGGGGACGTTTGCAAGACGACAACCATCTGCAAGAACAGTTCGACGACGTTTGCAGCAGCATGGACTATCAGCTCGGAAACCTTGGCTGCGCTTACCCTTGACGCTGCATCACAGACAGGAGCGCCTACGATGGTGTACTCACCGAAGAACCTGGGTGCACCAATGGCAAAACGTCATTTATCCGGATGAATCCAGGTTCTGTTTATAGCATCGTGATGGTCGCATCCGTGTTTGGTGACATCGCGGTGAACGCACATTGGAAGCGTGTATTCGTCATCGCCATACTGGCGTATCATTCGGCGTGATGGTATGGGGTGCCATTGGTTACACGTCTCGTTCACCTCTTGTTCGCATTGACGGCACTTTGAACAGTGGACGTTACATTTCAGATGTGTTACGACCCGTGACTCTACCCTTCATTCGATCCCTGCGAAACCCTACACTCAGCAGTATAATGCACGACCGCATGTTGTAGGTCCTGTAATGGCCTTTCTGGATACAGAAAATGTTCGATTGCTACCCTGGCCAGCACATTCTCCAGATCTATCGCTAATTGAAAACGTCTGGTCAATGGTGGCCGAGCAACTGGCTCGTCACAGTACGCCAGTCACTACTCTTGATGAACTGTGGTATCGTGTTGAAGCTGCATGGGCAGCTGTACCTGTACACGCCATCCAAGCTCTGTTTGATCCAATGCCCAGGCGTATCGAGGCCGTTATTACGGCCAGAGCTGGTTTTTCTGGGTACTGTTTTGTCAGGATATATGTACCCAAATTGCGTGAAAATGTAATCACATGTTTAGTTCTAGCATAATATATTTGTCCAATGAATATCCGTTTATCATCTGCATTTCTTCTTGGTGTAACAATTTTAATGGCCGGTAGTGTATTAACAATATATTCACTTCGTATTCAAGGAAGGGACCACGACAGTTCTGCTGACATTGGTTACCCGTCTATCGATCATGGCTATAACCTTACAGTTCGGCATTCCTTGGTGTAGCAATTGCCAGTAGTGTATATGGAACTGTTGAGATACGTCTTCCGTGCGAATCACGGAGATTCTCATAAGTTGATCTGAAAGTCGTAGTATACGCATGCGACCATTAAAATGACAATAATGAAACTGGGTTTAAAATGACTGGCTTGTCGCAAAATAATAGTCACAGACTATTCTCTATCCCGTCTTGTATCATGTGCCTACAGGTAAATCGGTAGGAATGAGCCTGATATTGCAGGGTCTCTCCCACAACAACAACATTCAGTACTCGTGAGAAACGGGAAAGAAATGTATACTGGCAGCTTTGTAGCAAAGTCGGTTTAGGAGTCACTTTAAAGGATTGTAAAGACAATACGTATGCTATACCTGCAATGTGTTATAGCACTCGAACTAATTATGATAATCACAACGTTAGTGAGAGAAGCATAATGAAAGCTCGGTGTGTGGCGTGGTTTATTCAGACCAAATTGGACATGCAAATCTAAAGAAACTTGGATCCATGATACAGGAAGCAACGGCCCTTGCATACGTTGATTCAAAAGTGGTACAGTAGTTGTATTTAGACTGGGAGCGTTGATGTGAAGCACCGTTTTGATCGACCAGGAACATGTGAAGGCGACACAGAAAGGTTACGGCTGGCATTTCAACATTCACCGCAGAAGTCTGCTCGTGCGCGTCGCAGGAGCTGCAAATGCCTAAGGCAGCCGTGTACTGGGCCCTTCGCCAACGTTTACAAATGTGTCTGTGCCAACTGAAACTGCTGCACGCAATGAAACTACAGTCCTGGAAATAGAAATAAGAAAACCGTGAATTCATCGTCCCAGGAAGGGGAAACTTTATTGACACATTCCTGGGGTCAGATACATCACATGATCACCCTGACAGAACCACAGGCACATAGACACAGGCAACAGAGCATGCACAATGTCTGCACTAGTACAGTGTATATCCACCTTTCGCAGCAGTGCAGGCTGCTATTCTCCCATGGAGACGATCGTAGAGATGCTGGATGTAGTCCTGTGGAACGGCTTGCCATGCAATTTCCACCTGGCGCCTCAGTTGGACCAGCGTTCGTGCTGGACGTGCAGACCACGTGAGACGACGCTTCATCCAGTCCCAAACATGCTCAATGGGGGACAGATCCGGAGATCTTGCTGGCCAGGGTAGTTGACTTACACCTTCTAGAGCACGTTGGGTGGCACGGGATACATGCGGACGTGCATTGTCCTGTTGGAACAGCAAGATCCCTTGCCGGTATAGGAATGGTAGAACGATGGGTTCGATGACGGTTTGGATGTACCGTGCACTATTCAGTGTCCCCTCGACAATCACCAGAGGTGTACGGCCAGTGTAGGAGATCGCTCCCCACATCATGATGCCGGGTGTTGGCCCTGTGTGCCTCGGTCGTATGCAGTCCTGATTGTGGCGCTCACCTGCACGGCGCCAAACATGCATACGACCATCATTGGCACCAAGGCAGAAGCGACTCTCATCGCTGAAGACGACACGTCTCCATTCGTCCCTCCATTCACGCCTGTCGCGACACCACTGGAGGCGGGCTGCACGATGTTGGGGCGTGATCGGGAGACGGCCTAACGGTGTGCGGGACCGTAGCCCAGCTTCATGGAGACGGTTGCGAATGGTCCTCGCCGATACCCCAGGAGCAACAGTGTACCTAATTTGCTGGGAAGTGGCGGTGCGGTCCCCTACGGCACTGCGTAGGATCCTACGGTCTTGGCGTGCATCCGTGCGTCGCTGCGGTCCGGTCCCAGGTCGACGGGCACGTGCACCTTCCGCCGACCACTGGCGACAACATCGATGTACTGTGGAGACCTCACGCCCCACGTGTTGAGCAATTCGGCGGTACGTCCACCCGGCCTCCCGCATGCCCACTATACGCCCTCGCTCAAAGTCCGTCAACTGCACATACGGTTCACGTCGACGCTGTCGCGGCATGCTACCAGTGTTAAAGACTGCGATGGAGCTCCGTATGCCACGGCAAAGTGGCTGACACTGACAGCGGCGGTGCACAAATGCTGCGCAGCTAGCGCCATTCGACGGCCAACACCGCGGTTCCTGGTGTGTCCCCTGTGCCGTGCGTGTGATCATTGCTTGTACAGCCCTCTCGCAGTGTCCGGAGCAAGTATGGTGGGTCTGAAACACCGGTGTCAATATGTTCTTTTTTCCATTTCCAGGAGTGTAGAAATGAGCGTTTGGCGTCATCGGCCGGGAGGCCCCTGACGGGGCAGGTCCGGCCGCCTTGGTGCAGGCCTTATTACATTCGAAGCCACATTGAGCGACCTGCACGCCGGATGGGGATGAGATGATGATGAAGACAGCACAACACCCAGTCCCTGAGCGGAGAAAATCCTCAACCCAGCCGGGAATCGAACCCAGGCCCGTAGGACGGCAATCCGTCACGCTTACCATTTTTTTTCTTTTTTCTTTTTCAATCATTTTTTGTTTTTTTTTTTTTTATTTTGGAGGGGGAAGGGGATAGTGGACCGGTGAGGCTCGGGGCGCAAAGTGGGCAGGGGTCGAAACCCGAGGCCTGGCAACAGTGTCCCCCTCACCACCACCGAACCTGTGGTGCTTAGGGAAGTGGGAGACACAGGTACCAACAGAAGTGGAAAGCGTTGTTGTTTTTATTTATTTGAATTGCGTTTTTGTAATATTCACTATTATCATGAAGTGATGTTAACACATCGGCGAAAGAGAAAAATATATTTATATAAATTCTGGGTAAAGAAAAAGAAAAGAAAAAGGAAAAGCAAAAGCAAAAAGAAATAATATCCGCGCAATCTGCGACGCGCTCTCTCATCCGCGGAGGTCAGAGGTAGAATCGATCGTAGGCGTCTTAAACTCAGACACCGTCGAGGGAGGAGGGGTAGGTGCCCACTGAGCCACGCCCCCCCCCCCACCCCCCCAACTTAGTGGAGGTCTAATAAAGACCCCTCTAAGATAGTTAGCAAATAATGTTCGGTAACGTGGCGTGTTTTCGAGAGCTACATGGGCTGTTCGTAAATAGGTCCAGAAGCTAGGCGAGATTTAGGCCCCGTCATTGGCCGGGAGGCCCCTTGCGGGGCAGATGCGGCCGCCTTGGCGCAGGTCTTATTACATTCGACGCCACATTGGGCGACCTGCGCGCCGGATGGGGATGAAATGATGATGAAGACAACAACCCCAGTCCCTGAGCGGAGAAAATCCCCGACCCAGCCGGGGGTCGAGCCCGGGCCCGTAGGACGGCAATCCCTCCCGGTGACCACTCAGCTATCGGGGCGCACAGGGGAGTCAGTGAAACCACCCCTTTTCTTGAGACGTTGATTCCCACAGATTACGCGGTCGAGACAGTTTGCAGTGCGATGAGCAGTAGGCCGACGTTGTTCATAACCTTTAACACCGCTTATACCCCGCGAGCGATCAACACTTCTCTAAGGACATCGTGGACCTTCAGTATCATTGAACATGATCGTATCTCTTTGGACTGTAGCGCGACTGCAATTTTTGTTCTGGTATACAAGGTGGAACTTTGGGGCCCGCCCAAAACCATTCGACGACATCTGAATGTGATTCGAACCAGCAAAGACAGTTATGCTTTTTCAACCTTCCTGCCTCGCGCCCTCCTATGGAGCTCTCCTTTGACGTCGCGTACCGCCACGCTGTTGCGCCATTACGCAGGAGAGTTGTAGACATATTTGAGACAAATTGCAAATTTAAGCGTCGCGATGGGAGACAGTTACGGAGTTTCGAGAAACAGCTTCGAAAAAGTGACCCTTCTATTTCGCCTCTGTTGTGCCATCATTGCCATGGGACATCGGATGGTAAGTAATTTTCAGTGTAAATTAACTTCACCAACAGCCATATAAGATATTTTATTCTGAAGGCAACCAGTTTCGGCATTTCATTATGCCATCTTCATGCCTCACGCGCTTTAAATAAACGAACTTGTCGTATAGCGCCATAAATCAGCGGATATCGTGAATTCCAGTCGTTATACAATTGCCAGAATGACATTTTCACTCTGCAGTGGAGTGTGCGCTGATGTGAAACTTCCTGGCAGATTAAAACTGTGTGCCAGACCGAGACTCGAACTCGAGACCTTTGCCTTTCGCGGGCAAATGCTCTACCATCTGAGCTACCCAAACACGACTCACGACCCGTCCTCACAGCTTCACTTCTCCCAGTACATCGTCTCTTACCTTACAAACTTTACAGAAGCTCTCCTACGAACCTTGCAGAACTAGCACTCCTGAAAGAAAGGGTATTGTGGAGACATGGCTTAGCCACAGCCTGGGGGATGCTTCCAGAATGAAATTTTCACTCTGCAGTGGAGTGTGCACTGATATGAAACTTCCTGGCAGATTAAAACTGTGTGTCAGACCGAAACTCGAACTCGGGACCTTTGCCTTTCGTGGGCAAGTACACTACCATCTGAGCTACCCAAGCACAACTCAAGCCTCGTCCTCACAGCTTTACTTCTGCCAGTACCTCATATCCTACCTTCCAAACTTTACAGAAGCTTTCCTGCGGACCTTGCAGAATTAGCACTCCTGAAAGAAAGTATATTGCGGAAACATGGCTTAGCCACAGCGTGGGGGATGTTTCCAGAGTGAGAGCATTCGCCCGCAAAAGGCAAAGGTCCCGAGTTCGAGTCTCGGTCCGGCACACAGTTTTAATCTACCAGGAAGTTTAGTTATACAACTGCTTCATACGTAGATGTGACAACAGTTGCTGTTAAGTTTCGTATAAAGCAATTGTATAACGATTGGAATTCACGATGTCCGGTGATCTGTGGTAGCTTCATGCCGTCGCAAGAGACATTTGTATAACGATTCGAATTCACGAGATCCAGTGATTTATGGCGCTATATTACAAGTTCGTTTACTTGGATAAAAGGGGCCTGAAGAAGGCAAAATGAAATGTCAGAACTGGTTGCCTTCAGAGTGGAGTAAAATATCTTAAAGTATTCGGCT
The DNA here is from genome assembly GCF_023897955.1 of Schistocerca gregaria. Taxonomy (NCBI): domain Eukaryota; kingdom Metazoa; phylum Arthropoda; class Insecta; order Orthoptera; family Acrididae; genus Schistocerca; species Schistocerca gregaria. Next base: position 765,542 of record NW_026061870.1, on the reverse strand, counting down.
GTTGGTGAAGTTTGTGGACACTGAAAAACTTCTGTTTCATTGTGCAGTGTATTATAAAAGTCAATTTCTTGCTCACACAATATTTTATGAAAACTGATAATGGATTTCAGCTTTCCAGTCATCATCAGATCTAGAAACTAAATTGTGTACTTAGCGCTGCTTATGTGTCGATGCAGTATTTTTATTACTGCTGGTGCTTGCGAAGCCGAAACCTGTTATCAGCTATAACAAAATAGCATGTGACTAACAAACTGAATTTTATAATACAATCTGCATCTTAAATTGAATAATTGCATCACGTTTCTGAGATAATAGTAATTTGTTACATTTATCGTGAAATAAAAGGTGAAAACACCATATTGGCATTAAAATAGCGAAAGCAAGAATAGCAAATACCGAAATTTTAATTATTTTCCATATACAGCACAGTAAAAGAATACTTGAGTAAATGTGTAGGTTATTCAGTGGTATATACGATGAGAAATACTTGCTGCACCTGAAATGTACAGCCTAAATGCCAGAGATTCTTCAGCGATATTTTCTTGCAAGGAATCCTTCGTCTTCGATGTCTCGTTATAGAACAGTAATTTATTTATGATTTATTCTATTTATTACCCGAGTTACCGTTGTTCCATTCAAAGTACTTCCAATACAGTGTAAATTCCTATAACGTCCAATTGCAAAAATACAACGTACATTGGTCAGTAAGAACATTACGGCCACCTACCTAATAACCCCTATGTCCAGATTTGGCATAGATAACAGCGGCGAAGCGTCGCAGCATGGAAGCAATTAGGCCTCGGTAGGTTGCTAGAGAGAGAGGGCACCACATGTGCACACACAAGTCACCTAATTCCAGGAAGGGGGGCAATGATCTCTGATTTCAATCACATCCCAGATGTGTTCGATCAGGTTCAGATCTGGTGAGTTGGGGGGCCAGCAGATCAATTTGAACTCGCCACTGAGTTTCTTGAACCACTCCATCACACTCGTGGGCTTGTGATATGGCGCATTATCTTGTTGAAAAATGCCACCGACGTGATCGTGAGGAAGAGTGTACAGTCTACAGCCAGTGTACGATATTCCTTGGCCATCATGGTGCTTTGTACGAGCTCCACTGCATCCATGGATGCCCGTGTGAATGTTCCCGAGAGCATAATGGAGCCGCCGGATCGTCTCCCTCCCACAGGACAGGTGTCAGGGAGTTGTTCTCCTGGAAGATGATGGATTCGCGCCCTCCCATCGGCACGATGTAATGCTCTGCCACTGCACCTTCGGTCACTAGCCCATTTCAGTAGTAGTTGCCCGGGTCGTCGGCTGCAAACGACAGTCGTTACGATTGTTCGGTGCACTGTGTCCTGAGACACACTTTTACTCTACCCAGCATTAAAGCTGTTCCGCCACAGTTCGTCTCCTGTTCTGCTTGACCAGTGTGCCCACCCTACCACATCTGACGTCTGTAATGAGGGGTGGCTGCCGACGATATCTGGACGTGGTTTCACCTTGGTTTCTCCACATCTTAAGACACTCTCCACAACACACTTCAAACGCCCGAAAAGTCCTGCAGTTTCCGAAATGGTAGTGCCGAACCTAAGGGTCATCGGAATCAGCCTTCGGTCAGAGTCAGATAGAACGCACAGCTTCCCAGTTGTACACACGGACAACACACTCACTGATATGCGGTACATGCACCATGTGTGTGTCTGACTAGCAGTCATTCCTCGCCAGGTGACGCTGCTAACGCCTGGACGGCTTTATATCGATAGTACGGCGGTGGTCACAAAGTTCTGGCTGATCAGTACAATGATGAAAATTTCTGGTAAGCTTCTGCCGGGCCAAACTGCTGAGGCCATTGGTCCCTAGACTTACACACTACTTAATCTACACTACTGGCCATTAAAATTGCTACACCACGAAGATGACGTGCTACAGACGCGAAATTTAACCGACAGGAAGAAAATGTTGTGACATGCAAATGATTAGCTTTTCAGAGCATTCACACAAGGTTGGCGCCGGTGGCGACACCTACAACGTGCTGACATGAGACAAGTTTCCAACCGATTTCTCATACACAAACAGCAGTTGACCGGCGTTGCCTGGTGAAACGTTGTTGCGATGCCTCGTGTAAGGAGGATAAATGCGTACCATCACGTTTCCGACTTTGATAAAGGTTGGATAGTAGCCTATCGCGATTACGGTTTATCGTATCGCGACATTGCTACTCGCGTTGGTCGAGATCCAATGACTGTTAGCAGAATATGGAATCGGTGGGTTCAGGAGGGTAATACGGAACGCCGTGCTGGATCCCAATGGTCTCGTATCACTAGCAGTCAAGATGAGAGACATCTTATCCGCTTGGCTGAAACGGATCGTGCAGCCACGTCTCAATCCCTTAGTGAACAGATAGGGACGTTTGAAAGACACCTACCATCTGCACGAACAGTTCGACGACGTTTGCAGCAGCATGGACTATCAGCTCGGAGACCATGGCTGCGGTTACCCTCGACGCTGCATCACAGACAGGAGCGCCTACGATGGTGTACTCATCGACGAACCTCGGTGCACGAATGGCAAAACGTCAATTTTTTTCGGATAAATCCAGGTTCTGTTTACAGCATCATGATGGTCGCATCCGTGTTTGGCGACATCGCGGTGAACGAACATTGGAAGCGTGTATTCGTCACCGCCATACTGGCGCATCACCCGGCGTGATGGTATGGGGTGCCATTGGTTACACGTCTCGGTCGCCTCTTGTTCGCATTGACTGCACTCTGAACCGTGGACGTTACATTTCAGATTTGTTACGACCCCTGGCTCCACCCTTCATTCGATCCCTGCGAAATCCTACATTTCACCAGGATAATGCACGACCGCATGTTGCAGGTCCTGTACGGGCCTTTCTGGATACAGAAAATGTTCGACTGCTGCCCTGGCCAGCACATTCTCCAAGTCTCTCGCCAACTGAAAACGTCTGGTCAATGGTGGCCGAGCAACTGGCTCGTCACAATACGCCAGTCACTACTCTCGATGAACTGTGGTATCGTGTTGGAGCTGCATGGGCAGCTGTACCTCTTCGCGCGATCCAACCTCTGTTTGACTCAATGCCCAGGCATATCGAAGCCGTCATTACGGCCAAAAGTGGTTGTTCTTGGTAGTGGTAACATGCGGACATACAGTGTTAGGCCGTCACATTGAACTGAGATTATGTTGGAAAATATGGTTTTGTTGCTAAAAGATTGGGGATTGAGATGATATATTGGAATCTTCAATGAAACCAACTTTCTTTCGGAAAAAAATGTGTTACATTACTTACTGAACTCCCTTCGTGAATGACGTAGTCTTCCCGAGAGGTGTGCTTAGAGCCATTACATTTTTTGGTGGACGTTGCCCTGTCGCCTTGTTGCGGTATACTTGCTGCAGGCTTGGGTTCGCATGTGATAAGCGAAGACAGTGAAGCTATCAGCGACGATGTACGAGTGTGTCGGCTGCGGCTCCATCTGCACGCGAACTTACCTCCGAGATACAGCGTGCTGATAATAAACGCTCCTGGTTTCGAGGAAGAACTGTTGCGAGTTTCACTGAGTCGCGCTACCATAGTGGCTCCGGAACTTTGGCCCCTTTAAAAAATGAGTAGTTCCTATGGAGACGGCAGTATGGACCACGAGTCAGATTCAAATGCCAACACCAGTCTGCCCCTCTGTGCTGCATCCATAACGAATCTAGGGAGGTGCTCAGCCTATTTGGTCTGCCTTGAGTCTCAGAGAGTTGGAAGAACCACACCGAGTCGTCAGCTGTGTGTTCGCAGTGTATTCGAATCACGCTGGTAGCCATTAAGACTGCAATGGAAGGGTAGCTAATAATGAAATATTACGTAATGGTTGTTTATACTGTTGGTTGGTTGTTTTGGCCGAGGAGACCGAACAGCGAGGTCATCAGTCCCATCGGATTAGAGAAGGATGGGGAATAAAGTTATCCGTGACCTTTCAAAGGAACCATCCCGGCATTTGCCTGAAGTGATTTAGGGAAATCACGGAAAAGCTAAATCAGGATGGCCGGGCGGGGTTTTGAACTGTCGTCCTCCAGAATGCGGGTCCAGTGTGCTAAGCAGTGCGCCACGTCGCTCATCCTGGTGTCCGGATATGCTGTTATCCAGGCGAACGGCTGCTGGAAGCGTATACTGTACCAGAGATACATGGTGGTGGAGCAGCAGTATACACTACTGGCCATTAAAATTGCTACACCAAAAAGAAATGCAGATGATAAACGGGTATATATTATACTACAACTGACACGTGATTACGTTTTCACGCAATTTCGGTGCATAGATCCTGAGAAATCAGTACCCAGAACAACCACCTTTGGCCGTAATAATGGCCTTGATACGCCTGGACATTGCGTCAAACACAGCTTGAATCGCTTGTACAGGTATAGCTGCCCATGCAGCTTCAACACGGTACCACAGTTCATTAAGAGTAGTGACTGGCGTATTGTGACGAGCCAGTTGCATGGCACCCATTGACCAGACGTTTTCAATTCGTGAGAGATCTGAAGAATGAACTGGCCACGGCAGCAGTCGAACATTTTCTGTATCCAGAAAGGCCCGTACAGGACCTGCAACATGCGGTCGTGCATTATCCTGCTGAAATGTAGGGTTTCGCAGGGATCGAATGAAGGGTAGAGCCACGGGTCGTAACACATCTGAAATGTAACGTCCACTGTTCAAATTTCCGTCAATGCGAACGAGATGTGACCGAGACGTGGCACGCCATACCATCACGCCGGGTGTAATGCCAGTATGGCGATGACGAATACACGCTTCCAATCTGCGTTCACCGCGATGTCGCTAAACACGGATGCGACCATCGTGATGCTGTAAACAGAACCTGGATTCATCCGAAAAAATGACGTTTTGCCATTCGTGCACCCAGGTTCGTCGTTGAGTACACCGTAGCAGGTGCTCCTGTCTGTGATGCAGCGTCAAGGGTATCTGCAGCCACGGTCTCCGAACTGATAGTCCATGCTGCTGCAAACGTCGTCGAATTGTTCGTTCAGATGGTTGTTGTCTTGCAAACGTCCCCATCTGTTGACTCACGAATCGAGACGTGGCTGCACGATCCATTACAGCCATGCGGATAAGATGCCTGTCATCTCGACTGCTAGTGATACGAGGCCGTTGGGATCCAGCACGGCGTTCCGTATTACCCTCCCGAACCCACCGATTCCATATTCTGCTAACGGCATTGGATCTCGACCAACGCGAGCAGCAGTGTCGCGATAAGAGAAACTGTAATCGCGATAGGCTACAATCCGATCTTTATCAAAGTCGGAAACGTGATGGTACGCATTTCCCCTCCTTACACGAGGCATCACAACAACGTTTCACCAGGCAACGCCGGTCAACTACTGTTGGTGTGTGAGGAATCTGTTGGAAACTTTCCTCATGTCAGCACGTTGTAGGTGTCGCCACCGGCGCCAACCTTGTGTGAATGCTCTGAAAAGCTAATCATTTCCATATACCAACATCTTCCTGTCAGTTAAATTTCGCGTCTGCAGCACGTCATCTTCGTGATGTAGCAATTTTAATGGCCAGTAGTGTACTATGGGGTTTCGAACTGTGAACAACGTTGCTGGCCACCTGCATCCCTGAATCTCTGATATCTTTCCCAATGGCGATGGGAATTTCCAACAGGATAACTGACCCTATGACAAAGCCATGATCGTACTATCTGTAGTTTGAAATGCGTGATAGTGAACTCATATTGACGTCTCGGCCACCAGACTTGCCTGATCTGAACGCAGTGGTACACACCTGGGAAGCTATCGGGTGTCATCTGCGCTCCCGTAAACCCAGTTTAAGGAACTGTGTGACCTGTGCGTAGACTTACCGTACCACATATCTCCTGAAACCTACCAAGACTTGACGGATCACTGCCACGCAGAATCGCTGCTATGTTATAGTGCAGTAGGAAGAATTTGTACGTGATTTGGTGGTGTAAATGATGTGAAATGTAGCAGATAGGCCCTGTTGGATGACAGATATGGGTACGTCCTTCCACAGTGCTTTACCTCTGTGCCAGAAGTCGTCATTCATAGTGACTGGAAACTATTGGCATACCAGTCTCTCGTAACCATGTTTCCAGTGGTTGAGAGGTTTGGAGGCCAGGAGAACAAAGCGAACACCTTTTGTGTCGACGCAGGTCAGGACAGCAAGGGCTTTATACCGTCCAGTGTACCTACATCTGTACACATACTCTGCAAGCTACCATACCGTGCATAGTGGAGGGTACTTTCTACCACTGATAGGTTTTCCCTTTCCTGTGCCACTCGTAAATGGATCAAGGCGGAAAGGATTGTCTCTGCACCCCAGTACGAGCACTGATTTCTCTTATCTTGTCTTGACGCTCCTTATACAAGATGTACGTTGGTGGCAGAAGAATCGTTCTGCACTCTGCAGAAAATACTGGTTCTTTAAATTTTATCTGTAGTCATAGCGTGTAGGCTTTCACGGCCGGCATCGTCAGTAGTTAAAACTTCCGGGCTGAGAGGCCGTGGTCGAACAGTAGAACTTCTTCTCCCTGACGTTTCGTTGCCAGCTGCGGACAACATCTTCCGAGGCGAAGATGTTGTCCGCAGCTGGCAACGAAACGTCAGGGAGAAGAAGTTCTACTGTTCGACCACGGCCTCTCAGCCCGGAAGTTTTATCTGTAGTGTTTCACGAAGAAAACGACGCCTTCCCTCCAAGGATTCTTTTTCCGTAATTATTACGATTTCTAGGCTAAAATTACGGGAGTCCCTGCTAAAATTACAAAATTCGCTATTTGATTTACATTAGTAGCTCAACAGCACAATGTGTTTCGTAGCATCATTTTTTCTGAACCAGTATTGTCTCACAAGTCACCCAATACCCTTTTATCATCTAATTAGCTCATCTTTATAATATACTCAAACATTTCTCGACTTCAGTGGTTCCTTGCCAACTTCACTACCGTGGATGCGTAAAGTTACACTAACGCGTATGTTGCGATTTGACGTCACTGTCGAAAAGCAATTGAGTACCATTTAAATTAACTCTCGCACTTTTTATTTCAAGTAATTGTTCTTTTAAAGTAACGAAAACTCTGCCAGAGAATTTCCTCGTCTCTTCACAATTGCGTCAGAAGTCTTTCGTCTCCCTCCAAAGTTCTCTTACCCCGTTACTGGTACAGTGAGTCCAGAAAGTATTCGTCTAGTTGTAATTTCTTTTAAAAAGACTATGTACATGTCAGTTGAAAGGAAGGGAACATAAAATGTGAACACAAAGTCATATGCAAAGAACCTTGGTAAGTCATTTCTATTGACGCACAAGGAAATAAATACATCGATAGCTATAACAAATTTGACAAAATGGAGAATTTATCCAAAGGCTACTTCAAAAAGTATTCGTCGACTCATTTTCTTAAATTTACAATCTGAAAATATGATTTCAGTTACAAAAATTAAAATTTAGTGTGATTTCCCTTTGCAGCTATTACTGCTTGTAGTCGTTTGGGCATCGACTTGACCAAGTTCGCCGTCAGAGGGGCTGGAATTTTGTCCCATTCGTCTTGAAGTGTTTCTCTTAGGTCTGTCTCGTTAGAAATGTGTCATCTCCTGTTGCTATCGTCCAGTACCTTGCAAAGGTGCTCAACAGGATGAATGTCTGGGCTCCGAGGAGTGGTGTTGTTATTATGGGGTATTGTACAGGCGCCACAGCTTTGCATTTAGAGCCGTATGCTATCTTGCTGAAAAATGTAATTTCCTCGGAGACCTAATTTTCCTGCGCTTGGATTCAGATTGTCCTTTAAGATATTGATATACATTTGGTGATCCATTGAACCTTCTATGAAATGTAATTTTCCAACACCTGCAGCACTCACACAGCCCCACACCATCAGGGAGCCACCACTGTGTTTAACCGATGGCAGAAGATTGCCTCGCAACAGCTTCTCATTCTTCTTACGCCACACCATTCGGCTGCCATCCGACCCGAACACGTTATACACTCCTGGAAATTGAAATAAGAACACCGTGAATTCATTGTCCCAGGAAGGGGAAACTTTATTGACACATTCCTGGGGTCAGATACATCACATGATCACACTGACAGAACCACACGCACATAGACACAGGCAACAGAGCATGCACAATGTCGGCACTACTACAGTGTATATCCACCTTTCGCAGCAATGCAGGCTGCTATTCTCCCATGGAGACGATCGTAGAGATGCTGGATGTAGTCCTGTGGAACGGCTTGCCATGCCATTTCCACCTGGCGCCTCAGTTGGACCAGCGTTCGTGCTGCACGTGCAGACCGCGTGAGACGACGCTTCATCCAGTCCCAAACATGCTCAATGGGGGACAGATCCGGAGAGCTTGCTGGCCAGGGTAGTTGACTTACACCTTCTAGAGCAGGTTGGGTGGCACGGGATACATGATGACGTGGATTGTCCTGTTGGAACAGCAAGTTCCCTTGCCGGTCTAGGAATGGTAGAACGATGGGTTCGATGACGGTTTGGATGTACCGTGCACTATTCAGTGTCCCCTCGACGATCGCCAGCGGTGTACGACCAGTGTAGGAGATCGCTCCCCACACCATGATGCCGGGTGTTGGCCCTGTGTGCCTCGGTCGTATGCAGTCCTGATTGTGGCGCTCACCTGCACGGCGCCAAACACGCATACGACCATCATTGGCACCAAGGCAGAAGCGACTCTCATCGCTGAAGACGACACGTCTCCATTCGTCCCTCCATTCACGCCTGTCGCGACTCCACTGGAGGCGGGCTGCACGATGTTGGGACGTGAGCGGAAGACGGCCTAACGGTGTGCGGGACCGTAGCTCAGCTTCATGAAGACGGTTGCGAATAGTCCTCACCGATACCCCAGGAGCAACAGTGTCCCTAATTTGCTGGGAAGTGGCGGTGCGGTCCCCTACGGCACTGCGTAGGATCCTACGGTCTTGGCGTGCATCCGTGCGTCGCTGCGCTCCGGTCCCAGGTCGACGGGCACGTGCACCTTCCGCCGACCACTGGCGACAACATCGATGTACTGTGGAGACCTCACGCCCCACGTGTTGAGCAATACGGCGGTACGTCCACCCGGCCTCCCGCATGCCCACTATACGCCCTCGCTCAAAGTCCGTCAACTGCACATACGGTTCACGTCCACGCTGTCGCTGCATGCTACCAGTGTTAAAGACTGCGATGCCACGGCAAACTGGCTGACACTGACGGCGGCGGTGCACAAATGCTGCGCAGCTAGCGCCATTCGACGGCCAACACCGCGGTTCCTGGTGTGTCCGCTGTGCCGTGCGTGTGATCATTGCGTGTACAGCCCTCTCGCAGTGTCCGGAGCAAGTATGGTGGGTCTGACACACCGGTGTCAATGTGTTCTTTTTTCCATTTCCAGGAGTGTATTTACTCTCATCAGAAAATATCGCTCTATTCCAGAAGTCTTCCTTTTTGAATCTATGTTCCATCTCAAAATGAAAACGTTTCTTTCGATTCTGTTTACTGACCCAAAATGTCTTGCGCGCTACTCGGCCGTGACAGCGATACGTTTTGGAGGTATTTCTGTGTTGGCACATACCTTCTTTCCCCTAGATTTAGGAGCGCTTACTTTAGGCTCCTTCTTTATTTCCCTCATGGTAAATCTCACATCTTCATCAGTCAAAATGTGAGAGCGTCCGGTACGTGTTTCGTTTCGTATTGATTTTGTTGTGCATTATTGGCTGAACCGCCGATCTAGGCCCACCGACTACTTCAGCAATCTCGTTAGAAGATTTGCACTCATTATGTGAGCATAGAATAAATTTCCTTTCGATCAGCGTTCAGAACCACAACAGGCGATAGAGTAGGGCCGAGCTCGGTTGACCCCAGTGTGTGCCATGGGTCAGTGTTATGGTTTAATCACTGCGCGCAGAATTTCGGCATCTTCAGATGGCGGACGAATACTTTATCAACTAACTCTTGTATTACACTTTCTTTTCTTTTAATCTTGCTGTCGATTTGGGTGTATTTCTTTCGTTACTTTTCAACAAATATGACTGACCGAGGTGTCGGCCGGGTGGCCGAGCGCTTCTAGGCGCTACAGTCTGGAACCGCGTGACCGCTACGGTCGCAGGTTCGAATCCTGCCACGGTCATGGATGTGTGTGATGTTCTTAGATCGGTACTGCACGTAAGTAAAAGTGGTTCACTGGTGCCTGAATACAGAGGCATGCATAACTTTGTACAGATGAGCACAGTCTCCAGCTGCAGCTAAGTGTCCCGGCCGTCTGCTCTAGATTAAATGGGACTGAAACTGGAGCGGAGCTCGTAGATCTCAACAGCGCCTGTTAGAGGGCGCTGTCGTCGGTGTCTCGTAGTAGTGCCAACTTAAGGCCGGTATTACACTATCAAATTTCTTTGTCATAGATTTGATCAAAGATGTGATCAAATATTCCGTCAAATATATTTGACAAAGATCTTTGAAGTAGTGAAAAATGAAATGGCGTGTGACGAGGGCCTCCCGTCGGGTAGACCGTTCGCCTGGTGCAAGTCTCGAGTTGACGCCACTTCGGCGACTTGCGCATCGATGGAGATGAAATGACGATGATTAGGACAACACAACACCCAGTCCCTGAGCAGAGAAAATCCTCGACCCAGCCGGGAATCGAACCCAGGCCCTTTGGATTGACAGTCTGTCGCGCTGACCATTCAGCTACCAGGGGCGGACTTTGACGGAGTGCTGGAAGGGGTATTACACTGTCATCATATTTTTCGTCAAAGTTCGGGGTGGCTGACAACAACAACTTGTTATTAACCGCAGCAGTTGCATGTACCACAATTGCACTGTGTCCACATGCACAAGAGAAGTGGGGGAAAAACAGGAAACATACCTGGGTGAAGCCGTGGGTTTTACGACAACACGATAAAAGCATTCAACAAAACTTGTTACGTGAGCTTATAGTAGAGGAAGTCAAGTCGTACATCAATTACTTAAGAATGGATGAGCATACATTTCTGTATGTCCTCAATGAAGTGTAGCCTCATATCACAAAGCACAATATTCACTTAAGAACTGCTACATCTGCAGAAGACAGGCTCACTGTAACACAACGATTGATTCCTTGCTACAGGAGAGGGTTGGGTTAGGTCAGGTCAGGTCAGGTCAGGTCAGGTCTCCAATCTTCATAATCTATTTTTGTATTCAGCGTGCCTCACGTTGTAAAGTGCCTCATCAGCTTCATACATCCCTATTAATTTTGTAATTGCCGGCACACACCAATTGTATTTACCAGCAATGTTTAATAAAACACTACAGACGACAGAATGCTGCAGCGATGATAGCGCTCCAGGTGGTAACATGTCACATTGCAGTGAACAGAAGACAAGTGACTTCTTTGATCAAATCTACAGCGAGGCCCTAGATTTGATCAAATATTGGACGACATTTGACAAAGTTCCCTATTACACCATCAAAAATCTTTGACAAAGACATTGGGCAAAGATATTTGACAAAGAAATTTGATAGTGCAATACCGGCCTAACTTACGCCGTGGCATTGTAGCTATCGAAACAACGCTTCTTACATGACTGGCTCTTTGGATACATTTCTTTTCATGTTACACAGACTTTGTTTTCTAAAAGATATGCAGCTAGACGAATACTTTCTGCACTCACTGTAGCTCCTTTCCAAACTAGGAATTTCTGCAGTTACCTCAAGGCAGTAATATACACTTAAAGTCACTCACTTTGCAAATATAAAAGCACAGCATGATTTTTATTTGTGAGTTTATTAATTCTATTCCTAATCCGATGTTGAATATTTCAAAATATGTATCAATGTTCTGAGACCGCAACCAACAACACCATCTCTTAGTAGCCCAAGAAACTGTTTGCATGAATATTGTCATTTCTGCCTGAGCACTTTAGTATCTGTGGATAATATTATTTGTGTAACTAGTTATTTCAAAAGTTGAACTATACTGAAAAGCAGAAAGTGCACTAACAAGAAACAAAGTATATGGGATATTTATTGTACTTGTACGAGAGCTGCACTAGTTAGGCAGAACTTTTCTTTTTTCGTAACAACTTTCGGAGTAGAACTCTGTGGCAGCCTGTTCGTAGTGGCAATAGCGTGTGATCGGTGTCCAGTTGTGAGCCTTTTCAGATGATCGATGAAATACGTCAGCTAGAACATTTATAATGTGACTTTATGAGGAGATACTACGAAACGAGGTTTTATGCCACTTAACAGCGACGTCACAGCAGCAATCCAGTTAAGTGATAACTCCTTGTAAAGTGAAGATTCTAACTAACGTTCTAGGTCCATATTCTGAACACAAAGCGTATTTATTTAACTATTTTGACAACTATTTTCACAACTCTTCATCACGAGTTATGTTGACACTGCCGTTTTAGCCATCGCAGTAAATTATTCAGTGTACTAAGTGGGCTATATTTATCAGTATGAGTAATTCTATTGCGTAGTCCAGGAATAGTCTTTTAATGTGAGTGCAGTATAGTGTGGATAATTATTGCGATTATTACTTTACTAGATTATTACGTGATTCAGTGATGTATTGTATGCATCGCTAGCTACTCCACGTCTACCTTCCATTTGTCATATCTGGATTGTTTCATTCTAATTAGTGGTCGTCAGTACGTGTTCATAAAAGTAGGTTAATATCATCGCGCGTGTTGAAATTTAGTTGTAGCTCGGCGTCGGGTCGTCTGATGAATTCACGGTCACATATTCAATGGATTAACATATCAGTGTAGTAATATCCCTATGGCCGCGCCACAGTTTCTATTTGAGTTTACGAAGAATGTCCGTAATAGTCGCGTCTTCATCGAATATATCGGGAACAAATCTAGCAGCACGCCCCAGATTTGCTTCGATATCTTTTTTTAATCCGATTCAAAACATTTAAGCAGTACTTAAGAATGGATCGCACTGGTGTTCTGTATGCGATCGCTTTTCTACATAAGCTACAGTTTCCCAAGATTCTGCGTTCCATTTCATGTCGCTTGGAAACAGTTCGCCTGTTTAATCGAAATGACTGTTACAAGCAGCGCACCAGTAGCACTGTATTCGAACGTTATAAGTTGCTTTTCCTAGTTCTCTGCATAAACTTCATTTTCCCCACAATTAGAGGAAACAAACATCAATCGCAGCATCTATTCACGCCATCCAATATCCCCTTACAGTCACTCAACGACGATACTTTCATCAGAAAACAACTGCAGATTGCTGCTCACCCTATCTGACAAATAATTTAAGTACGTACAAGACCGGACATACCACACTTTGCTCTGCGATTTCTCACCATGCCTCTAACGCTTATATAGACTCGCCATCCAGCAGAGCGTAGTAAGTTCTATTACTTTGAAATGTTTCTATCCACCTACGTATGTGCGTATCCTCGAATCTTTTTCCAACAGCCTTCAGTGTGTCACCCCTCTGTCCGTACGCCTCCCATTTGCGTTTATGTCTATTCTATGTTTTTGAATTTTTAACACTATGTCTGAAGTCAGCAAGTAGTGCGCATTGCCTTTGGCAGCTAGAACGACTGTCTCTTCCATCTGAAATTACAAGCTGAGTGTGAGCCTTGTGCCATGCCCCACGCCAAATCATTTGCCATGCTGTTCTGATGCGCGTTCTGCCTTTGAGATCAGGACCCAATGGTCAGAAGTGTTTAATGAACAATCGGTGGCAGAGTGGCTCCAGCAACACTCTTCTGAGTTTAAACACTTTCGCTGGCCACCAAACTCTGCAGGTATGAACATTATTGAGCATATCTGGGATGCCTTGCAAACGTGCTCTTCGGAACAGATCTCCACCCCTTCGTACTCCTTCGGATGTATGGACAGCCCTGCAGGATTGATGGTGCCAATTCCTTCCAGCAGTACTTCAGGCATTAGTGGAGTCCATACCGAGTCGTGTCGCGGCACTTATGTGTGCTCGCGTGGGCCCTACACGATATTAACCAGGTACACAAGTTTGGCCCTTCAGCGTGTATATATGAGACTTCTGTAAATTTTTTAAAGATATATATATATATATATATATATATATATATATATATATATATATATATATAATCATACTGACTGCTAAGCGATTGGTCAGTAAACTGGTAAACAGTAGTTGTCGTGTCCAACAGTTACGTAGGTAGTTGGAATGCTGCGAGTCCTTGGAAACCCGACAGCAGACTGAGGTGATGTGTTTTCATTTAAATGGACGGAGTGTATAACATCCCAGCTTCCTCAACCAAATTATAATGTCCCAGGACTTTCTGCACCAAATTATAACATTTCAGCTCCTCAACACCAAATTAAAACGTTGCATTAGGAGGTGTCTGCTTCGTGCAAAAGGTCTTGAGTTCATATTGACGACAACAAGTAATTCTTCATTACAGACGTTTATTTACAAACAGAACTGACAGACTTCACAGACTCAACAACTGACTCTCAGAGCTAACCGCACTGCATATCCGAACTGAACTGGCAACTGACAACTCCTAGGTGTATTAATATCTTTCCAAACAATGAGAGTCTTTGACAATGTTTTGTTTATAATACGATAGCAATTCACGACTTAAAACTAAATTAGACATTACAGAATTTTAGTACAGATTAAAGTAAGTAAAAGGATCAGTATATATAAATTCTTATAAGCATAATTTCCAAATAGATTTTATAACATTTTTCTACCAGCTTCTGGATAACCTTCACCAGATTTGTACCGATGTTTCCAGAAATATCTTGATATTTCATTCTGGATATTTCTTGAGTGATTTAGAACAACTATCTATATGTAAAATGATTTAAATCGTGTTTCAAAACGCAAACAAATCTTTTTAGCAATATTTCTTGATACAAATCGTCTTTCGAAATTAGATTATGAAACAGTTTTCACAAGTTTTCGTATTTTTGCGATCATAATATAGAATTTCTCCATAGAAAGTTCCAGAAGTGTGCATTAAACGTTCATTTACACACTTTCTCTTTAGCTGGTGAGTTTTTAAAAGTATCTTGTCCATATCATACGAAATAATTTAGCTCAAAACTGATAATTTATACAATTAATCAGAACTACAGCAAACAGTGAGTCTTTCTTTTACAAAATGAAATATAATTACAAAATTGAATGAAAATAGGTTACTAACACTAATATATATTTACATTAATTCTATTTTTGTTCTTTCTGTGCAAAATGTCCCAATATTGACACAGTACAATGTTTAAACATCACCAAAGTTTCCCTTTACATTTTGCATATCTGTATCGACATCCCCTAAAAGTCTACAGTATCGAATACTTCAATATGTCCCAATATGTCCTGTAATGTTACAAGTGGAGTCGACTCTCCGAGCATACGATGATGGCGAGTTCGAACATGACGTCGTAGGATCGACTGGCGCGTTTAAAGCTAGTATACTGAAGAGTAGGATACAATCCGTTGGCTTTGCCTATTGACGTCAGATGTTACCAGAGATGATTTATTGCACAGATGTAACAGCAAAAGCCAATGCTGAGAAACAAAGGCATGCAGGATAGAGAAAACACACAGTGGACATATGTTCATACACACATCAAATATAGTTTTGCATCACCCCAGTTTACCCAGAACTCCTGAAAAATAGACCTTTGTTGTACTGTATCACAGACACAGTCCCTTTGAGTGTTCAGAGATGTCACTAAACCCGCCCAAAGATGTAAAAAACAATGCACGAGAAGCGCCTATTAGACGGAGGGATCCAACAGCCGATCAGTTCCAGACATTTCGCCAGGGAGAAGGTACACGGCTCGTGTCGTCTGTAGTTCAGCTATGCCTTGACAGTCAATACCGAGGTTCGATCATTGTTACTTTGTACCAGGGAAGACTCTCAACAAGGGAAGTGTCCAGACGTCTCGGAGTGAAATAAAGTGATGTTGTTCGGACATTGAGGAGATACAGAGAGACAGAAACTATCTGTGACATGCTTCGTTCAGGCCGCCCAAGGGCTACCTCTGGAGTGGATGACAGCTACCTTAGGATTATGGCTCGGAGGAACTCTGACAGCAACGCCATCATGTTGAATAATGCTTTCCGTGCAGCCACAGGACTTCGTGTTACGACTCAATCTGTGCACAATAGGCTGCATGATGCGCAACTTCACTCCCGACGCCCTTGGCGAGGTTCATCTTTGCAACCAAGACACCGTGCAACGCGGTACAGATGGGCCCAAACATGCCGAATGGACCGCTCAGGATTGGCATCACGTTCTCTTTACCGATAAGTGTCGCGTATGCCTCCAAATAGTCGTCGGAGACGTGTTTGCAGGCAACCCAGTCAGGGTGAACGCCTTAGACACACTGCCCAGCGAGTGCAGCATTATGTGGAACCAAAGTATGCCGTTGGTGGTCGTGGTAGGCGCCTTAACGGCTGTGCGGTACGTGAATGTCATCCTCCAACCATTAGTGCTACCATATCGGCAGCATATTAGCAAGGTATTCGTCTTCATGGAGGCAAATTCGAGCCCCCATAGCGCACATCTTGTGAATGACGTCCTTCAGGATAACGACATCGTTCGACCAGAGTGGCCAGCATGTTCTCCAGACATGCCTGGGATAGACTGAAAAGGGCTCTTTCTGGACGACAACAATTCTGAGGGATCTACGCCAAATCGCCGTTAAGGAGTGGGACAATCTGGACTAACAGTGTCTTGGTGAACTTGTGGATAGTATGCCACGACGAATACAGGCATGCATCAACGCAACAAGGCATGCTACTGGGTACCGGTGTGTACAGCAATCTGGATCACCACCTCTCAAGGTCTCGCTGTATGGTGGTACAAAATGCAATGTATGGTTTTTCATGAGCGGTAAAAAGGGCTGAAATGATGTTTATGTTGATCTCTGTTCCAATTTTATTTACAGGTCCCGAAACTCTAGGAACCGAGTTGATGCAAACCTTTATTTATGTGTGTAATTTGAACATATTGTTAAGTAAATCGCTTCTTTGACTCCTAGTATCCTATTCTCTACTTGACCTACTGTATGTAACTCAACTGAAGAATGGGAAATAAGTACAAAAAAAAACAAAGAAAGAAAAGGAACAGAGGCAACTTGTATAGGTTAACTGCAGTACGGGATACAAATTAAACGTATGTCGACTTTTTTAGCACTAATATCCTATACTTTATAGGTCAACTGAAGCACGGAATACAAATTTTCCGAATGTTGGTCTTTTCGGTTACGATAGTTCTAGTATCGACTGAAAAATATAGTAGTAATACTAGTGCTAGCGAAATCAAAAAAAGCTACAACTATAAAATCTGTATTCCATACTGAAGTTGACGAAACCTACTTCAAGTCTTCCATATTAATAGAAATAGATAAATACATAGCTACAAACTAAAATCAAAAAGTAAAAATTGTCCAGAATGAAAAGCAATTCCTCCAAAATACCTCAAACTCAATGAGAATGAAAATAAGCACCTAATGAATTGGAACGAACAAATGACTTAAATTAATGAGTAAATTATGACGTCGTTGATCAACGCCGATGGGTTGTATCGCATTCCTCAATTGATCCTAAAGTTTGGTGCACGACACGAACTTCTGCCTAGCTACCCATAATGAATGCTGTGAAATACTGCGAACGCGCCAAGTCGATTGTATTGCTGTTAGAAACCAGCCAGAGTGAAAAGCTAAACGGAGTCCAAGTTCGCAGCATAGGTCGTTCACGAGAGGGCAGCCGACGTATACGTTGCAAGGATGTAGACTGCAGGCAACTCTGGCCTTCTGTCGCGATGACGTCATCCTTTATCCCAGTCGCGATGACGTCAGCTGTATCCCACTCTGGAGACCCCACCAGGGCGACGCATGAAGTGACAAAGAGGCGGCCGCCTCGGGCTCGCTGCTGTGTGTTCGCTGCCTGCTGCGCGTACACTCAGGTGACAAAAGGCGTGGGACAGCGATACGCACGTATAGAGATGTCAGTAGTATCGGGTATACGAGGTATAAAAGGACAGTGCATTGGCGGAGCTGTCATTTGTACTCAGCTGGTTCATGTGAAAAGGTGATTATGGCCACACGACGGGTATTAACAAACTTTGAATGCAGAGTGGTAGTTGGAGTTAGACGTGTGGAGCATTCCACTTCAGAAATCGTTAGGGAATTCGATATTCCGAAATCCAGTGTGTCAAAAGGGCCGAGAATACCATATTTCAGTTATTACCACTCATCACCCCCCCCCCCCCCTCCCCCCTTGAACCATGGACCTTGGCCATTAGTGGGGAGGCTTGCATGCCTCAGCGATACAAATAGCCGTACCGTAGGTGCAACCACAACGGAGGGGTATCTGTTGAGAGGCCAGACAGACGTGTGGTTCCTGAAGAGGGGCAGCAGCCTTTACAGTAGTTGCAGGGGCAACAGGCTGGATGATTGATTGATCTGGCCTTGTAACACCAACCAAAACGACCATGCTGTGCTGGTACTGCGAACGGCTGAAAGCAAGAGGAAACTACAGCCTTAATATTTCCCGAGGGCATGCAGCTTTACTGTATGGTTAAATGATGATGGCGTCCTCTTGGGTAAAATATTCCGAAGGTAAAATAGTCACCCATTCGGACCTCCGTGTTGGGACTACTCAGGAGGACGTCATTATCAGCAGAAAGAAAACTGGCGTTCTACAGATCAGAGTGTGGAATGTCAGATCCATTAATCGGGCAGGTAGGTTAGAAAATTTAAAAGGGAATTGGATAGGTTAAAATTAGATATAGTGCGAATTAGTGAAGTTCGGTTGCAGGAGGAACAAGACCTCTGGTCAGGTGAATACAGGGTTATAAATACAAAATCAAATAGGGTTAATGCACGAGTAGGTTTAATAATGAATAGGAAAATAGGAATGCGGGTAAGCTACTACAAACAGCATAGTGAACGCATTATTGTGACCAATAAAGATACGAATCCCACGCCTACTACAGCTGTACAAGTTTATATGCCAACTAGCTCCGCAGATGACGAACAGATTGATGAAATGTTTGATGAGATAAAAGAAATTATTGAGATAGTGAAGGGAGACGAAAATTTAATAGTCATAGATGACTTGAATTCTATAGTAGGAAAAGGGAGAGAAGGATATGGATTGAGAATAAGAAATGAAAGAGGAAGCCGCCTGGTAGAATTTTTGCACAGAGCATAACTTAATCATAGCTAACACTTGGTTCAAGAATCATCAAAGAAGGCTGTATACATGGAAGATCCTGGAGATACTAGAAGGAATCAGATAGATTATATAATGGTAAGACAGAGATTCAGGAACCAGGTTTTAAACTATAAGACATTTCCAGGGGCAGATGTGGACTCTGACCACAATCTATTAGATATGAACTGTAGATTGAAACTGAAGAAACTGCAAAAAGATGAGAATTTAAGGACATTGGATCTGGATAAATAGAAAGAATCAGAGGTTCTAGAGAGCTTCAGCGAGAGCATTAGGGAACGATTGACAAGAATGGGGGAAAGAAATACAGTAGAAGAAGAATGGGTAGCTTTGAGAGACAAAATAGTGAAGGTAGCAGAGGATCAAGTAGGTAAAAAGACGAGGGCTAATAGAAATCCTTTGGTAACAGAAGAGATATTGAATTTAATTGATGAATGGAGAAAATATAAAAATGCAGTAAATGAAGCAGGCAAAAAGGAATACAAACGTCTCAAAAATGAGATCGACAGGAAGCGCAAAATGGCTAAGCAGGCATGGCTAGAGGACAAATGTAAGGATGTAGAGGCTTATCTCACTAGGGGTAAGATAGATACTGCCTACAGGAAAATTAAAGAGACCTTTGGAGAAAAGAGAACCACATTCGATCTCAGATGGAAACCCAGTTCTAAGCAAAGGGGGGAAAGCAGAAAGGTGGAAGACGTATTTAGAGGGTCTATACAAGGGCAATTTTCTTCAGGACAATAGTATAGAAATGGAAGAGAATGTAGATGAAGATGAAATGGGAGATATGATACTGCTGAAGAGTTTGACAGGGGACTGAAAGACCTAAGTCGAAACAAGGCCCCAGGAGTAGAAAGCATTCCATTAGAACTACTGAGTCTTGGGGGAGCCAGGCCTAACAAAACTCTGCTATCTGGTAAGCAAGATGTATGAGACAGGCGAAATACCCTCAGACTTCAAGAAGAATATAATAAATCCAATCCCAAAGAAAGCAGGTGTTGACAGATGTGAAAATTGAACTATCAGTTCAATAAGCCACGGCTGTAAAATACTAACACGAATTCTTTACAGATGAATGGAAAAACTGGTAGAAGCCAACCTCGTGGAAGATCAGTTTGGATTCCGTAGAAATGTTGGAACACGTCAGGCAATACTGACCTTACGACTTATCTTAGAATAAAGATTAAGGAAAGGCAAACCTATGTTTGTGACATTTGTAGACTTAGAGAAAGCTTTTGACAATGTTGATGTAATACTCTGTTTCAAATTCTGAAGGTGGCAGGGCTAAAATAAAGGGAGCGAAAAGCTATTTACAAATTGGAGTGAAACCAAATGGCAGTTATAAGAGTTGAGGGGCATGAAAGGGAAGCAGTGGTTGGGAAGGGAGTGAGACAGGGCTGTAGCCTATTCCCGATGTTATTCAATCTGTATATTGAGCAAGCAGTGAAGGAAACAAAAGCAAAATTCGGAGTAGGTATTAAATTCCATGGAGAAGAAATAAAAACTTTGAGGTTCGCCGATGACATTGTAATTCTGTCAGAGACATTAAAGGACTTGGAAGAGCAGTTTAATGGAATGGACAGTGTCTTGAAAGGAAAATATAAGGTGAAGATCAACAAAAGCAAAACGAGGATAATGAAACGTAGTCGAATTAAATCGGGCGATGCTGACGCTTAAAGTAGTAAACGAGTTTTGCTATTTGGGTAGAAAAATAACTGATGATGGTCGAAGTAGAGAGGATATAAAATGTAGACTGGCAGTGGCAAGAAAAGCGTTTCTGAAGAACAGAAATTTGTTAACATCGAGTATAGATTTAAGTGTCAGGAAGTCGTTTCTGAAAGCAATTGTATGGAGTGTACCCATATATGGAAGTGCAACGTGGACGATAAATAGTTTAGACAAGAAGAGAATAGTAGCTTTCGAAATATGGTGCTACAGAAAAATGCTTAAGATTAGATGGGTAGATCACATAACCAATGAGGAGGTATTGAACAGGGTTGGAGGGAAGAGAAATTTGTGGCACAACTTGACTAGAAGAAGGAATCGGTTGGTAGGGCATATTCTGAGGCATTGAGGGATCACCAATTTAGTATTGGAGGGCAGTGTGGAGGGTAAAAATTGTAGAGGGAGACCAAGAGATGAATACACTGAACAGATTCAGAAGGATGTAGGTTGCAGTAGGTACTGGGGAATGAAGTAGCTTGCACAGGATAGAGTAGCATGGATAGTGCATCAAACCAGTCTCTGAACTGAAGACCACAACAACAACAAAACCTCTCATCAGGCATCGTGTGAACCATTCCTAACATCGAGTACGGCTTACACCGTAGGCTTCCTGCAGCATCTGGCGTCTCTGTAAAGGTTTTCTTGAGTTTTACGCAAAATTTAATGCAGACACGTTGCTCCTCTAACTCTGCCATAGCAGAATTTGTTCGACACAACGTTCTGCTCAATACAGCACTGAACGATAACTAACAAACATACAACAATGAAACTTCCGGCAATCACACATTAAACAAAGTCGTTTGCAGGGATGCCAACTGCATTTCGCTCTGACACACCATTGGCGCGAAATTACGAATGTTCCGAAATTTTGTGAACAAACCCCGTATACAAGGTACAAGATCGTTAAGGTGGACGGAGAGAGCAGTAATGGTGTCATTATGGAATCCTGTGAAGAATTCATTGTAATTTTCCTATTGAAGATGATGTATCATTCTTGCATGATATTATGAAGCTTGTTGTGAAGTTTTGGACGACAGTTTCATATACAGCTATGATGAACAAAATTATAACCATCGCAAATAGGCAGTTTCGACGTATTTTGGAAACAATGGGAGAGGACCGTCAGTCTACATTAGGATAAGCTGTAGAATATCATTATAGCGTTTGGACTCTTAGACTGCAGCTTCTGAAGCCAGCTTCGTTGATCAGGAGAGGGAGTGCTACCAAGATTAACAGGCAGCTACTTCACTGTACCGAATCAAGCTGGCTAGTAATTCTAGGAATAAGTCCATTTAACTTGGAAATCGGGAAAGGGGAAGTTCTTCATTGGGTGAAGAAACGCAGTCAGATCGAACTACGAAGGATACTGTGAACTGAGGCCAATACGAAAACATTGAAACGTTCCCTTAGAACTATTATACAAGATGGTGCTTAAACTGACACACAATATTTTTAGCGCAACGCAATCTGACTTTCAAAAATCCCTACGAAAGAATGGCCCTGACTAACATTAACCTGTACATTTCACAAATCACTTACCTCACCAAAAATCTTCGTTACTCGAACTACTGCAATACAGCGAGCGCCACTACTGCCAGCTGAATAAAAGATTCAAACTACTGAAGGCACTAACTACTGATAGGCATAGTTAGCGAATGAAAGATTTTAATAGAGAACAAACAATGTATTTACCTTAATAGTCATAATACATATAGCAGTTCATGACATCCAGTCTTACAAATTTCAAAATTCCGCCATCTCTCTCCCCACATCCACCACTGCTGGCGGCTCACCTCCAACTGCGCAACGCTACGCGCTGTTAGCATCCAGCTGCCGCTGCCCAACACTACAATGGCAGACAACAATGCAAACCAGCCACAGACTGCACAGGGGACAGCCAGTGATTTTCATACAGAGCGCTACGTGACGGTGGCGTTACCAATAAAAAAAACCTAAACAGCCTACTTACAACATTATTATAAACTCGCCTGTTGCAATCTTTCAAAGGTTTGAATGACGTTAGCCGCAGTTGGACATTGAAATGTATCAATAGTAACAAGGTGAACGTATGTCCAGGACCGGGGTTCGATCCCTGATTATCCGCTTTACGGGAGCGGTCGCCTCTACTCGTCGGCCATCCGAATACGCATACTATCCAAATTCCCAGCCTGGTACCCACCACTGACGTAGAGGCAGCTATCCATGAAACTCTCACTCGCGCTCTCTGATTCCCGTATGAGATCGGGACGGCAAGCATTGTCACCTTACTTATACAGGACGAGTTTTTCCACCTTGATGAACTCTAGGAATTGATCGATGAGAACATACAGAACAAAAAAGACCCAATTAATGTATGTCCTGAAATTAATGCTTTCCATACGAGAGACCGATTATTCATGTGACAGAGACTGCGGTCTATTAGCGGTGTACCTCGAATCCATAGTTACAGTGTGCATGATTTCCTCGTAGAGTGTGGCACTGTTCCTTGTAAGTCAGAACCTCTTCTGCCATAGTTATTGGTAACGTTGTGTTCGATTCACTTCTCTTGCTGACTCACCTTGTTGTTGATGTGATACAACGTTGTACACAATGGTTCCGTATTCAATTCGAGAGTTTGCTGGCATGGTGTTTGCTTATGGAAAGGCGAATGGCAACGGACGGCGGGCAGCAAGGTTGTATCCCCGCCTACAATAACCGCAACATTCAATGTTTGCAACGGTTTTTCGCCGTTTGAGGCAGCGTCGTTTCAGGAAGCAGGGAATCATGAAGGATGTACCCGAAATGTTCGGACACCAGACTTGGAGGAAAATATGATTAACACTGTGGGAGGCGACCACCGTGTCAGTTCGAGGCAGTTGGCTCGCCTTTACAGGGTAAGCCAGATGACCATGTGGAACATTCTCGTGACAATTGTTACTAACCTTATCACTTATAGCGTGTGCAGGGCTTACTAGCGACAGACTTTGCACCTCTGAAGCAGTTTTGTCACTGGTTTCTTCACCAAGTATCCACAATTCCGGGATTTGTGTCATTCCTCCCATTCACAGATGATACCATCTTTACGCGAAGTGGTATCTTCAACCTTGATAACAGTTATCTGTGGGATAGTATGCAGAATCCCCATGGTACGATGACAGCGAATCATCAGCATCGGTGCAGCCATAATGTGTGGGCCAGGATAACTGGCGACTGAATTTTTGGACCAGTTTTCTTTCCACGTCACCTAACAGGCCGGAACTATTAGCGTTTCTTGTAGGTGACTTTGCCTCCCCTGCTGGAAGAAGTCCCTTTGATGATTCGAAGGGTTCTGTGGCTGCTATACGATGATGCTCTAGCCCACTTCGCCGTTAAGGTCCGGACGCATCTCAGTCATGCCTTCCCTGGTCAATGGACTGAACGAGGGAGTCCAGTTGCATAGCCTCCTCGTCCAGCTGATCTCTACCCGTGCGATTTCTGGTTATGGGGCCATCTCAAAAGTATCGTGTATGCAGAGCTAATTACAGATGTGGAGACGTCGGAGCAGCGTATTCATACTGCCTTTGACACTCTTCGGGTGCAGCCTGGCTAATGTGATCGTGTGAGACAGAGCATGCTACAGCGCGTACGCGCTTGCGTTGAGGAACATGAAAACCATTTTCAGCACGTACTGTAACTGTGCCTGCATGATACAGCGCGTATTAGACCGCAGTCTCTGCCACATGAATAAATGGTCTCTTGCATGGAAACCACACGTTTCCCGACGTAAGTTCATTAGAATTTTTTGTACCGTATCCTCTCATCGATCAGTCCCTAGAGATCCTACACGGTGGAGAAAGTCACCTTGTATATACGAGGCGTGTGAGAAAAGTACTGGGACTAATTTCTTTATCTACCAAATTTTTTACTTTCTTCAAACAATAATATTGTGCGCTTCAAAGTAGTTCCTTTAGGCAGCTATACACCAGTGAAGTCGTAGCAGTGCTGAAAGGCTTCAACTGGTAGGACCTCTAACACGTCGGCCACATTCGTTTTAACGTTCTCCAGAATCCCAAAATGACTTCCTTTTAAGACATTTTTTCAATTTTCGGATAAGAAAAGAGTCACGAAGGCTGTGTTCAGGTGAAAAAGGGGGCGGGGGAGATTGTGGAACAAGAGGAATGCCTGTTGAAGTAAAAAATTCTGTGCTGTAAGCAGCCTTGTGACTGATGCACCACCCACTTATCCACAGTGCAGGGTCTCATTCGATTCACCCTTTCCTGAGCCTTTCAAGGGTATCCTTGTAAAATATTCGGTTGGCAGTTTGTCTTGGTGGAGCAAATACCTTATGCTCGGACCCCGTACACTGGAAAAAGGAAATCAACAGTGATTTGATTTTCGAACTACTCATTCGAGCTTCTTTCTGTCGAGGAGACGTCTCAGTGTGCCACTCCTGACGTTGTCGCTTTGTCTCGGGAACGTACTCAAAAATGCAGGATTCATCACCTGTGATCACGCGACCGAACCATTCGTGGTCACTGGAAATCCTCTCACGGAGAACACCTTGCTTAGTCGATGGTCAACAGCATGCACAAACTTTAAAAACTGCATAATACTGTGCTGTCTATAAGAATGTTATTTTATTTTGCTACCGGTTCGGCACTGAATTATCATCAACGGCAGGAAAACTATCACAGATGTATCTGCTTTAAAATAAGTTATCACAGGAAAGCAATATTGCCAAGGTAATGTCAAATCGAAAATTATAACAAGATAAAATTATTTTTATCTTGTTACAGTTTTCGATTTTATATTATCTTGGCAATTACTTATTTTAAAGCATACATAAGTAATGCTACTTCTAGGACAATTTTCCTGCCGTTGACGATGGTTCAGAAGCGAAACCGATAGCAAAATAACATTCTTACACACAGTAGAGTTTTATGCAATTTTTAAAAACCTCTCTAGAAGATCAGCGCACACGTTTCTTCGATTGTCCTTCTGCTCAGTTGTAAGGTTCTTCGGCATCATTTTTGCACAAACCCTTCGCATGCGCAAATCTTCGATCAAAAACTGATGTACGGTGGAAGTGTTTACTGCTAATCATCGGTTTGATCTCACAAGGACACACACACGCTCGACGCTTTCCTCGGATTTTTAACTTTAAGGTTTCCCTGAGCGAGGTTTATCTTCAGCGTGCTCTCGGACATCCAAAAATTATTTTTGTCGTCAAAAACCTTGTGTTCTTGATGAGCAATGTTCCCCATAGACCTGTTTCAAATTTTCAAAGGTTACACTTGCGGATTTTCCAAGTCTAACACAGAAGTTGATAGCATACCGTTGCTCTATATTCCACTGTTCCATTTTCGTTACACGCAACAGAAACACAACTTTACTGATGGCACTCTCAGAAATCACGTGATCGCTGTACGGAGTCTGAAACTCAAATGGTTCAAATGGCTCTGAGCACTATGGGACTTAACATCTCAGATTATCAGCCCCATAGAACGTAGAACTACTTAAACCTAACTAACCTAAGGGCATCACACACATCCATGACCGAGGCAGGATTCGAACCAGCGACCGTAGCAGCCGCGCTGTTCCGGACCGAAGCGCCTACAATCGCTCGGTCACAGCGGCCTGCCGGAAGGGATGAACACAGCGGTCTACACAGGTACAACAACACACCGTTGCCAGATGGCATTTCTTTTCTCACTTATATCGTATATACGAGGGTCATTCAATAATTAAAGAGACAAATTGGTCTGGAGAGAAAAGCGTTTATTTTTACAAAAGAATACTTTTTCTGCCTTTCAACATTATCCCCTTGAACATTTATATACTTGTTCCAACGGGCTACAAGCTTTTTTACTCCGACTGCAAAGAACTCTTTCTCATAAACATTTTCACTTCCTCGTTGTCCTGGAACATCTTCCCACGTAGTGCATCCTTCAGTGCACCAAACAAATGGGTGCTAAATCAGGACTGTAAGAGGGATGAAGCAGTACTTCCCAGCCCGTTTTGTCGATGGTTTCATGGGTTAGTTGAGCAATATGAAGACGTGAGTTGTCATGCTGGAGAATCACATCTCTCCTCTGGGATCTACGACGTCTCTCTCTCATTCTTCCCTGTTTAAAAGCAAATGCAAGTAGTACTGGCTGTTCATTGTACGCTGCTCTTCGAGATAATCACAAAAAACTGGACCTAAGGCAACCCAAAACACCGTCGACATGACTTTTCCTGCCGATGCTTGGGTTTTAAACTTTTCTTGACAGGTGAGGTGGTGTGCTTCCACTCCATACTTTGTCTTTTTGATTCTGGCTCATAAGAGTGAACCCAAGTTACATCACGAGTTAAAATTTTCCATAATGAAATTTTCACTCTGCAGCGGAGTGTATGCTGATATGAAACTTCCTGGTAGATCAAAAATGTGTGCCGGACCGAGACTCAAACTCGGGACCTTCGCCTTTCGTAGGCAAGTGCTCTACCAACTGAGCTTTCCTAAGCACGACTCACGCCCCGTCCTCACACCTTTACTTCTGCCAGTATCTCGTCTCCTACCTTCCAAACTTTAAAGAAGCTCTCCTGCGAACCTTGCAGAACTAGCACTCCTGAAAGAGAGCTTCTGTAAAGTTTGGAAGGTAGGAGACGAGGTACTGGCAGAAGTAAAGCTGTGAGGACGGGGCGTGATTCGTGCTTGGGTAGCTCAGTAGTAGAGCATTCGCCCGCGAAAGGCAAAGGTTCCGAGTTCGAGTCTTGGTCCGGCACACAGTTTTAATCTGCCAGGAAGTTTGAAGTTAACATTTTGTTGAGGAAGTGCTCACCTTCTCTTTCATGACGTTCCTTTAGCTCTGTGCACACTCTCAAACTTGTTCCCTTGTGTATGCGCGTCAACTCCTGTGGAACCCATCTTGCACATGTTCTGCGGTACTTCAGCTTGTTACGGATAATGTTATGAACTGTACCAGTACTAACTTGAACCTTATCAACTATTTGTACACAGTCACACGGCGATCGGTACGAATAATGTCGTCAGTTGGACTTTCAAGTGAGGGAGTTGAAACTGCAACTGGTCGACCAGAACGGTGTTCGTCAGTCCCATAGTGCTTAGAGCCATTTGAGCCATTTGAACCACTTGAACCAATACATCAGCTGATCAGGGCTCATCCGAGTGGTGCCAACTTAAAGCCATAAAAATACCAAACTTGCCCCAGTAACAGTTTCTCCCCAGACCAGTTTGTCTCTTTAATTATTGAATGACCCTCTGTAATGACACATTCCGACGCACAGACATACAATACCTTAAAGGCTGCGCCAAAGATTAAATTGATAGGCATGTAGATTATAGTCTTTGTAATGTTCACATTGGATTCTCTTTTGTTTCATACTCCAAGAAGGAGCTAAGAGACAATTTCGATTGTTGCCTTGCGGAGGACGGACGTAATTTTGGAGGGTGCGGAAAGGCAGCCATGTTGGTAGCAATTATGGTTTGTGCGACGAGCAGAGCAAGTCTTATTGTCTTGTGAATAAAAAATAGTGGGAAGTATCGAAGTGTTACGAAAATTATTTAAAGTGACGTAGCATTGTATTTCCTTGGTTTCCACCGTCTTCGTGAAGTGAACCGATGCCGACTTAGGAAGATACACACGGTCAACAAAGAGAAGAACATCGATGGAGACTAATGACTTAAAATTGTGGCAGAAGGACTAATTCTACGTCTAAGGTGACAACTCTGATTAAATCAACAGTGACGTAGAATTCAAAAATATAATTAATCGGAATGGTAAATTATATTACAGGCATATTTCACGCAGCACTGAATTTGTCCTCATTCAATACGATCAATACAGTCCGTCAAACAGCCTTTCAAAAATTCTAAAGTTACATTTACATGTCCGTAATTTTTCCTCTTTTCAAAAACCCAATAAATTTTAATTTTTTTATTTATTTCGCCGCACCTCGTACATACCACAACTATAGTAAAATGACTATGACACTTCAGGCACAGGCAGAACATACGAATTTTTTCACAACATTAGGGAAAGAATAAAATGATATTTCTTAATCCGTTGAGTGAACTGATACATTACCTGAACGGCCACGGCCCGTATGCTACATATCTGTACAAAATCAAAAGACAAATGAATGATGTTCCGCCCTAGGCAGTGTGGGCTCTACAAAACTCACATTGAGGGGCTGACCCATAGTGCTTAGAGCCATTTGAACCATTTTTGAGGGTCTGAGCGCTCAACGGAGATACAACGGGTAGTGACCGTCAGACTTCAAGGATAATGGATGCCAAAGCAGCATTGAGTATAGCAGTGTAATGTCCGTCAAGAAGGAAGGTGACAGCCAAGAAACGAGATATATACAGGGTGTCCCAAAAAACAACACCGACAATCTTTTATGATGGGCTTCTTCCACCAAAACAAAAGGTTCAAATGGCTCTGAGCACTATTGAACTTTAACTTCTGAGGTCATCAGTCCCCTAGAACTTAGAACTACTTAAACCTAACTAACCTAAGGACAACACACACATCCATGCCCGACGCAGGATCCGAACCTGCGACCGTAGCGGTCGCACAGCTCCAGACTGTAGCGCCTAGAACCGCTCGGCCACTCCGGCCGGCACCAAAACAAGAAAAGAATTTGTAGTGCACCTGGGCTTTAAACTGCATACCTTAAGACCTAAGTCCAATTGTTCATCTCCGATGCTATGAAATAAATCTATTCTACTGCAAAGACTTTGCTTTCTACATTCTAAAAGAAGGTGCTGTGGACCAACCCACAATAGAGGCTCAGTAAACAGGAGGGCTAAAATGCATATTTTAAGAGCTATAAGCACTTGTTCATCTTCGCTACCGTAAAACACATCTCTTCTAATGAACAAGTGTTCATAGCTCTTAAAGTATGCATTTAAGAGCCGACTTTATTAGACATTTTTTCTTGTTTTGGTCCGTACAACCTCCTCCAAAAATATGGAAAGCAAAGAGCCTGAAGTAGTGTTGTGTACATAGTTCCGTGTAGTCAGCGCGTACACAACTTTCCCAATAGAGCGCGCCCCACTAAGCACCACAGCGCAGGCGCAGCGCTCGTCCTGCACTACGAAATGGCACTGTCTTAGAGACGGACCAAATTCTGCTTCCGCCGATTCGCGTATTAATATGTAATGCAGCCAATGAGATTGCTGCTAACGTAGAACATTTTCTCCTCGCGGATCACACTCGCCCAGTGATACATGAACTCTCGAGCTATTATAACGAGTGTACAGACCTCCGATTAGTCAGTCGGCATTTGTCTGCACCAGTCTGTACCAGTCTGCATTAGCATGTACCAGTCTATAGTCAAGTTCAGTCTGCGCCTAATATGATTACCGTATTCCTGTACATAGCCATGAAGAGAAATGTATAGACACTTTGTCAAGTATCAGAGATATGTGAGAATAAGATTAACGTACCAAGACCAAAGGAACTTCAGATTGTCAGTTGTAAACAGCATTCAGAGTCAAGTTACGTAATGTCTATGATTTTTATAATTTTAATAATTTTGTGTGAAAATCAAGTTCTGTTTAAAGTTGGTCACCGTCAATCTGCTGCTCTAAGCGTGCAAGTGGCATTTCTATCATCTGACATAACGGCAGAAGATAAACACGCCACGATAAGACCACGAGACATATTGCTAACACTCGCCTACTTCGCTAGAGCGACAAGTCAAATAATCTGATGGTGTGTGTACCGAAGGTCTTACAGTACGCACACAAGTAGAGGAGAAGCCTTTCATCGTATCGAAGATGAACAAGTTCTCATAGTCCTTAAGGTATGCTTTTTAGAGACCATTTTACATGAGTTTTTTTCTTTTTTTCTGTTTCGAATGATCATTTCTGTCATATCCGCGAATATTGAGCATCACTTCTGAAACACCCTGTATATTTATAAATGTATCTATAAACATTAAACATGTTTACTCTTGTTTTGTTGCAAGGAACCTGTCCCTATAGCCTATCGCTGTTTTTTTTTCACTGTATATTTTGATGAGATTAAATTTATTGTCTTGACGTCTGGAAGCGGACTCATCAGTCATGAAACGCGGCAGATATGAAGATATCTTACTCTTCTTAGGAATCACTACATTCTCTGCAACCTGTTAACGTAAACAGTCAATCTTCGCCTCTATTACGTTGCATGCAGATCTTTCAAGTTAACTTAAAAATGATGTACTTCGTAATAACAAGTTTTCGAGTCATGCTAATATTATGATACATTTCCACCTGTCGGACACTTTTTCATTTGTCGTGCGCTCGAACAAGAATTTCCCGAGAGGACGTCGGAGCTCTCCCAGACCATTATTCTTCATTGTTGGCTATAGAAAGAAATGTAGAAGGAGTGTGAGGTGGAGGCAAAAGGGATAAATAATCGGGGCAAAAATGACGCACAGAGAGAGATGTAAGGCTCGCAACCGGGTCACTCCGGAGCGAAAGTTGGGTAAGGAGTTCTCGCGCCGGTTATTTCCGATTAGGGGACAATTTATGTGACAGGCGAGGCTCTAAAGGGCCTCATTCGAATATATATGGCTGCCATTAGCAGTTCTCCGAAGGGAATCTTTCCAGCCTGAATTGGGTCTTAATGGAAACGACGGGACACACAGAAAGGAAGAATTAACGGAGCTTCGGTTCGTGTTCGGCCCTACTGGAGAACCGAGTCGGAATCTCTGGGCTGCTAAACGGCTGTGAGCGGATCAGTTGTAGGCCATTAATACGCTGGCGAAGTACTTCTGTGACTTCATTAAATTTTAAGGGATGCATTTGCTTCTCTATGGCAGTTTCTTAACGATACAACTGTGGAGAAATTTCTGTCTGTAATGCAGAGGCAAATCGCCAATGATATCAGCAGTCATTAAACTTGTAAAAGCTATAGCGGCATTAATCTCTGTAACGATATATACTCACGGTTTTGCTAAACTGAAACAAAGGTTCGATCTTCTACTTTCTAGAACTGTGATAGTATACTTAAGAGCCAAAGGGTAAGGTACACCTGCCTAATACCCTGTAGGGTCCCCGCGAGCGAGAGAAATGCCGCAACACGACGTGGCATGGACTCGACTAATGTCTGAAGTAGTGCTGGAGGAAATTCACACCATGAATCCTTCAGGGCTGTCCATAAATCCGTAAGAGTGCGAGTGCGTGGAGATCTCTTCTGAAGAGCACATTGCAAGGCATCCCAGATATGCTGAATAATGTTCACGTCTAAGGAGTTTGGTAGCCAGCGGAAGTGTTTAAACTCCGAAGAGTGTTCCTGGAGGCACTATGTAGCAGTTTTGAGCGTGTGGAGTGTCGCATTGTTTTGCTGGAATTGCCCAAATCCGTTGGAGTGCACAATGGACGCGAATGGATGCAGGTGATCAGACAGGATGCTTATGTACGTGTTACCTATCAGAGTCGTATATAGACGTATCAGGGGACCCATATCACTCGTGTTGCACGCTCCATATCATTACAGAGCCTCCACCAGCTTGAACAGTCCCCTGCAGACATGCAGGGTCCATGGATTCATGAGGCTGTCTCCATACCCGTGCACGTCCACCCGCTCGATACTATTTGAAACGAGACTCGTCCGACCAGTCAACATGTTTCCAGTCATCAACAGTCAATGTCGGTGTTGATGGGCCCAGGCGACGCGTGAAACTTGGTGTCGTGCACCCATCAAGGGTAGACGAGCGGGCCTTCGGCTCCGAAAGCCCATATCGATGATGTTTCGTTGAAAGGTTCGCACACTGACACTTGTTGATGGCCCAGCATTATCTGTAGCAGTTTGCGGAAGGATTGCACTTCTGTGACGTCGAACGATTCTCTTCAGGCGTCGTTTGTCCCGTTCTTGCAGGATATTTTTCCCCGCCTTAGCGATGTCGGAGATGTGATGTTTTACCGGATTCCTGACATTTATGGTACACTAGTGAAATGGCCGTACGGAAAAATCCCCACTTCATCGCTACCTCGGAGATGCTGTGTCCCATCGATCGTGCGCCGACTGTAAGTCTGCCATTTTAGAAGCAGTAACCGACCTAACAATGGCGTCAGACACATGTGTAATAAAGACATTGCCGACCGACTCACCGTATTCTGCCTGTTTACATATCTCTGTATTTGCATACGCATGCCTATACCAGAGTTTTTGGCGCTCCAATGTACAAACAAAAACGTTTCATCAAACATGAGAACCAATTCCGAATATTTTGTTACGAGACGCTACTGTCTCCAGTAAGAAGTATTGTTCCGGTTAGTACAAACGTATTTCGAATTTAAACTTTTTGGTTTAGTCTCAATCTACGATGGACGCTCAATAACTACGGGCAATGCAATAAATTTTTATTTCTCGGCCAATTTCGGTTGTAAAAATGCAGAATTTCTTGTGAGAAATCGTAGAATACACACTCTCCAGCCGTTAAAGTTTCATGAAGTTCCTGTATGTGGCGGCGCTGTACGTAGACTCCAAAATGGTGTCTGTAACGGGCGTGCTTTCCAAGAAGGTAGCTGTCATTGAGTTTCTTTTTGCGGAAAAATACAGATATTCACCGGAGCTTGTAGATTGTCTACGAAGACCTGGCAGTGAACAGAAGCACGGTGAGTCGTTGGGCGAGGCGTCTGCCATAATCCGCAATGAGGTCGCGCAAACCTTTCCTATCTCCCGCGTGGCTGCCGGCCGCACACAGTTGTGACTCCTCCAGTGTTGGAACGTGCGGACACTCTCACTCGAGGTAGTGGACGAATCACAATAAAACACGTCGATGCTAAACTGGACGTCTCTGTTGGCAGTGCTGACACGCGTCTATCAGTTGGGGTACTCAAAGGTGTAATCGACCTGGGTTCCTCGCAGCATAACATAAGACTAGAGCAACGAAGAACCACCTGTCGGAGTTTCTTGCGAGTTACGCGGCTGATCGTTACAATTTTTCGTCGAACATCGTCACAAGCGATGAAACATGAGCTCATCACCTGGAACCGGAAAGAAAACTGCAGTTCATGGAGTGTCGCCACAGCACATCTGATTGATTGATTGATTGATTGATTGATTGATTGATTGATTGATTGATTGATTGATTGATTGATTGATTGATTGATTGATTGATTGATTGATTGATTGATTGATTGATTGCTTGATTGATTGATTGATTGATTGATTGATTGATTGATTGATTGATTGATTGATTGATTGATTTCAACAAGGAAGCTAAAACAGCTTAGGTCTGACCCGCCACTGCCCGCACCGAAACTAGGTTTATTGTGTGGTATCGCTCCCTGGATGTCTAGCAAAGCCAACCAGTGCCCTTAAATAGTGCAAGGAGTCCCTCTATCAGTTTTTTGTTAAACACAATTTCTTCAGATCTAGCTGTCCCGAAGATTCTGTTACTCTCCAATGACGTGCACTCGAAGATTAGATGTGATGCAGTTTCTTCACCCTCATCGCAGATCCTACATTTAGGGTCCTCTTCCGTTATACCCATTGTGTGTTGTTGTTTTCTGAAATTCCCATGGCCGTTCATCAGTCCAGTCACGAGTTTGATCCCTTTCCTGTTCAATCTCAGGATTACAGAGCTTCTTTTAAAACATGGCTTGGGCATTACCATAACATGTTTTTGTTTATGGACCTTGGTCCAATGTCCTATGTGCTGTTTCCTAGGCCAGTCCCGTAGTTCTAATTTTATCATAGCCTTGGCTTGGGCATTACCATAACATGTTTTTGTTTATGGACCTTGGTCCAATGTCCTACGTGCTGTTTCCTAGGCCAGTCCCGTAGTTCTAATTTCATCATAGCCTTGGCTTGGGCATTACCATAACATGTTTTTGTTTATGGACCTTGGTCCAATGTCCTACGTGCTGTTTCCTAGGCCAGTCCCGTAGTTCTAATTTCATCATAGCATTGGCTTGGGCATTACCATAACATGTTTTTGTTTATGGACCTTGGTTCAATGTCCTACATGCTGTTTCCTAGGCCTGTCCCATAGTTCTAATTTGATCATAGCTTTGGTTATTGCCAGGACAGGTTCCGGTCCAATAAATGGAGTTTTTGCCCCCATACTAGCCAATCTATCGGCTTGTTCATTGCCACAGATCCCTGAGTGGCCAGGGACCCACACTAGGTTTACCCTATTGCTTCCCCCTAGCTCCACCAGAGCCCTGTGACAATCTGCAATAATCTTAGATCTTGTTGCAGGAACTGCCAATGATTTCAGGGCTTCCTGGCTCTCTGAATGGATGTAGATGCTAGGGCCATTGTAACACCTACGCATATTCTCTTCCACACATGCCCTGATTGCAGTAATTTGAGCTTGATACACAGGCCAGTTTTCCTAGAGAGATGATGCTCTCCAGTCTTGGCTGAACTCCGTACAACCCTGCCCCAACGTCTTGGTCTGTTTTCGACCCATCGGTGAACCAAACGATGTCCCCCGTACGGTGTCGAACTGTTTCTTCCCACTGCTCCCTACTTCCTAACACAGCACATCTACTCTGAAGAAAAAGTTCAGAGAAGCACCCTCAGCGGGTAGAGTCATGGCGATCGTCTTCTTAGACTCTAAATTGGTTACCCGTTTTGTGACCTCCCACATGTTGTAGTTGTTGTTGTTGTTGTGGTTTTCAGTCCAGAGACTGGTTTGACGCACTCTCCATCCTGCTCTATCCTGTGCAAGCTTCTTCATCTCCCAGTACCTACTGCAACCTACATCCTTCTGAATCTTCTTGGTGTATTCATCTCTTGGTCTCCCTCTACCCGAGAGGAGCTCACAGAATTTCATAGGAATGTCTTCCTTGTGCACTCTACACCCAGGGTCTAGCATCTCCCAACTTCCAACTGTTTGGCCCATTGAAGGATGTGCCCGGTGGGAAGCAGTACGTGGGTGATAGGGAAGTTATTGCTGCAGCAAGACGCTGGTCAGGCGTCGACCAGTGGAGTGGTACCATACTCGCATACGTCTCCTCCCAGTAAGATTGGTAGGGCCGTTGCATTGAACGGAGATTATGTTGAAAAACAGGGTTTTGTAGCCAAAAGAATGGGGAATAACCTACTGGCCATTAAAATTGCTACACCAAGAAGAAACGCAGATGATAAAAGGGTATTCAGTGGACAAATATACTAGAACTGACACGTGATTACATATTCACGCAATTTGGGTGCATAGATCCTGATAAATGAGTACCCAGAACAACCACCTCTGGCCGTAATAATGGCCTCGATACGCCTGGGCATTGAGTCAGACAGAGCTTGGATGGAGTGTACAGGTACAGCTGCCCATGTACCTTCAACACGATACCACAGTTCATCAAGCGTAATGGCTGGCGTATTGTGAAGAGCCAGTTGCTCGTCCGCCATTGACCAGACGTTTTCATTTGTGCTCATCTGCGATGCGCACTGTGGTCAAACGACCCATCTGCTTTCCTTATGACTATCACGTCCAGAAATGGCATCTCACCATCTTTCTCCATTTCTATGATTAATTTCATATTTGAGTGGCGCGAGTTAAACGTTCGAAATCCTCATTGACCCTGTCCCTACCCTAAGGCCAGATCGCAAAGGTATCATCAGCATAGCTAAAGAAGCATGTGACTTTGTATCTATCCGTCTCTAATGCTTCCTCCTCAAATTTCACCATGAACAGAGTGGCAATCGCTGTAGGCGGAAGGCTATTCGTTTTGTCTACTCGTAATATTGGCTCCCCTAAAGAAAATATCTTCAAGTCAAATTTCTCTCCAACTCGTCTTGCAATGGTAAATAGAGAGATCA
Organism: Schistocerca gregaria; assembly: GCF_023897955.1. Taxonomy (NCBI): domain Eukaryota; kingdom Metazoa; phylum Arthropoda; class Insecta; order Orthoptera; family Acrididae; genus Schistocerca; species Schistocerca gregaria. The sequence goes on along the minus strand of NW_026061870.1, from coordinate 728,878 downwards.
CATCGTTTCACGGGATCTGATATAATGGTCAGTGACTTACGAATTGTTTCAGACACCCCAGAATTATGTCGTAAATATGACGAAACGGTGCAGCGATATCAAACAAAAAAATCCACAGGACTAAGGTCAGGGTATCTTGATGGCCAAGGTCGAGATCCTGGTCGACTTATCCATTTTCAACCACGCTGACTATTTAGACATCGTCTTATTTGGGCACCAAATTTTTGAGGTGGTTCTTTCTCTGATTATAGGCCAGGGATGAAATTTCAGTTCAGTTAGATGGTAAGTTAATCGGAAAGTCTATCTTTTAAATATATTTGTACTACCACGCGGCTGATACGGTCTCATTTTCGAATCCTGCTTCGGGCATGGATGTGTGTGATGTCCTTAGTTACATTTACGTAGTCTAGGGGGCTGATGGCATCAGATGTTAAGTCCCATAGTGCTTAGAGCCATTTGAACTAAAAGGGTACAATATTTCATACCGAAGTCAATGGCCGCTCGTAACCACACATTCGCAGTTATCTAGCAAACAGCCTGTTGGCTGACTCGTATTTAGTGTGTAAAGGAACTGAAAATATTGTGATTTAATCGCAGAGGTGCTGAAAAAAAAATTGTTCCAGTGACACACCAGAGAAATATCTGGTAAACTTTTTATCTTTGAGAGACATAGGAACAATTTCGCCTTTCGTTTTTTATTTCTTGTATGAACGACTACTTTTTGTTCTGATGGGCTGGTGGGATGTCGTACTGTCTAATTACTAGTGTGTGTGTGTGTGTGGTAAATGAAAGAGTTAAAAGACGCAAGATGTGTTTTATATTATTTTCATCGCACAACAAGCCTTATTCCCATGCCTATGGAGTATTTATGTTAAGCAGAGAAGGCGAGTTTTAGATGGAACCGAAGATCTTCAAAACGGCGCTGCTCAACAATAGAGGTACGTGATTGTGCTCTCTACTTTCCTTTCGTGGCCGCTAAAATTACTTCCGATTCGTTTTGCCGAGACATTCAGAACCTGCAATCTTCTTTTCCTTATAAAAATACTAGTCCGATGCAAAAGAAATGCTCTTACATTTAAATAATTGCCATTCTTTTACAGAGGCCACGGGGAATGATAGAACGTACGTGCCTCTACTCTGAATGTACGTTCGCAATCTCCGAGTGTGTTACGACGAAATTATTTCACAATGAAAATTTCTCATCAAACCGCAACCACTCGCACGCGAATGTACGTACCCTCTGAATGTATCTAGTCAGTCACGCGCGTTGTTCAAAAGCTTTACTTTTAATATTCAGTGGATTACATTTCCGAAATTAATTTTTGTTTATGCTGCAAATCGTACTTCACGCGAAGTATTTATTACGAAAGTTTCAGGCTCAATTTAATAAAAAAAAAGATTCCGAATAATAGAAATAAAGAATAACAATCAAACAAATCAAACCTAAATAAACAGAAAGAGGGAACGTTACAAGTGGCACTTTTTTGCTTGTACGACGACAGTAAAAGTCCTAGCAGCAATAAATAATTTATTTCGGGACAAAATTTGTCTAGGTTGAGGAAAGCCATTGCAAATGTTAAATGCTGGTACACTAATAACAGGTGCTAAATGCAAGCACGCAAATGTGCATACACTGTATCGTACAAGTGCCTGATGTCAGTTTGTGAGATGGAGCTCCATGTCTGCTGCACCTGCTCTGTCAATACAAGGGTGGTTAATGCAGTTTGTGGATGACGCTGCAGTTCTCATCCGATAATGTCCCACACGTGTTCCTATGGAGACAGATCTGGTGGTCGAGCAGGCAAAGGCAACATGTCGACATCCTGCATAGCATGTTGGATTACAACAGCGGTATGTGGGCGAGGATTATCTTGTTTGAAAACACCCCCTGGGACGCAATCCATGAATGGCAGCACAAAAGGTCGATTCAGTAGACTGACGTACAAATCTGTAATCAGGGTGCGAGCGATAACCACGAACAACCTCCTGCTCTCATACAAAATCACCTGTGTGAGATGATCAACTAACTTTTAATACACTACTGGCCACTAAAATTGATACACTACGAAGATGACATGCTACAGACGCGAAATTTAACCGACAGGAAGAAGATGCTGTGATGTGCAAAAGATTAGCTTTTCAGGTCATTCACACAAGCCTGGCGCCGGTGGTGACATCTACAACGTGCTGACATGAGGAAAGTTTCCAACAGATTCCTCACACACCAACAGTAGTTGACCGGCGTTGCCTGGTGAAACGTTGTTGTGATGCCTCGTGTAAGGAGGAGAAATGCGTACCATTACGTTTATCGTATCTCGACATTGCTGCTCGCGTTGGTCGAGATCCAATTACTATTGGCAGGATATGGAATCGGTGGGTTCAGGAGGGTAATACGGAACGCCTTCCTGGATCCCAACGGCCTCGTATCACTAGCAGTCGAGATGACAGGTACCTTATCCGCATGGCTATAACAGAACGTGCAGCCACGTCTCGATCCCTGAGTCAACAGATCGGGACGTTTGCAAGACAACTACCATCTGCATGGACAGTTCGACGACGTTTGCAGCAGCATGGACTATCAGCTAGGAGACCATGGCTGCGATTACCCTCGACGCTGCATCACTGACAGGAGCGCCTGCGATGGTGTACTCATCGACGAACCTCGGTGCACGCATGGCAAAACGTCATTTTTTTCGGACAAATCCAGGTTCTGTTTACAGCATTATGATGGTCGCATCCGTGTTTGGCGACATCGCGGTGAACGCACATTGGAAGTGTGTATTCGTCACCGCCATACTGGCGCATCACCCGGCGTGATGGTATGGGGTGCCATTACTTACACGTCTCGGTCGCCTCTTGTTCGCATTGACTGCACTTTGAACAGTGGACGTTACATTTCAGATGTGTTACGACCCGTGACTCTACCCTACATTCGATCCCTGCGAAACCGTACATTTCAGCAGGATAATGCACGATCGCATGTTACAGGTCGTGTACGGGCCTTTCTGGATACAGAAAAATGTTCGACTGCTGCCCTAGCCAGCACATTCTCCAGATCCCTCACCAACTGAAAACGTCTGGTCAATGGTGGCCGAGCAACTGGCTCGTCACAATACGCCAGTCACTACTCTTGATGAACTGTGGTATCGTGTTGAAGCTGAATGAGCAGCTGTACTTGTACACGCCACCCAAACTCTGTTTGACTCAATGCCCAGGCGTATCAGGGCTGTTATTACGGCCAGAGTTGGTTGTTCTGGGTACTGATTTCTCAGGATCTATGCACCCACATTGCGTGAAAATGTAAGCATATGTCAGTTCTAGTATAATATATTTGTCCAATGAATCCCCGTTTATCATCTGCATTTCTTCTTGGTGTAGCAATTTTAATGGCCAGTAGTGTACAAAATGCAAATAATATCCTGTAATGATATAAAAAACACAATGGACTAAAACTGAATGACGTGCAGTTTTAATTATGTGCAAAACAAACAACCAAACAAAGCAGGAAACAAAGAGAAATCGTCGGCCCCCATTTTCTTTCATACAGTTTCATTTTTGTATCTTCCCCTACTAATAGTACCAGTACCAGCATAATGCTACCATTTACTATATCGTTTATGTACTGTACCAAAACTAACGAACCGTAGTTTTGGTAAGGCGCAACTCTAGAAACTACTGTGAAATACCTAGGAGTAACTGCCTGTCGCGATACAAACTGGAACGGCTGTATAAAAGAAATAGTAGAAAAAGTAGATGCCAGACTGAGTTTCAGTCGAAGAATCTTAAGGATATGCAATTCATCCGCGGAATATGCAGCTTACAAAAAGCCTGTGTTTGATCGATTCTTGAGTATTGATGATGCGTCTGTCACCCTTACCAGGTTGAATTAATGGAGGATATGGAAAAGATATCAATGACACGATTCGCTGATGACATTGCTATCCTGAGTGAAAGTGAAGAAGAATTAAATGATCTGCTGAACGGAATGAACAGTCTATTGAGTACACAGTATGGTTTGAGCGTAAATCGGAGAAAGACGAAGGTAATGAGAAGTAGTAGAAATGAGAACAGCGAGAAACTTAACATCAGGATTGATGGTCACGAAGTCAGTGAAGTTAAGGAATTCTGCCACCTAGGCAGTAAAATAACCAATGACGGACGGAGCAAGGAGGACATCAAAAGCACAATCGCTATGGCAAAAAAGGCATTTCTGGCCAAGAGAGGTCTACTAATATCAAATACCGGCATTAATTTGGGAAGAAATTTCTGAGGATGTACGTCTGGAGTACAGCATTGTATGGTAGTGAAACATGGACTGTGGGAAAGCTGGAACAGAAGAGAATCGAAGCATTTGAGATGTGGTGCTATAGATGAATTTTGAAAATTAGGTTGACTGATAAGGTAATGAATGAGGAGGTTCTACGCAGAATCGGAGAGGAAAGGAATATGTGGAAAACACTGATAAGGAGAAGGGACAGGATGATAGGATATCTGCTAAGACATTAGGGAATGACTTCCATGGTACTAGAGGGAGCTGTAGAGGGCAAAAACTGTAGAGGAAGACAGAGATTGGATTACGTCAAGCAAATAATTGAGGACGTAGGTTGCAAGTGCTAACCACATCCACTATGGAATGTACACAGGAAAGGAATTCGTGGCGGGCCGCATCAAACCAGTCAATAGACTGATGACAAAAAAAAAAGAAGAAAGAAAAAAATGGTAAAGAACCGACGAAGAGAGGCACGTTTCGCCACGGGATCGTTTACTCGGCGCGAGAGCTTTACGGAGATGCCCAACACAGGCAAGTGGCAAACGCTGCAATAAAGGCGTTGTGGATCACACAGAGGTTTCTGTCGAAATTTCTATAGCGTACACTGAGAATGAGTCGGGCAGCTTATTACTCCCTAACACGACGTCTCGCGAAATGAGCACGAGGAAAAAAATAGGAATTGGAGCTACCCGGATAGCCGAGCGCATTAAGGCACGCGCCTCCGAGATACAGGTTGCCTCGCCGGCTACGAATCGTATCCGCCTCGCGGATTAACGACGGGCACCTGTGTACATTCCATAGTGGATGTGGTTTTTAGGCGGTTTCCCACATCCGCCTCAGATACACGATGCACAAATACTTCCTAAAATCGAAGTCACATCTGACCATGCGATTACACTAGACGCAGAGAGGTGTACACGGATACCTCCTCCGAAATGGAACGGACGGCGAGAGGGTGTGATGATGATGATGTCTGGTTTGTGGGGCGCTCAACTGCGCGGTCATCAGCGCCCGTACAAAGTCCCAATTTATTCGCGGTCCATTTTTTTTCGCAATCCAATCTAGCCACTGTCACGAATGATGATGATGATGATGAAGATGAAATGATGTGGACAACACAAACACCCAGTCCCTTCGCAGAGAAAATCCGCAACCCGTGAACCAGAAGGTTGAAGAGGGAGGGGGGGGGGGGGGGGGGGAGTGTTGCAGGGAATAATTTTAAAGTGTCTTTTTGAGTGGCAACCCCATCGTAATAATAGCCATTTTATATTGCGGCGAGGCGGGTTGTCCTTTCTCTATTCATTAAGCACTTAGTCCAACTACCTGAATAGGTTTCAGGTTGTCTGCCTCTTCACTCTGCGCTGGTGGATACTGGTTTAGCCAACAAGAGCAGCGTTGACAAAAATTCAACTAAATACCTACCACGCAAAGGCTGCATTACTCCAGTCAATGGACGGTCGCTGTAAGTTAAACTATCGAGCCTTCGAGATTCTTGCACGAGTCGTTCGAGAAAAAAAAATGTCAAAATTTTCCTTTTACTTGGTTTATTGTCATTACAACAAGGAAAACTGCTATCAAGTCCGTATTTGATATCCCGACATCAATCATGCAATGTTACTGATTGTCTCTGTTACAAGTTCACACCCGAAAGCAGCCAGAAGGTCACTGATCCAGTAACACTTGCAAGTTAACACATTCAGTCTCCAGTGGGCTTCTTGTAACGAAGTGCTCGCCATAATGTTTCGTTATCTGCACGAAACACGCCACCCGTAGTTTATGGACGACATTAAATGTTCACACACGAATATCTCCTTAAATAAACCACTCACAGGGCTCAAACTTTCACAAAACAATCAATACTATAGTCGCTTTCCGTCCGCTACACGTAAACCAATCAGAAGCGCGAATTTCTTCATTTTGATACAAATTTGATCAGAGCGGTTTAACAAAGGTGTTTACCATTAGACGGCTTCTGAGAGATTGTCTCGACTTATAGATCTGAGGCACAAAGCCCTGTTCAAAAGCGCGGGAAACACTGAATTCCTATTGGCTAGTATTTTAAGCAGTCAATAAGATAATCTCAAGCACTTCTGTACTCGCCAATCAGATTACCACAAGTAATTTAAGCTAGAAATCTCATAATTCGAAACTAACTAAAATTTAATGACAATAAAATACGATTTCTTGCCAGACAATAAAATACAAATAAATTTAATAATCAACTCCCCTTCTGGCTTCCTTTTACCAAACCAAGCTCACTTAGACGTACGTCAAACATTTCGCCTATTGCTCAAATGGCTCTTAGCACTATGGGACTCAACATCTGAGGTCATCAGTCCCCTAAACGTAGAATTACTTAAACTTAACTAACCTAAGGACATCACACACATCCATGCTCGAGGCAGGATTCGAACCTGAGACAGTAGCAGCAGCAGCACGGTTCCCGACTGAAGCGCCTAGAACCGCTCGATTACAACGGGCGGCTCCCTATTGCGCAACAACCGTCTCGGACATATATTTATATAGTTTTAATAAAATCTCACATTGTCACTTTACGTGTGCCCTCCATTCACTCATTCTCTCAGTCTCTCAAAAATACACAAACAAAACATGATGGAATAATAATTTTCGAAAGTACTTTTAATTACGTCACAAATTTGTGGTATTGAAAATAAAGAAAATTCCAGAAAATTAGATTTTATGAACCTATGCTCTTGGTCGTAGTTTCAGTTGATACTATAGGAGAATACATTACTGTCCCTACTCGGTTTCACAATGCCATTACGATTATTATGTGTTTTAGGTAAAAATTTATACCTCCCAAAGTATTGAAGTTATCGATTTGGAATTTTAACGCTATGGTTGTGTTACAGATATAATTTTGTATACTAAGTATAAAACACGTCGATTAATATTTAATAGTACTTCTTCAAATCCATAGAGAGTAATGTTACTTAGCGTTAAACAAGTCCACGGCTTGCTGAGGCCAGTAGCCAGGGTCAGCTGTGCCAGCGTAAGAATCAAAATCTGTCCTTACGGCCCCACGACAAGCTACGCTTACAATGCAACACGACAACTCGTAATAATTTGCTGTGTTAGGACATGTATGGTTCGTTCTTCCCGAAACTGAAACAGAAGCGCACAAGTCCCGATACGGCGTCGGCTGCATAAAGGCATCGATGGTTTACCGACAGTCACTCTTCACTCACTCACTCTCTCTCTCTCTCTCTCTCTCTCTCCCTCCCTCTCTCTCTCTCTCTCTCTCTCTCTCTCTCTCACACACACACACACACACACACACACACACACACACACACACACACATACACACACGCACCATTCACGAATGGAACAAGGAAGCATGCTGAGTATAGATGTATAAACGTGTCCCACTTAGAATGCACTATTTATGTGTCATTTTCCTTCCAATCAGTTGTTAACACTCCCTATTACTCAGTTTTCACCCAGAGACTTTGCAGTTACCGTCGATTGACGCATCTTCGTCACCAAAACTTGTTAAAAATACGAGGAAGGTTCTTGAGAGACACTCGTCACATGGCGTTCACTATTCAGTCGCCGAAACGTGCCCAATTGATCGTCAATTGCACGAGTAACTGAAAATTTTGAAGAAAGCAGTCCAGTTACTGCTGACAGGACATCAAAGCGAAGTTCCGACAAATCTTCTGAACATGTTGGCTCAATAAACCTGAGTGTAACTCAGAGAGATCGGGCCTGCCTTCGTCTTCAATAAGATGAGCTTCGTGTGACGTCTCCTGGAAAGTCCTATAAAAATTAAACTAAACCTATACCAGACCAGTAAATGTGAAGTATAAAGAAAGAACAAAACTGAGTGTATTTCTGTCGATAAAAACCGTAGCTTATACGACGGATAATTACACACCTACAACTCGTTAATATATTTTTGTGTTAAAAATATTAATGAAATTATTATAGCATCAAAAAACAATTATACAATGGAAAGACATTCTTTGTGATGAAGGAAATCCTAACTCATTAGTGCCGAAAAGAGTCGGCACAAAGATCTAATGCTACTTTCGCGTCTGCTGCTGAAGAATTAAATTGCTTAGCCGGTCTGAGGCACTAAGTATTCGCTGTATGTATTTTCTGTTACAATATATGGTAAAAAGTGAATTTCTCCTGTTCTTATTTAAAACCTTTCCCTCGCTGTGGAAATACTTACATGAAAATAATTATTTAAAGTGAATTTTGCAGAAGATTGCCCTTCCGGCTTTCTTTTGTCGTAATGGCGCACAGGAGGCCATTACGCAGAATTTAAATAAAATATTAAATATTTGGCTTCACCCTCAAGTCAACATAACAAATACTTTGAATATTAATAATAATTTTCAAGCGTTAGTATCCGCAAAGTTCATTTTATCAGAATCTTTACAGAAATACATAGATAAATTTAACCACTGTAGGCAACAAGGCTTAGGCTTGCTTTACGATGTCTTTGAGTTTGCAATTAAATTTATGTCTCTCAAGTAAATGCTTAACCAAACTGAAGCCAGTGTGATATAAATGAAATTATTTATCATGGGCACAAATACTTACCCTACGTAGGTGGTAATATCGCCTCTCTCTTCGCACCAATTAACTTAATGGATAATAACAGTAATAGTTTCATGCTACTTCTGATTATCTTTGAGCTAACCGTTAGTTTGGATAATGTAATTAAACCACTGCAAGCAAAACTGTAACCATCTTTACTATTATTTTTGCCCGCGTACCACCTTCGTCGGCATACAGGGTGTCCAGAAAAGGACTCCCTGATTTCAAAATTAAATATCTCGAAAACAAAGATCGATAGAGGAATGCAGTAAACGGTATGTTTATTGTGAAAGCTGTAAGAAGTTTATACAGCAGTTTGAAATAATAGTTACAAAAGCTGCGTAATGCCTAGTATAAATAGTGATCCGAAACCCAGAGCGATCAGTTCCACTACTGAAACGTGAAAGGAGGTTTGCGCACCGAAGGAAGAGATTAAAACCAGGTACTCCATTGAACAACGCGTTTATCTGGTGCTAGAGTACCACAGGTTAGAAGTGAGTCCTATGGCAACAAGGCGAAGTTTTCAAGCACGATTTAATGTTCCAAAAGGACCCGATGCGAAGACCATTCGTATGCTCTCCGCAAAATTTCAACGAACAGTCACCGAAACTGATGATCTAGTGGGGCATGTTGGCCGCAAGCAAACCGCAGTTACGCCTGAAAATATCGCCACAGTTTCTGGAATTATTCAGCGAAATCCAATGTCATTCGTCCGTAGAATTGCATCTGAGACTGGTTTGAAGCGTTCCAGCACGCACAAAATACTGAAAAAGGGCCTACACATGTTTCCATTCGAAATTCAAACGCATCAGGCCACACCCGTACGAGCTGTGCAACAAAGGGTTGCCTTTGCTAATCAGATGCTCACAATGATTGATAGTGAAGGATTTGATGTTGGCTGCATCTGGTTTACAAATGAAGCACACTTCCACCTGATGGATACGCGAATAAGCAGAGCTGGCGATTTAGGGGTTCCGAAAAGCCATATTGGTGTGAAGCGAAACCCCTGTGTTCTCCTAAAGTTACTGTGTGGGCTGCAGTATGCAGCAGAGGCATTATTGGCCCTTTTTTCATTCGAGAAACGGTCACTGGTGCACGTTACGTTGCAATTTTGGAACAATTTGTCGCCACAGAATAAGCGTTAGAGGATCGACCAGGTACTGAATGGTTTATGCAAGATGGAGCCCGACCGCATCGGACCGAACAAGTGTTTCGCTTTCTTGAGGAATACTTCGGGAATCGAGTCATTGCTTTGGAATATCCCAAATTTACTGGTGCAGGCATGGATTGGCCTCCATATTCGCGGATTTGATTCCCTTTGACTTTTTTTGTGGGGCACAGTGAAAGACATGATCTAACTGAAGCATCCAGTCACGCTGGACGAGCTTGAATCTCTGTGACATGTGAATCGATTTCGGTTGAGACACTACGAAATGCGATGACGAATTTCATTCTTCGTTTGCGCCACCTCTGTGAACATTTTGAAAACATTGTGATGTGATTGTTTGCAAAGATTGTTTTCATACGATTATTTCACTTATGTGTGCTGATATGAGCTGTATAGAGTACAGCGTCATCTGTTAGCAGCTTTTGTAACTATTATTTCAAACTGCTGTATAAACTTCTTACAGTTTTACAATAAACATACCGTTTACTGCATTCCCCTATCGATCTTTGTTTTCGAGATATTTAATTTTGAAATCATGGATCCCTTTTCTGGACACCCTATATATTGTAAGCCGTAATTATGGACTTGCAGAATATATGCGGCGAAAACAACGTATTACATATACTTTACCTGTTTCCAAACAATCCCGACCAAGTCTTATATTAAAATCAAAACACTTTAATATCAAAGAAGAGAGAGAGAGAGAGAGAGAGAGAGAGAGAGAGAGAGATAGAGAGAGAGAGAGAGAGACGATGTACACATTCGAGCAGCACCTTAATCTAAGCAAATCTTAATCTCGCCCAACAATGTTGTCAAACGACCAATTTCAACGGCGTGAATTTGCCGGCTAGTTATTGGCAAACCAAAATATGGTTGACAATTTAGGGACGAATGTTATCTTTGGAGATAAATCGCATTTCTAGCCGGACAGCTACTTCAACAAGAACAATTGTGGTATTTGGGTTGACAATAATCCACTCATAACTCTTCAACAGGCGATGAGTGGAAATGAGAAATTGTTTGGTGAAGATTTTTGACGGTAGCGGGGACTGGACCATACCTTTTCCACAATGAAAGCAGTTAGTATTTTACTACATCAGCGTGAGTGAGTTTCTTTTGACCAAATTAGAAGGGTTGGACCTCGAAAACAAGTGGTTCCAGAGAGTCGTCGTGACATGCCATGCCATGGAGACCAGAAGAGGCTGCTAAGAGGCCTCGCATTATGACGCCGTTCTCTGTGCGATTATGTAAGGTCATGTGTTTACACGAGAACAATTTGTGAGCTAATGGACGAAAATTGAGCGTGTTCAATGGGAAAATCAGTCCAGAAACGTGTGAAAATATCATTAATAATTTTATGGCTTGGCTCTGAGCACTATGGGACTCAACTGCTGTGGTCATTAGTCCCCTAGAACTACTTAAACCTAACTAACCTAAGGACATCACACACATCCATGCCCGAGGCAGGATTCGAACCTGCGACCGTAGCAGTCGCACGGTTCCGGACTGCGCGCCTCTAACCGCGAGACCACCGCGGCCGGCCAATAATTTTATGTAACGAACATTTTTCCGACATATTTTTCCATGCATAACCGAATCGTATATTGATACAGCCTAGAGCAAGTCAAGTTAAAGATTAACATTGCATCACGTTAAAAGAAGATTCACTGTCATCATGTACATAATTTTTTTCAGTTGTATCATGTGTCAGATATACGAGTATATGTGTCTAAGTGACAGATACTCTAGTTGAAAACAGTTATGTGTTTGACGCCAAGGAATCTTCCTTTCATCTTGCATAATATTAATTCGTCGTTGTAACCAGGTCTTGTCTCGTCTTTAGGCTTTACAACCAGTAAACACCTATTTGCTGTAAGGTTAATGCTGAAAATTGAGGCGGCGAAGCCTCCTACAGTGGGAAGATTAGTACTGGACGCGGGTAATTGAGAAAGTCCTCAGAAAAGGGAAATCACAAGGAACTAACACTGTAGTCTCAGAATAAGCAACTACACAAGCAGTACATAGGTGGTGCAAAAAGACTGCACAAAAAGTTCGAGTTTTGTGAGAAATATAGTACAAGGTGTTTCAGAAACAATATTCGCATTACAGAGTATTAATTTGTCGGAAGTATTGTTCGCTGCGCCCCGGTTCTGTTATTGGAGAAAGGAATAATGTTTATTGTCGGTAGATGCCGGTTGACTTCTGTTTGACTGATTATCGCTACGTGTTGCGAAATGGCTACTCCGGAGTAGAAATCATTTCGTATTCTCGAGTAGCGAAGTATAACTCCGGAATTATAGTCCAAAGACGTTTCAAATTCATGTACCAAACTCATCATCCAGATGATGGTATCGATAGTTTCTAGTAACAGGATATGTTCGAGAGTAAGTCAATTATTACCCACAATTTAGTTTTTTTTGTTTATTAGTACTGTCGTTTTACGCTGATGACGCATGCTTTGTTTCTTTGCTGTTATATCTTTGCAATTTTCAAGCTGCTATGTTAGTTTCGCTATCGCTGTCGTGCTGTTAATCATGGCCGCTCTGCTGTCTATTTGCACTAAAGAAGAGCAACGTTCAGTGACCCGCTTTTTCTGGCCGGAAGACGTATCAGGGGCCGAAGACTTTCGGTACAGTATGGGAACAGTGTTTTGCCACAACGGAATATCTACGGATCGATTAAAAAATTCCGAAATGGTCGCACAAGTGTTACGCACGGTGAAGGAGCCGGACGACCGGTTGCCGCCACAAATGAAGAAACCATTGAGTTCAAAAATGGTTCAATTGGCTCTGAGCGCTATGGGACTCAACTGCTGTGGTCATTAGTCCCCTAGAACTTAGAACTACTTAAACCTAACCAACCTAAGGACATCACACACATCCATGCCCGAGGCAGGATTCGAACCTGCGACCGTAGCAGTCGCACGGTTCCGGACTGCGCGCCTAGAATCGCGTGACCACCGCGGCCGGCAAACCATTGAGTGTTCACGTAAAATGCTTCTCTTAGGCAGACGATTAACTATTGACAAAGTGGCACATCGTCTGCAAATTAGTTACGGTTCTGCCTACGAAATCATCCACAACAGATTTGCGCTTCACAAAGTTTTTGCAAGATGGGTCCCAAAAAAAACTCACACAGTTGCATAAACATACGCGCTCGAACATCTCCAAAAAACATTTGGATCGCTGTGGTAATGAAGTGGACAACTTCTTTGACAGGATCATTACAGGTGACGCAACATGGATCCATCATTACAAGTTGGAGAGTAGAAGGCAGAGTATGGAATAGAAACATCCAAATTCGCTGTGCAAGAAAAAGTTCAAGACCCAACCGTCCGCAGGAAAACTGATGCTTACGGTTTTTTGGGACGCACAAGGTCCAGTACCGGAACATTATGGGGAAATGAACGCAACAATAGACAGTTTACGTTACAGTGAGATGCTTACTGCCACACTAAAGCCTGTAATTCGAAGCAGACGCCGAGAATTGCTGTCAAAAGGTGTTTGTATGGATGGATGGATGGATGGATGGATATGGTGGATATGGGCACTCAACAGTGTAGTCTTTAGCGCCCGAACGGAAACAACAACGGACGAGTGTCACTAAAATGCAGCAAGTGCTAAAATAGGACTAAAATTAAAGGTGAAAGGCTGCATAGGCAGTTTGCACGTCAACAGTTGCAAAGTGGAATTCAGCACATAAAGAGGATAACTGCAAGAGAACGTAGGTGAAAGGGTTAAAATGAAACACACAGCACACGTTTGGAACTGGCCTATTACAAGTATAAAAAGGAGTGGTAAGCCACTCGGCAACACACTAAAAATTCCAACCTAAAATTTTTGGCTGAAGCCCAGAAACATCACAGTACCTTAGAACTTTCTTGACACTCGCCTCGTCATCGGCTACAATCAAGGGCAGATCCCCACTAATATTAAGGTTAGTGGGGAGTTTGGTTGTTGTACGACAACGCCCGTCAGTTTACTACTGCCCACAGTGCTGAAACCCTCCAGAAACTCAAATTTGAAGTACTGAATCACTCACCACCCTCTTGTCCCTTATGACTATCACTTGTTTGGTCCACTCAAACAGGCATTTAGGGGCAGTCGATTTCCCCTGGACGAAGCAGTGAAAGAAGCGGTGCATTCCTGGCTCGCAGCTAAACCGAGAACCTACTTTTATGAGGGCATCTCGAAGCTTGTACGACGATGGACCAAGTGCGTTGAAATGCAAGGAGACTATGTCGAAAAATGATGTTCTTGTAAGTTTCCCATTTGATTACAATAAAATTTTGCAACTACTTTGCCGATAATAATTGACTTACCCTCGTATGTGAAGCAAACAGTCCCGGCCGCCCTCGTGTTACCGACTAAAATTCTAAACATTCATGGTGGTGTCTGTTTGTTCTATATCGTGTCTCCCTACCACTTCCGCGCAACGACGCTCTGAGCGTGTTTTTTAGGGAATTGACTAGTTTGAACCTGGGACCTGTTGCTGGTAAGGAGACGCCAGACCACACATGACATGTAGAATTCAGAAGAGTTCAGTGAGACTGGCGATGATATAACCAAATACTAAATGATCTCAGCGTCAGCTCCACTGCACTCCCTGTAAAAGAATCTTAATACCCACTAAATATAGTGGAAAGGGTTCAAGGCTTTCCTATTTTTAGTTAGCTGGTAAAATAACGTCGAAAAAGCAGTTAAGTTTACCATTGGAAATTTTATTCTACTCACAAAACATCGTTTATAAATTGCACTATTGATAAAAGGAAATGTTTTAATACAGGATGGTAAAAAACAACTGCGTTCAACAAAAATGTGAACGAATTTTCCCTGAATGGGTTTCCAAGTTCTACAATCGATCGAAGGATGACCTATGCCATATCACATCTATAATCTAGGTGTAAATTAAGTTTCACAAAAGAGAAAGACTATCAAAATGGTCTACAGTGACCCTCAATTATCTTTAATTACTTATTTAACTTGTCGTAATTTACAGTGGCTGATGTGGCTTCTCAATAACTATATAAAAGAAAAATCATCGCGTTTCAGATCTTTTCTTCAAGAGGCAAATGTGAACACCATGAGTTTTAATTAACGATCGACACTAGTATTACGCAAAAAGGGGGTGTAACAGACCAGACTTCTGCAGTTCTGAGTGAAGCCTTATGCGCTCAAAAATGCGGCATTGCGTGCGTTCATTACCTTGTCGGTGTTTAGGTAGCGTCAGGGCAGCGGCGGGCAGCACAGCTCCGCTCACTTCGCCATCTCGGAAGCAACTCTCTCCTATCTTCTCCTTACTACAATTTACCGAAGTTAGTTTTAAAAAAAACTATCTGGCTGTGTTTCCATTTGACCAATCAGGGTCACAATGTTAACCTTTAGCTCCGCCTACAAAAATTCTGTCTATCCAATGAGAAACGTTATACTTTTCGTGGTGGGGCAATGTTTTTAAAGTTTGCAACGTAACAGAGACGCTAAAAAGTCTCACGCTAAAACCTGCAGCTGGTGTGGTCCTTTTAGCGTTATCGTAAGATCTATACTGTTCTTCTGGAGGGCTCTATCTTTTAACATGGGCTGGGGGGTGGTCCTTGACGTACCTGAGACGCGAAAAAATCTCTCACTAAAACGTGCGGGTGGTGAGCTCTAGTGGTTAGCTGGCGACGTGGGTGTCCAGTCCGTCCCTTATCGTAGGGCCTTCTAGCTTAACACGGTTCTGCTCTCGGCTTCTGTTCTCGTTTCTCCCTTCAGAAATGCGTCGGTCTCTCGTGGGAAGGTACGACATGCATTTAGGTATTCTTGTGTTAGTCTGTGGTATTCCATTTGCACACTCGTTACTCGTATTACTTTGGTTAATTTAATGTCACGATTTATTCGGAGCTATGTGACATACTACTAGATTTGCTTATTATGTCAGGGTTTTCATGGAAGGTGTTGGATTTGCCTGACACCTTACAAAATGTCAAACTAATTCGAACCGCTTTTCGAAGCTAAACAACTGCCTTCAACAAAAATTCGGCGTGTTTTGAGACGTCCGTTGCTTATTAAGCCATGTAAGTTGCATCTGTTACAGGCTCTATGTCATGACGAAAAACACAAATGTGTGACATTTTCTGGCGAGCTTCAGAATACCATTGACAATGATAACACTTTCGCACAACGTATCCTTTTCAGTGATAAAAGTACTTTCCACCTTAGTGAGAAAGTAAACAAATATAATGTTCGAATTTGGGGCGTACAGAACACACATGCACACACTGAAAATGTACGAGATTCGCCCAACCCGCAGTATCTTGCTATGTTACAAAACTGGTTGTTTGTGATGCTGAACAAGAACTTTTTCAAAAATGTTCAAATGTGTGTGAATTCCTAAGGGATCAAACTGCTGAGGTCATCAGTCCCTAGCCGGCCGCTGTGGCCGAGCGGTTCTAGGCGCTTCAGTCCGGAACCACGCAGCTGCTACGGCTGCAGGTTCGAATACTTCCTCGGTCATGGATGTGTGTGATGTCTTTAGGTTACTTGGGTTTAAGTAGTTCTAAGTGTAGGGGACTGATGGCCTCAGGTGTTAAGTCCCATAGTGCTCAGAGCCATTTGAACCATTTTTTCAACGGTCCCTAGACTTACACATTACTTAAACGAACGTAAACTAAGAATGACATACACACCCATGCCCGAGCGAGGACTCCAACCTCCGGCGGAAAGGGCTCCTCAATCCGTGACATAGCGCCTCAAACAGCGTCGTCACACCGCCCGGCAGAACATCAACAGTACTGGGCACCCCCTCGCTGGAATCGTCAAGTGCGTGAACGGAACTTTACCGAGCTATTGGGTTCGTCGTCACACAGCCGGCAGCTGGCCACGACGGTCAGAGGATTTGGCGCTCTGTGACTTCTTCTTGTAAGGCTTCATTAAAGATTACGTTTATGCACGAGTCCTACCACAGAACTTTGAAGAGTTGAAAAAACCGGATCCGTACTGCGCTAACACCATTGGCCACGGACATGCTTACCCGAGTGTTCAAAATGGTTCAAATGGCTCTAAGCACTACGGGACTTAACATCTGAGGTCATCAATCCCCTAGACTTAGAACTACTTAAACCTGACTAACCTAAGGACGTTACACACATCCATGCCCGAGGCAGGATTCGAACCTGCGATCGTAGCAGCAGCGCAGTTCCGGACTGAAGCGCCTAGAACCGCTCGGCCACAGCGGCCGGCTACCCGCGTGTGAGAGGACTTGGAGAACAATGTGATATTGTCCGTTCCCTGGTGGAGGACATATTGAGCATCTGTAATCTAAACCTGAGAGATTCGTAAATATGTGTCCCAAGTTCTATAGTTGTATGCCTTACAGTTTAATATATACACACATTCGAAATAATTTTTTTTTAACTCTTGTTCTGTAAATGCCAAGTACGAAGGCACCTACGCGAAAATACAAAGTTCCACACCACTGGTCGGGAATAAAACGTCACAGGGAATAGTCAGCTAAAAAACGTGGTTTTATACGAAAGATCTCTCTCCTTCCCCTTCCCCTTCCCCTGATGGTGGAACCGCGAGATGGATTTACGAGAGCATCTTTCTGAAGTGTGCTCTTTGTGGTATCGGCGAAGAAGGTTGCGGTTGCCTTTTTTTTTTCGATATAAAATATATTAACAGTTGTCCCCTATGTAGCGTTTGATGAGCGGAAAATTGAGTGTTGTTACTTCCTTTTGTAAACCTTTCGCCACCAGTTTTACAAAGGACTCGCGGCCGAGTTGCCACTATCGTTACGATAGGGCAAGATTGTGAGTTCGTGCACTCCAACGCTAAGACAATTTCTCCCAGCCACTATGGCACAGCTATGCCCCCAGGATAAGTTAACAGGACAGGAGAAGAAGTTTCTACAATACTCCAACAAATTAGTAACAAAGTCACACAAATGAATTAAAAAGGTTTACTTATCTTTGTGACTAGTTGAATAAGGAAGTCTGCAACACTACTTGTAAAATAAAAAATGTAAATGTCGTGTGACTAGGGCCTCCCGTCGCGCAGACCGTTCGCTGGGTGCGTGTCTTTCGATGTGACGCCACTTCGGCGACTTGCACGTCGATGGGGATGAAATGATAATGTATGTACGAAGAAAGGCTCACCGGCCACTTGACCATCTTCTTCTGCAACAGTGCCCGAACTCTTACGGGAATCGGCAACGCGCCGCGAGTAATGAGTATAATGGGCGAGGGCACTACGAATGTAGTGCGGGACAATACGTTGAGAATGTGGGTTTCGCGGGAGGCGTGCCAGAGATAAATCCCTGCAGTCACACTATCCTCTGTGTCCTCGGTGGCTCAGATGGACCGTACTCGCTTCGGCGGTACATATACTAAAATTGGAACGATACAGAGAAGATTAGCATGGCCCCTGCGCAAGGATGACACGCAAAATCGTGAAGCGTTCCACATTTCGCCGGCACGGTAGCTCAGCGTGTTCGGTCAGAAGGCTAGCTGCTCTCTGTAATAAAAACTGAGTTAATGGATCAACAACGAACTGAAACGAGTGTCGTTCGACGTCCACCCAGACCAGATACAAGGAAAGAAAAACGAACAAAATGAGATTAAAAAAAAAATGGATAGAGCGTCTGCCATGTAATCAGGAGATCCCAGGTTCGAGTCCCGGTCGGGCCACACATTTTCATCTGTCCCCGTTGACATATGTCAACGTCTGTAAGCAGCTATGGGTTGTAATTTCATAGAAATGATAATGATTAGGACAACACAATACCCTGTCCCTGAGCGGAGAAAATCTCTGACCCAGCCGGAAATCTAACCCGGGCCCTTAGGATTGACATTCTGTTACGCGGACCACTTTTTTTATTTTTTATTCTCATTTTGTTCGCTTTTGTTCGTTGCATCTGGTCGGGGCGGACGTCGTAAGACATCCGTTTACGTTCGTTGTTGATCGATTAACTCAGTTTTTTTATTATTATTATTATTATTGCAGAGGGCAGCTAACCCTCTGGCCGAACACGCTGAGCTAGCGTGCTGGCTAATAATTACTGGATTGGATTGTTTTCGGGGAAGAGACCAAACAGGGGGTTATCGGTCTCTTTGGATTAGGGAAGGACGGGGAAGGAAGTCCTTTTAAAGGAACCACCCGGCATTTGCCTAGAGCGATTTAGGGAAATCACGGAACACCTAAATCAGGATGGCCAGACGCGGGATTGAATCGTCGTTCTCCCGGATTCGAGTCCAGTGTGCTAACCAGTGCACCACCTCGCTCGGTGAAACCACTCAGATACAGGGGGCGGACACTGCTTGTACTATACCACAAAAAAGGACCTCAGTAGCTAAGGGGAAATAACTGGAGGTAGACTTCACAATACATAGCAAATGCATTTTACAACTGTCTGTTCA
This sequence comes from Schistocerca gregaria, assembly GCF_023897955.1. NCBI lineage: Eukaryota > Metazoa > Arthropoda > Insecta > Orthoptera > Acrididae > Schistocerca > Schistocerca gregaria. Next base: position 709,477 of record NW_026061870.1, on the reverse strand, counting down.
CCTCTAAGAGCTCACTAAACAACGTTCCTGTATAAGTCAGCCCTGGACGATGATCTATCACCAAGTGGGCGAGAGCTGCGTTTCTATCTTCCGAGCACGCTTCTTTCGGTTGTCGTCTGGTCACTGGCGGATTGTACTCGGCCGGTAATTGGCCGATGCGAAGTCGATATCTTCATCCTCTGCGCCGCCCGTGACGCTGGTCGAACTCGTGCAAGTGGCGAGTCTCTTTGGCACTGGCACCAACTCGCATCTTTGCGCCTGTGGTGATTTTGCCCTGGCTGTGTCTTTTTCGAACGACACAGCACTTCCCCTTTCCGGAGTGCGACCCCCAGTCTGAATGCCTTTGGTCAACGGTCCTGAGCGTACAATACTGATGAGGTATGACTCCCCAGAGCGGTAGCTAGCACCCACGAACCAGCAGCACGCGTGTAAGACTATCTCTGAAACCTCAACATGACCGGCAGAGGTTCGTCCGCTGTCTTCAGCGGCTCTGGCCGGAGAGTTCCTGGGATGGAACTGTGCTTCTTCAGATGCATAGAAAGAGCGTTTTGGTTTCCACTGTTTGTCCACGAGAATCAGTTCGCATTTCCAATTTTGCCTCGCCGTTTCTCCCACATTAACACTGGCGACTGTTGTCGTTGACCATGACACCGTGACTTGAAGACAGTCTTTTTGACTTGTAGTTTATTTTAATTGGCATTAAATCGAACCACCACTGATGAAATCGATTTCAAAATCCGTGAGTTTCGTGAATATATTTATGTTACAGCTGTTTCTTGTCCAAGGTTGCAGGTCGACGGTCTCATATGTATGCTTGAGGTGAACTTTCAATTTATAAATGAAAAACAAAAAATTCTAATAATCTTGGTATATTATTCTGCACCTAAACAAAAACATGAGAGTTAATCAGTAACAAGAGTATCGTCAGAAGTGCCCCAGGCAAGCGTGAAAGGACTTATATATATAAAGATCTGGCGGACAGAATGTGCAGCAAAACGACAGCAAAACGAAGGAGCACGTGAGGATTATGGTAGGAATGGAGAATGGTCCACTGCGATATATTGTGAGAATTTTGGAAAATGTCTGGCTGATCTGTAAAGAAGACCGCATATAGGACACTGATGCGATCCATTATTGAGTACTGCTCGAGTGTTTGGAACCCACACCAGGACGTATTAAAGGAAGTCACAGAAGGCGGGCTGTAAAGTTCATTGACGATGGGTTTTAACAGCGCATAAGTGTTACGGATATGCTTTGGGAGCTCAAGTGGGAATCCCTGGATGATAGGGTTTCATCTTTCCCAGGAATACTACTGAGAAAATTTAGAAAACCAGCATTTGAAGCTGACAGTGAAACGATTCTTCTGTCACCAACATAAAATGTGCATAAGGAGCACAAAGGTAGGATAAGGCCCGATTGGAGGCATATACACAACTGGCCATTAAAATTGCTACACTACGAAGATGACGTGCTACAGACGCGAAGTTTAACTGACAGGAAGAAGATGCTGTGATACGTAAATGATTAGCTTCTCAGAGCATTCACACAAGGTTTCCGCCGGTGGCGACACCTACAACGTGCTGGCATGAGGAAAGTTTCCAACCGATTTCTTAAACATAAACAGCAGTTGACCGGCGTTGCCTGGTGAAACGCTGTTGTGGTGCCTTGTGTCAGGAGGAGAAATGCCTACCATCACGTTTCCGACTTTGATAAAGGCCGGATTGTAACCTATCGCGATTGCGGTTTATCGTGTCGCGACATTGCTTCTCGCGTTGGTCGAGATCCAATGACTGTTAGCAGAATATGGAATCGGTGGGTTCAGGAGGGTAATACGGAACGCCTTCCTGGATCCCAACGGCCTCGTATCACTAGCAGTCGAGATGACAGGCATCTTATCCGCATGGCCGTAACGGATCGTGCAGCCAGGTCTCGATCCCTGAGTCAACAGATGGAGACAGCTGCAAGACAACAACAATCTGAACGAACAGTTTGCAGCAGGATGGACTATCAGCTCGGAGACCACGGCTGCGTTACCCTTGACGTTGCATCACAGACAGGAGCGCCTGCGATGGTGTACTCAACGACGAATCTGGATGCACGAATGGCAAAACGTCATTTTTTTCGGATAAATCCAGGTTCTGTTTACAGCATCATGATGCTCGCATCAGTGTTTGGCGACATCGCGGTGAACGCACCTTGGAAGCTTGTATTCGTTATCGCCATACTGGCGTATCACCTGGCGTGATGGTAATGGGTGCCATTGGTTACACGCCTCGGTCACCTCTTGTTCGCATTGACGGCACTTTGAACAGTGGACGTTACATTTCAGATGCGTTACGACCCATCGCTCTACCCTTCATTCGATCCTTACGAAATCCTACATTTCAGCAGGATAATGCACGACCGCACGTTGCAAGTCCTGTACGGGCCTTTCTGGATACAGAAAATGTTCGGCTGCTGACCTGGCCAGCATATTCTCCAGGGTCCAACGGTGGCCGAGCAACTGGCTCGGCACAATACGCCAGTCACTACTCTTGATGAACTGCGGTATCGTGTTGATGCTGCAGGGGCAGCTGTACCTGTACACGCCACCCAAGCTCTATTTGACTCAATCCCCAGGCGCATCAAGGCCGTTATTACGGCCAGAGGTGGTTGTTCTCGGTTCTGATTTCTCAGGATCTATGCACCCAAATTGCGTGAAAATGTAATCCAATGTCAGTTCTAGTATAACATATTTGTCCAATGAATACTAGTTTATCATCTGCATTTGTTCTTGGTGTAGCAATTTTAATGGCCATTAGTGTAGATAGTCGTTTTTCTCTCGGGGAGGGAATGACTATTAGTGATACGTGGTACCCCCAGCCACGCACCGTGCGATGGCTCGCGGAATATGCGTGTAGATGCAGATGACGTAAGTACACTGAACGATTTATGGATCCAGCTGCCACAATTAGCCAGTGCTGTCAGCTTCACCCTACGTAAAAACAATGGAAGACTGTATTCGAAACATAAGCTCTTCAATTGCTTGCTACGGTGAGTGCAGGGAGTTCACTATACAACTCACCCATGCAAGTGCTACTCCCAAGAGGGAAACGTCCTCCAGCTGAGGTAATTTAAAGTTTTACCTAAAACGGTCGTGTCTGTCTGTTTGAACACGCTAATCTACTAAACTACTAGACGAATTTGCATGCAGTTTTCACAGGTAACTTGAGTATAGCCCGGGGTAAAGTATAGGTTTTATTTCATCAAAATTGAATCACTAAAAACTATCGTAATTTAAAGTTTTACGAGTCTGCTCAGATTAGTATTTCGCATGTTTACCTCACCAAAGAAACAATAGATGGCGCTGTTGGTTTTGTAGTGCACCAAAGAACCAATCGGGGTGCCGTTACTTTTCTTTTAATTCAGTGACAGATATATTTTCAGAAATTTAAGCTTCACAGTATTATCTTTACGATTGCAAACTGACATTGAATCGACTTGGTTAGGATATACTAAATTACTGGTTTCGCGTTGTGTATAAAAAAACTTATGAAATTGTTTTGCTTTTTTCTATTGTTTTTCTTTGTATTTGAAACTTCAGCTAGAAAAAACGAGTTTATTGACGAAGTTTTCATGATGTACATCATACAAAATACGTTTGATCAGAGGATTACAAAACCGTAATTGCATTTTGTCTAGGCGATGTATTATTAAACTTATTGATACAGTTTAAGTGGCGTGTTAGTTCATACATAATACACTAATACGTCGTCACTTAAATGAAAGTGGCCCCCAGAAGCAAGGTGTTTTGACCTCCTGTTTCAATTGAAATAAGACTTCACTAAAATTGGCAGAACGTAAGATGAGTGGCGCTCTTAAATCAGGGCTTGCAGGATTAGTTGGTGCAAGCCATTCCCCACAGAACCTATCCACCCACAGGAAATAATAATTGGTTCTGACTTCTGATGATACATGTTAGTAAAGATCGGGAAAATTTCTAGAAGACAAACCAGATACGGAAACTAACCACAAGAAGAAAGCTGATAAATTAAATACAAATAAAAGGATCGGTATGGAAGGGGCGGATATTTTTCAGCAATTTTGTGTAGTGACAGAATGTGTCTGCTATGTTACATCGATAGATTCTCAGAACCAATTTTTATTGTGCAGAATTTAGTTTATGGCTAACAAGTAGTTTTCATCTGAAGCAGTCGAGTTGGAACAGTTTGACAGCTTGCGATCAACCTCAGATTTATTAAAACCGTGACGAGTTGAATGGAATTATATTACAAACAAATCTAGTTGTCTGTAAAAAAAAAACATATTACAGTAGCTTTTAGGTGGTTCTGTAGCGCCCTTATTTAAGCTTACACTTTAAGACAAAAAGAAAACAAAAACGAAAAACGACACAACACGAATGCTTTACCCGACTGGGGCTGAAATATGTAGATGTGTTGTACAGGTACAGACAAACAAGTGATTACAATTTCAGAAAAATTGGATGATTTACTTAAGGGGTGATGTTGATGAAAACATTTACTATTTCAAAAATGCACCAAATTCACAGTTTTGGAGGTATGGCAATGAAATTTTGTACCAAGTTTACATAAGAATAACACATTTACATATAAAATTCTTTTATTATATAAACATTTTCGTATAAAATATGGAAATTCATTTTCAAAAAATAATGTATGTTCCTTTATCTCAAAGTATTCAAGAAATTACTACAAAAATTTCCTTGTTTCATCTCTTTGTATGTTGTAAGCTCGTCTCATGATGTTTTTGGAATAGGTCAAACAGGAGAATTTTCATAATTTTTTTATTGTAATCCACAAGTACAATTTTAAATTCATGCAAAATTCCAAGCACTTTGCCCCATATCTCATCTTGCAATCAGAATTGCCTTTGCCTTTCGCGGGCAAGTGCTCTTTCAGGAGTGCTAGGTCTGCAAGGTTCGCAGGAGAGCTTCTGTAAAGTTTGGAAGGTAGGAGACGGATACTGGCAGAAGTAAGGCTGTGGTTAGCGGCCGTGAGTCGTGCTTCGGTAGCTCAGATGCTAGAGCACTTGCCCGCGAAAGGCAAAGGTCCCGAGTTCGAGTCTCGGTCGGGCACACAGTTTTAATCTGCCAGGAAGTTTCATATCAGCGCACACTCCGCTGCAGAGTGCAAATCTCATTCTAGGCTTATGATATTTAAATTATTACCAATAACACAGTAATTAATAGAAGAATATGATTCACATGTACATATTTTAATTAGCGAGTATATAACAGTTATAATTACGCAATAATATTTCACTGTGATACAGACCTAAGCCTCAATGTTTTAAATGTTTTAAAAAAGTAAGTTGTTTAGACTTACCATGTCATTTTCAGATGAAAATTCATCACAGGGATAATAACTGCTGCCACTGGACGAAAAATCGCATTCAGAACTAGCCATTTCTGTATCTGAATCTTCTTTTTCGCTTATGCATGTAAGTAGCCTTTTCTTTGGAAGCTCCATTGTACTGTGGCTTTTGGTTGTTTCGCACCCGAAAGAGACTGCTTCCTCACACTATTATAACAATAAGTGTGAACTGCTCTGCCATCTAGTGAGGGAAAGTTAAAGTATTTACACAGTAGCTTCCTCTGTTGAATAGAGGTTCAACTAACACAAAAAACGTATTTGGGAAAAGTGTGACTTTAGGCTACATCATTCTCGCCCCTTCAGTTCATTCGTGGTGCGTTTCGCTTCTTTTCTTGTTTGTCTGGAGGTGTACTTACCTACTTCCAGGCTTAGGCTATTATGCTGTTCCGGCGTGTTTTCCTGCCATCTATTCATCGGGCAAGCAATGTCTGTACTTGTACGAGGATATTTTCTGCAATTTTGTTTATTCACTTACGTCTCGTTTCCATGCATCAGTGTTGGTACACCAATTGTCTTATAGATTGGATCTCTTCTCTCAACTTGCCCATCAATGTTCACCGAATTATTTCACACATATATTTAAATCGATGAAGCTTTTTCTTCTCTTCGTCATTAACGTTAGAAGATGAACCACAATCAAGATAAATGAAGCTTTAATTTTGTCCTATTGCTCGTCCTGTTACTATCTTGGCTCTAATTGGGTATTTTGCTTGCTATGATATAACTTTGTTTTTTTCCCTATATATCTGAAAATGATAACTTTTGCAAAGTATATGGCATGTATAATTATTTCTGAAGTTTATCTTGAACAAACTAGTGAGTTTAAAAGTAGAAGTGATTCTCCAGCAGGAGGTGGTTTTTACTCATTGGTCTGAAGATGATCACAGTAGTGATCGAAACCGGTCACCATGATAAATAAATTAATTGTGATCAAAACTGTTTTTGATAGTAAATAAAACAAAAATGTTTCAATTTTTCGACCCACTACTGTGTTTTATTGTAATTTTGTTTAGTGAGGAAACAGTGCATGGATGAACGACCGGAAGTCAGAGTCCAAAGGGCACAATATTTCGGCAAGCGATCCCATTGCCATCATCAATTAGCTGACCCGCTTTTATCTCTCCCCCTCCCCCACCCCCTCCGATCTGCCGCCCTATCCGTCAGTCACCCGCGCCCCGCGTCTCCCCCACCACTCCTCCAGCAGACTCACTGCTCCCTCCTAGGTTCGCACCCAGGTACGAGTGCTGGCGGCGCCTCTGCTGTTCGTCCATCTGCCCCCGAAGTCAGTTCGTTGCGCGGTATCTCCTTCTTCTTCTTAATGAGACAAATTTTGCGGGTTCTCAGGACTCACTAAAGATGTACACTCTCTCACAATTGATTAGCGGTTCCCACATTCGAATCTCGACAAATGATTCAATGAGACACTTCCAAAAGTTGTACGAATTTGTCTGAACGTTAGTATGATTGCAATTCATTCCATGTAATTCCTACAGGCAATGTTCCGCGACTGCCTCTTGCAGTTATTGAACTATATGAAAAACCGTGAATTAGTTACAAACTACAGCCTCCACGCACTTTGTTCAACATGTCAACGTCACTAAAGATATTCGGATTTAGGTTATGACATGTTCGACAAGCCTGCCATCATTGGCGATGATGTGGTGTAGACGAATAGCGACATTCTGTATGACCCGCTGAAGTGTCAGAACACCGATGCTATCGACGACCTCCTGAATGGTTGTTTTCATCTCAGCAATGGTTTTGGAGTTATTAATGTACACCTTGTGTTTAATGTAGCCCAGCAAATAGAATTCGCGTAGAATGACACATAGTTATGCACTTTCAGTACAGGGTGACAATTATTGAACTATATGAAAAAAAACATAAATTAATTACAAACTACGGCGTGCACACACTTTATTCAACATGCAAACGTCATTACAGATATACTTGTTATGTTGGCAGAAGAGCCAAAACCATGTTATTAGTGGAGGCCGAAATGCACGCGTTTTAGCTCACGCAGGCTGGCGTGAGGAGGGAAGGACTATACTGACGTGACGTCTGGAACATGACAAGGAATGAGAATTGAGGAAGCGGACGTAATTAGTTTGATACTTAACTTTAATCCATTATGATGAACGTCGCTCTTGACGGTACATGATTCACAATATTATCCGTTCAGAATACGTTCGTAGTAACTGAATATGGCGCCTTGCTAGGTCGTAGCAAATGACGTAGCTGAAGGCTATGCGAAACTGTCGTCTCTGCAAATGAGAGCGTCTGTAGTCAGAGCGCCTGTAGGCAGTGAACCACCGCTAGCAAAGTCGGCTGTACAACTGGGGCGAGTGCTAGTAAGTATCCCTAGACCTGCCGTGTGGCGGCGCTCGGTCTGCAATCACTGATAGTGGCGACACGCGGGTCCGACGTATACTAACAGACCGCGGCCGATTTAAAGGCTACCACCTAGCAAGTGTGGTGTCTGGCGGTGACACCACAATTCTAATTTAGGTTACGACATGTTCGATGTGCCTGCCGTCATTGGCGGTGTAGCGGCACAGACGAACAGCTAAATTCTGCATGACCCGCCGAAGTATCGGAACATCGATGCTGGAAAGTTTGCAGATGAGCAAGGGTTTTGGGGTTATTGCTGTACACCTTGTCTTTAGCACATCATCACAAAAAGGAGTCACATGTGTTGAGATCCGGAGAATATGGCACCCAATAGAGGCCCATGCCAGTGGCCTCTGGGTATACCAGAGCCAGAATGCGGTCCCCAAAGTGCTCCTCAAGGACATCAAACACTCTCCTGCTTCGATTGGGTCGAGCTCCGCCTTGCATGAACAACATCTTGTCGAAATCAGTCGATTATGCGGATGAAATCATCTTTCAAAACGTGCACGTATCGTTCGGCAGTCATCGTGCCATCAAGGAATAGCGCACCGATTATTCCGTGAATGGACACTGCAGACCACACAGTCACCTGTTGAGTGTGAAGAGACTTCTCGACCGTCACATGCGGCTTCTCAGTCCCCCAAATGCGCCAAGTTTTCTTATTGACGAATCCATGCAAATGAAAGTGGGCTTCATCCCTAAACCAATCCATACCTGCGTACACTAATTCTGATACAAACCGTTCAGAAGCTATGACGATTTTATTTCGTATAGTTAAATAATTGCCACCCTGTACCAGGCTACTGCAATCTTGTGCGCCGCACAGCACACAGCGTCTGAGAAATTTAAAACTGTTTTTTGGTAAATATTTAGAGAAGTACAAATCGGATTAAACAAGGGTGTAATAAAAGTTGTTCGTTTCGAAGGGGAACATCGAATGATACCAAACTCGACCCCCCTGCCCCACCCCAAGGGTGACGGACGGGGTCAACTTTGACATCTTAAGTAGGTAACCCCATTTGTTATTGCAGATTCAAATTCTCCGGGAAAAATACATAACTTTAAATACAAATTTTTTGTTACGTGATACGTGGTGCTGTTATCGACAAAAATCAAAATGGGTTAAAAACTGTTGAAAAATGATGATATCTCAAGAAATATACATCATGTTAGGGTCACAGGGGGTTTATAAAGGCAGTTATTCCACTCGTAAAATATTTAATAACAAACCAGTTTTTATAGCAGAATAACTTGGTTCTCCTGAACATAATACATTGCTTTTTCCATATTATTAGTGTAATTTCTTCCATAGATGTCGATTACATGGAAGGCATTGGTTTATTTAATTGCACCAATAATGTTGACAAAGTAATGTTTTATGTTCAGGAGAACCACGCTTGTTTGCTATAAAAGACCGGCTTCTCATTAAATATTTTAGAATAGCTGCCTTTCTCACCTCGTGCGATCCTAATATGGAGGGTATTTCTTGAGATATTATCACATTTCTGCGCTTTTTAAGGGGTTTTGACTTTTATCGAGTACAGTCCCATCTATCAAGCAACTATAAAAGTTTTAAATACAAAACTGATGTTTTTTTTCCAGAGAATCCGAATCTGCGATAAAAAATGTGGGTGGCTATTTAAGAATTCGAAGTTGACCGCCTCATGTCTTCTGGAGGTGGAGCAGGGGATTGTGGCGATACCTGTAAGACACCGCTAGCCCACGCCTCTCGCGGTGTGCGTTTAACCCCATTTAAATGACGCGCCAAGCGCGCGCCCAGCGGCTGTACGATTAATTAAATAATCGGCGTGCTAATCACAGTTGAAATCTCTGGTCCAGAGGGACGTGAAGAGGCTGTGGTCCAGAGAGAGAGTAGAGTCAGTCGAGTCTTGTTCAGTCTTAAGAGTCAGTCGAGCTAGAAAGTGTCTTGTGAAACGATCATTCTGCGGATAATATTAGTGTGATGATTTCTTTTATATGTGTTGTGTTGTCTTCTTCGATGAGTAAAAAAAAAATATAGGTAAAATAAATTTTTGTGATGTCCATCAATAAGTTCATTCCAGTAAAAATAGAACCACTTCCCTTCACCTTTATTCACCCTTTTTTCTTTCTTTCCTTTCAACAAAACAAAAACAAAAAATTACCACCCTCCTTTTTTTTTTAATTCCGGACATCACAGGGTGTAACTGGATGCTCCACTTCGACCCTAATAACTTTTACTACATCCTTTTTTAAATCCGGTATGTAGTTTTACAGATATATCCAAAATGAGTTTAAACTGCCTCACCTCGTATATGTCTTGGTACATGGGCAGGCGATACGATAGACCACGGATTTACATAGTCTGTTTCGTTTGAACACAAGTTCGTTGAATAATAACATCTGGCCGTTCGCGGTTGAATTGCTTCGTTATGAAATACACGAGCAGGAGCTGAAGAATCACATACTAAAGAGACGACTGAAAATTTGAACCGAGGCTGGGATTCAAATCCTGGTTTTCTGCTCACTAGGAAGATGTGCCAACAACTACGCCACCCTGCCACAACTGCACGGACTACCCTAGCACCCCTCTGTCCTTAATCCAAATTCCCATTCACCCACTTGGTATTCGTCCTAAACCCGAACAGAATTACATAGGCACTCCACCTGTACCGGCATGGCACCTCAACACCCAACGAAATGGGGCATCACAGACATTTGATTCTTGGAAAGGTCTCTAGAACCATTGAAGCGTGTATGCCTGTTTTTCTGAGAGGATGCTCCGTATAGTTCAGGGGGAATACCAGGAATAACTGGGAATTTGGATCGAGTAGGGAAGTGTGCTGGGGTAGTCTACACAGTTATGCACCGAGCGATGTGGCGCAGTGGTTAGAACACTGAACTCGCATTCGGAATAATGACGGTTCAAACCCACGCCCAGCCATCATGATTTAGGTTTTCTGTGACTTCCCTAAATCATTTCAGGGAAATGGCGGGATGGTTCCTTTGAAAGAGCATGGCTGACTTCCTTCCCCATCCTTCCCTAATCCGATAGAACTGGTGACCTCACTGTTTGGTCCCATCTCCCGAATCAACCAACCAACCGTAGTTATGCAAAGCCGCTTAGCCTGGGGGGGTGTAGCGAGCAGGAGACCAGGGGTTCGAGTCCCGGCTTTGGTTCAAATCTTCATTCTTCGCTTCAGTCTTCATTTATACATCATAGGTGTTTGACTCTTGAAAAAGTCTCTGGGACCATATACACTGAAGAGCCAAAGAAACTTACGCATGCGTAATATCGTGTAGAGCCCTGCAACATGATGTGGCATGGAGTCGTCTAATGTCTGAAGTAGTTCTGGAGGGAACTGATGCCATGAATCCTGCAGGGCGTCCCATAGATCAGTAAGGAAACGTGAGGGTGGAATTCTCTTCTGAACAGCACGTTCAAAGGCATCCCATATATGTTGAATAATGTTCACATCTGGGAAGTATGGCGGCCAGCGAAAGTGTTTAAGCTAAACAATGTTCCTGGAGCCAATTTATAGCAATTCTAGACGTGTGGGATGTCGCACTGTCCTGCTGGAATTGCCTAAGTCCATCGGAATGCGCAATGGGCATGAATGGATGCAGATGATCAGGCAGGATTCTTACGTACGAGTCACCTGTCATAGTCGTATGTAGACGTATCAGGGGTCACGTATCAGTCCAATTGTCCCACACCATTACGCAGCCTCCACCAGCTTGAACAGTACCCTGATGACTGCAGGGTCCATGGATTCACGAGGCTGTCTACATACCCGTACACGTCCAACCCCTCGATACAATTTGAAACGAGACTCGTCCGACCAGGAAACATGTTTCCAGCCACCAACAGTTCAAGATCGTTGACGGACTCACGCGAGGCAGTCATGTCGTGCAGTCATCAGGGATACACGAATGGGTCTTCAGCTCCGAAAATCCCATATCGATGATGTTTTTTGAATGGCTCGCACGCTGACTCCTGTTGATGGCCCAGCACTGAAATATGGAGTAATTTGCGGAAGGGTTGCACTTCTGTCACGTTGAAAGATTCTCTTCAGTAGTTGTTGGTACCGTTCTTGCAGGATCTTTTCCCGATCGCAGCGATGTCGGAGATTTGATGTTTTACCGGATTCCTGATATTCAGGGTACGCTCGTGAAACAGTCGTACAGGAAAATCCCGACTTCATCTACCTCGGAGATGCAGTGTCCCATCGCTCGTGCGCCGAGTATAACACCACATTCAAACTCACTGAAATCTTGTAGCAGCAGTAACCAATCTAACAACGGCACCAAGCAGTTGCTGTCTTATATAGACATTGCCGACCGCAGCGCCGTATTCTGCCTGTTACAGATATCTGCATGCCTATACCAGTTTCTTTGGCGCTTCAGTGTAGTTTCATTTGACTCGCATACTAATTTGTGCATTCCTACTGTAGCACGCTTTACATGTAGATCTACGTCTACATGGTTATTCTACAAGTGCCTGGTAGAGGGTTCATCGAACCATTTTGATATTACTTCTGTAACATTCCACTCTCGAATGGCACGTGGGAAAAAGGAACACCTAAATCTTTCCGTTCGAGCTCTGATTTCTCTTATTTCATTATGATGAAAACTTCTTCTAACTTAGGTGGCTGTGAGCAAAATACTTTCGCATTCAGAAGAGAATGGTTCAAATGGCTCTGAGCACTATGGGACTTAACTTCAGAGGTTATCTGTCCCCTAGAACTTAGAACTACTTAAACCTAAAGATATCACACACACCCACGCTCGAGGCAGGATTCGAACCTGATACCGTAGCGGTCGCGCGGTTCCAGACAGTAGCGCCTAGAACCGCATGGCCACCCCTGCCGGCTCAGAAGAGAAATTAGGTGACTGAAATTTCGTAAATAGATCTCGCAAAGTAAGAAAACCGCATTTGTTTCAGCGACTGCCAGCCCAGTGACACTCTCACCGCTACTGCGCGATAGCACGAAGCGGGCTGACCTTCTTTGCACTTTTTCGATGTCCCCCGCCAGTCCTACCTGGTAAGGATCCCACACCGCGCAGCAACATTCCAGCAGAGGACGGACAAATGCAATGTAGAATGGAAGATAGGAGACGAGGTACTGGCGGAATTAAAGCTGTGAGGACGGGGCGTGAGTCGTGCTTTGATGGCTCAGTTGGTAGAGTACTTGCCCGCGAAAGGCGAAGGTCCCGAGTTCGAGTCTCGGTCCGGCACACAGTTTAAATTTGCCAAGAAATTTCAAGTGTAATCTAGGCTGTCTCTTTAGTGGGTTGGTCTCATCTTCTACGTGTTCTGCCTACAAAGCGTAGTCTTTGTTTCGTCTTCCCCACAATATAATATATGTGGTGTTTCCAATTTAAGTTGCTCATAATTGTAATTCCTAGGTATTTAGGCGAATTGACAGCCCTAAGATTTGTGCAATTTATCGTATACCCAAAATTTATGGTATTTCTTTTAGTACCGATGTAGATGACTACGCACTTTTCTTTGTTCAGTGCCAATTGCCACTTTTCGCACCATACAGAAATTCTCTCTCTAAATCATTTTGTAATTGGAACTGATCGTCTGATGATTTTTCTTGATAGTAAATTACAGCTGCTTCTGCAAACAATCTAAGACGGCTGTTCAGATTATCACCTAGATCATTTATGTAAATCAGGAACAGCAGAGGGCCTACGACACCACCTGTCGGAACGCCAGATATCACTTCTGTTCTACGCACTACGAACTGTGACTTCTCTGAGAGGAAATCACGAATGCAGTCACACAACTGAGACGATACTCCATATCCACGCAATCTAATTAAATCCTTCTGGAAATCTAGGAATATGTAATCGATCTGAGATCCCCTGTCGGCAGCACTCATTACTTCATGGCAATAAAGAGCTAGGTGCTTTGCACAAATGCTTGGCCGCTACGACCACCTGATCTCACTCCCTGTGGTTTCTGGTTGTGGGGCTACCTGAAGGTCAGAGTTTACCAGGCGAACATTCGTGCATGTGCTGAAGTGCAGGATATCCAGAAAGGTAGCCAGCATACCTACGGACATGCTTCGTTCGGCTGCACAGAATGCAATCCTGCACGTTCAGGCTCTTCTGGACACTAGAATGAAATTTTCACTCTACAGCGGAGTGTGCGCTGATATGAAACTTCCTGGCAGATTAAAACTGTGTACCGGACCGAGACTCGAACTCGGGACCTTTGCATTACCCTGGCAAGTGCTCTACCAACTGAGCTACCCTCACAGCTTTACTTCCAAACTTGTCCGTGAAAGGCAAAAGTCCCGAGTTCGGTCTCGGTCAAGCACACAGTTTTAATCTGCCACGAAGTTTCTTCTGGACACTGATGGGCGCCATATTGATGGTTCAAATGGCTCTGAGCACTATGGGACTCAACGTCTGAGGTCAACCTAACTAATCTAAGGACGTCACACACAACCAAGACCGAGGCAGGTTTCGAACCTGCGACCCTAGCAGTCTCTCGGTGCCAGACCGTAGCGCCTAGAACCGCTCGGCCACCCCGTGTTGGTTACGTATCAATAAGTCATTTTCTTCAAGGTAATTCATAATGTTCGAGTACAGTATATGCACTAAAATCCTACTCCAAATTGAGGCCACTGATATGGGTATGTAATTCAGTGGGATACTCCTATTTCCTTTCTTGAATACTGGTGTGACCTGCGCTACTTTCCAGTCTTTAGGATCTGATGGAGAGGGCAGCAGTGTAACGCGCGCGCTGTGTGCAGTGTGTTCCAGGAGATGCTGTACGGGATCTCGACGGGGTTCGGGTCGCCGCAGGTGCCGGTGGCGGAGATCCTGGCGCGCGCAGTGCCCACCCTGCACTCGCCGCAGAAGCCCAAGAGCAGCAACTTCCTGCAGGTGCCCGACATCGAGTCGCCCAGGTACGTGGGAGGCCGCGCCGCCCCCGCCCCTCCAGCAAACGCTCGCAGACCGCAGCCTCCGTGAAGTATCTGATGAGCGGGTCACCACCAACAGTGCCAAAGTGCTTCCGCTCTGTGAGACACTGCAGAGAGGTTTGGAATTTAACCCATGGTACTGGTCCAATATTTTCCACATCCGTTTAGGTAAATATTGGGCTGGATGCCCAGGTTCCAATTCAGCTACACACTGCGCAAACAGTTTGAAAACTATGAATCATTTCGCCGTGCCACATATACTATACACAGACAGAAGAGGTACACAGGTCGCACGCAGACCACATATCAATCGACACAGCCTCCGCGAAGTATCTGATGAGCGGATCACCACCAACAGTGCCAAAGCGCTTCCGCTCTGTGAGACACTGCAGAGAGGTTTGGAATTTAACCCATGGTACTGGTCCAATATTTTCCACATCCATTTAGGTAAATTTTGGGCTGGTTTCCCAGTTTCCAATTCAGCTACACACTGCGCAAACAGTTTGAAAACTATGATACATTTCGCCGTGTGACATATACTAGACGGAGAAAGAAGGGGTACACGGAATTCTCTTGGTGGATGAGCTCTCAGTAGCCTTGCAACGATTTTGGGACTGGCGATTCCATCTACAACACAGCCGGACCCAGCAATGGCTGGACATAGGGCACCAGAATGGGTGCGATGGTGATGTTTGGTTTGTGTGGCGCTCAACTGTGCATTCATCAGCACCCGTACAAAGTCCCAATTTGTACAAAGTCCAATTTTTTGACACAATCTAATCTAGCCACTGTCACGAATGATGATGATGATTATGTTGATCATGAAACGACGAGGACAACACAAACGCCCCGTCCCCAGGCAGAGAATACCTTCAACCCGACCGGGAATCGAACCCAGTACCCCGTGATTCAGAGTCAGCAACGCTAGCCACTAGCCAATGGAATGGGTGGTACTGCCACGAATGATGATGATGATTATGATGATGATGAAATGATGAGGACAACACAAACACCCATTCCCCAGGCAGAGAATAGCCTCAACCCGGGTGGGAATCGAACCCTGTACCCTGTGATCCAGATGCAGCAACACTGGCCCCTAGCCACTGGAATGGGTGGATGGACTGGTACAAAGACTCGTGATCGGGAACTGCATGCTACCACTGCTGGCCAAATACTGGCGATAATAAGGTCATGAATATTTTTGCTAGTAAACAGGCCGTCTCCAGCACAACATACCAGTAACACGCCCACTCCGGTTCCTAAAAGAATCGAAAACGCGTGTCAGCGTTCACGAGAAGTTTTGCAGCATAGTTAAGTTCGTTGCAACTTGTGAAGTGCTCTGATTCTCAAATCCTGTTTCTGTGTAGTCCTAGTACTTCGCGCACAATTTCTGGCTTTAATTATAGGTTATAGGTTCCGCCTTTTGCAAACACACAGTGTTTTCGTTCTACCCACACGTTTGAGTGCTTCTGTGCCATCATCTGTGGTTTTCCATTCATTGAAAACTGTAAAAAAATGAACATATTTTAGGTTGTAATTCATTTGACAAAGTGAGGCCTACAATTTTTATTAAGCTGTGTGTTGTGGGCAGTCTTGTGAAGTTACAACCTAAAATATGTTCATTTTTACAATTTGCAATAAACGGAAACCAACTGATGATGGCACAGAGCTGCTGAAACATGTTTGGATAAAAAGAAAAAAGTGTCATTGCAAAAAGGCGGAGCCCATAACCTATAATTTAACTGCAAAAGCTGGAAAAAAAATGTTCAAATGTGTGTGAAATCTTATGGGACTTCACTGCTAAGGTCATGAGTCCGTAAGCTTGCACACTACATAACCTAAGTTATCCTAAGGACAAACACACACACCCATGCCCGAGGGAGGACTCGAGCCTCCGCCGGGACCAACCGCACAGTCCATGACTGCAGCACCTTTGACCGCCCGGCTAATCCCGCGCGGCAAAAGCGGGAAGAAAGGACAAGAGTTGCAGATCCAAAAGATGAATATTTCGTAGCCCAGCCAGTCATTCCCCAGTAATCTCTACAGTAAATACAGGAAAACCTTAATGAAACTTCAGAAGAGAGCTCTCAAGATACAGTTTAGTAAAAACTGTAGACTTAACTTTGTTAGATCAGTTACAACCTAAAATACGTTCATTTTTTACAGTTTTCAGTAAACGGAAATCCACTTATGGTGGAACAGAGGTGCTGAAACATATTTGGGTAAAAAGAAAAAAACTGTATGTTTGCAAATAGGCGGCACCTGTAACCTGCCATTTAACTGCAAATGTGAAAAGAAAGGCCAAGAGGTGCAGATACAAAAGATGAATATCTAGCTTGAAAACTTGGATCAGTGTGTTAACACTTTAACTTCAGAATATACTTCTTAAAGAGTAGATTTTGGCAGCATGTCAAATTTTGAAATTTGGCCAATAATTATTCGAAATATTGAAAATCAAATTTTAGATGTCCTGAAAGCCTGCAGCTGCTACAGCACATCCCTGTGCCCTGTTTTGCTGTTAGGTAATATAGACTGGAGTAACGAAGAAGGAGGTGTGTATTTGTTTTATCGACCGGCAGCAGTCTTCGGCAGAGTCAACTGTAGTATAGTGCTGAGAATATTATAAGATGTAGATATAGATTGGAGAGATAGAAAGATAAGGAGATTTACATAAAACAAAAAGTGTTTGAATGAGTAGGGAATTAGGAGACGGAAGAGATGAGCATTGGAAGGGGGGTAAAGCAAGAAGTTCGCTATCACCGAACCCGTTCAGCATATTTGGAGAATAATTGGAAGCTAAATAATAAAGACTACAAAACGGAGTCAGAAGATGAGCTGTAGAAGATGTTGAAGAGTATTGCAACGAATGGCAAAGAGTATGGACTGAAGAAAAATATAGGAAAGACAAAAGCGATGAGTTAAGCAAGAGGGAAGCGCCAATTAATGTATTCTTAGTTGGAAAGTAAAATCTTTTCTGCACCTTGGAAGATTAATGACATGGAATGGAAGATGTAAAGAAGAAATAAGGAAGACATTTGTGGGAAAGAGAGAATTTGAAACGGTGAAGCAGTTACTAATACGTAGAAGAATTCCGATAGAGCTAAATGTTACGCCAGGAGTTATACAGCAGTGAATCGTCGACAGTTAACAAGAAAGAAGAAATTAATTCAGAAAGTTTTGAAATGTGGCTATGGAGAAGAACGCTTAAGGTGGAGTGGATTGACAGACTTAAGAATCGACAAGTAAGGAAGGAAATAGGGGAAAAATAAGATCATTTGACGTGATCAAAAAATAAGGTCTCGGCTGGGATGTATACTGCTTTGGAATTCTCTGCAACAAATGATTGTAGAGGGAAAAGTGGAAGTAGTGAGAGGAATAGTTAGGAAGAGATTTGGAATGATGGGTGACAGTAGAAGAGGCCGAACATACGATGAAGGAAGATGCTCACAATGGGACATGATCGAGAGCCTCCAGAAACACGGATACGCTAAAGAAGAAGATCCAATGCGTTTTGAAGATACAACCCATTTTCACGGAGTGCACTGGCGTTTTTTGTTTATTACATGTATTTCAGTTTGTGACCTAGCAGTAACTGTACGACATAGTTATCAGCTGTACGCGAGAAATATCTCAGACGATAGAAACTAAATAAGTAAAGTATTACTAACGTTTGGCTTCATTTTGTCATTATTGATGCAGTATTTATTTCTTTTATGTCGCCTCAGATTTTTTGTGGCGTAAAATTAACAGCTATTTCTCTCCTTTACTGAACTAAACTCCGTCCGAACAAGCCTTCGAAGGCCCAACGGAACCGACCGGCCGCCGTGGCATCCTCAGATCGCAGGCGTCGCTGGATGCGGAGATGGAGAGGCGTGTGGTGAACACACCGCTCTCCCGGCCGCTTGTCAGTTTACGAGACCGGAGCCGCTTCTTCTCAATCAAGTGGGTCCTCAGTTTGCCTCATAAGGGCTGAGTGCATCTTGTTGGTTCCTTTACTGCTAGAAGATAAACTGAAGCAGACGCAACGCCCCAAAACCTTTATGTAATCCGTGAAAACGAAATTATATCTACGAAACGCATTCGATAAAAGAGGCAAATAAAACATCTCGACTGTAGACGGCGTTTTAGTAACAAAAATATTCCTAACCTACATACAAGCTACACACACTGACATTTCATGGAATATTTGTTATTAACTGACAAACATAATTTTTTTCACCCCTGGGAATCGATCTGGCCCCCTCCATGTTGACGCTACCTTTGTGGTCTAGATTAGCGACCTTGACCATCGTGTAGGTTCCATTCCTAGAAACACCAACATAAACACCGTTTACTGTCTTCTACAGCAAACGAAGAGCTCCCTGTAAAACCAATGTTGACCAACAAGACTGGCAATGTTATTCAGATCCCTAACGCTGTACCATCGCCACGTACAACGCACACAACAGACCAGTATCTCACAATATCGTTGGCTTCTTCGTACCAGATATGCCGCAGATGTAAAAGAGGTCTCATAAAGTTACTGTCAACATCGGACTCCGAAAGCTCTTTTACTCTCTAATCATATAAACTGAATCACTTTCATCTCAGTTCTGAAACCATTACATCTCAGACCCCGCATGTACCGATTTAGGCTCGAAATCATTGGGCCAATAATAACTTCCTTGCAACACAAGATAAGTCTGTTTCCGAAGACCAGTTACAACATATTAAAACGTACTATTAATTTTCCCAAATTCCATACGAACTAAAAGAGATTTAGTTACTCATTATGTCTTGCCTTAATTAATAACTGATCAGTTCTGATCTCTTTGAAATAATGGTGGCAAAAATCTGTTAGCCGAGATTTATGTTTGTGTTTATTTGAACTCTGTTCTCTATTGTCTACTGTTTCACTCAAATAACAATCTATCTCCACATTATTTACCTCGATACATACTCACTACTGCAATGTGGAAAGGGCGCAAGATTCTACTGAATGAGAATAAATTTCCTTCCGATTTGATAAAGGAAGGAAGAAGGTGTGATGGTACCGACAGTAAAAACCAAATTCACAACCAAATCGATAACTGGCAACAGAATCATATAGTCTTTACGTGAGCCGATATCACTAAGTGGGAGCTCAGCATTTCAAAATCTCAGTAACCCCACCACATTTATGTAGTATGCCAAGTAAAACAAGCAGTAACGAGGCAAATAAATAAGAAACCTTTGTCAGAATAGGCTGTAAAAATATATGTGACAGTGATACAGCAGGTATTAAAAATTGTGCTGTCAAGGCCTATTTAATTTGTTCGTACAAACCTAACATTTTAAACGTTTTTCAAGTGTTATATTTTTAATATTTTTATGCATTTTATGTGCTTATGAATAGTTGTTTTTTCGATGGATGTACTCTCAGCATCTATGTTATGTTGATTATATATGTGTGAAGGTCATGATTTCAATTAATCGACACACCTCATCCAAACAGCAAACATGTAAACCTAAGATCGTGATTGGCTACGAATTCCATGTAACACTATTAGATATGTGCGTTCTTACTTTGGAAACTGACCACTATGGGTCAAAATTGCATTAATTAAACTCGACTAATCACTTTAAAACCTTGCTACAAAAAAATCAAATTCTTAATAAACAATTTCTGTACTTAGTGGTTTTTGTGCAGTGATCAATATGATGTTTGCTATTTGGATATTGTAATTTTGTATACACCAGTTACAACAGATAGCGATAGAAAACGCAAATAAATATGTTGAAACATTTTTCTCTTCCCTAAAACTAAAGATCGTTACATTGAATATCGTGAAGTGATTCCATGCATTCGTACTGTGATGGTTGATCTCAGTATTTAGAAACCTTCCTGCTAGAAACTCGAATTATTTTCTGGCCAGAGGAAGTGTGACAATCGCTAGGAAGCATGTACTGTAATTTATTCTCCCCTCTTCTGCCACTTGATTTCTGAGGACATACAAAGTCATATCTGATTAACGTTATGCCATTTGCATCTTTCGCCATTTCTTAAGAAAAATAACATCTGGAACTGCTCATTTCCATAAAAACGGAAGCCCCTCTTACAAAATTCCGATTTTTAGAAACCACCTACTTCATACCGCGTTCCATATAGGGACGTTCCAAAGTCTTCCATCAATACCATTCTGGTGTAAAACTATACAGAAAAAATACCATCAATGAGGAATATAGTCCCTTCTCCCTATCTGAATTCTCTACAGGCAAACACCAATTCATTCGCTTGAATTAAAGTTGTTTGCGAAGGAGTGAGAATTTCTTATGTAGTTCTCTGGTAAGCTTATTTTAGTAAGTTTTCTAATGGAAAAATGTCCTCCTATGACGACATTCGATAGCTAGGAGACAGAGGAGAAAGCGATATCTCT
Organism: Schistocerca gregaria; assembly: GCF_023897955.1. NCBI lineage: Eukaryota > Metazoa > Arthropoda > Insecta > Orthoptera > Acrididae > Schistocerca > Schistocerca gregaria. The sequence continues at coordinate 688,378 of NW_026061870.1, read as the reverse complement.
ACGGTCGTAAAAGTAGTTACACGTGTATTAAGTGTTGGCCGATTATTACCAATACACCATCTTATGCGATATTTGTTGTGCAGTTTCGAGGGACTTTGGACCAATGTGAATCCCGTTGTCATGAAATTTTACGGAGAACATTGAAGTTGTTGTGTTAGTGAACGCTTGATCTTTGCAAGTGCTCTTTTTATAAAATCTGATTTCAGTAACTTCGACAATTACGCTGAGTATATTGATATCCTATGGTCTACAGTCGCTGCTATATGTCTGTATAAGCTGTAGACTGCACTTTGTCCTCTTCTATTTTCTTCATACTTACTGTCGATTTGAGGTCAGTGACTGGGTATGTTTCATAAAGCTGTGAAGGAAAAAAAATGATTGTTGAAGAGTAGCAGGTTTAATAAAAAATACTTAACAATGGTACCTGAGTTTTGCATATCAGGTTTGTTTTCCTATACATACAGTTTAATTAACAAAACTTGGATAGATCACTTACTTCTACAAAAAGTTGAACAAATCATTCACATCACAACCATGAATATCACTTCTTCATTTTCTTGTGATAACGTGAAATTCTTTTTCTAAGATAAACCACATCTTATAGCAGTTGCTGCAATTCTGCTGTTTAATTTCTCTAACTTACAGTTACAAGTAGTTCAGACAATATACAACATAGTATAAAGAAAATGTTTCTGGGGATAAAAAATGTTCAGTGCTATAGATGGTCATTTTATCATCATATCATTTTTATTAATAAGAGTTCATTTTTTAATGTAAGTAATTTGCAGGTCGTAATTGTAGTTGCTAAGCTGTGCATCAACTTTTGTGAAACCTTGTAATTCACTGAAATTCAGTTCAATAACGGATTTAGTTTAAAAAAGTGCGTAGCATACAAGTTTTGTAATTGCGAAGTTGCAGATTCGAATATGATTAGTGCCAACTTTTTTATTTACTTTCATTTAATTCTGTGTAAATTATCAAATGGAAATGTTAATTAACAAATACTAAATTATAATGTTTGAAAAAATTAACATTTTTTATTCTTAATAGCTAGTCCAATGATAATAAATTAAAATGAGTTTTTGTCAAATGAAAAAAAAGGTATCCATAAGAATGCTCAATCTCCGAAATAAGATGGTGTATTTTTTTATGCTTAAAGTTTTGAATTTATGCACCAAATTTTTATTTATTGTGGACACCCACATTTACAAGTCATTGGTTACTAAAAGTAAAAGTAAAATTTTGTTACTTTTATTAAAGATTCATTATTTGTCAATCAATATTTCCATTTGTTGAAGTTTACAGAGTTTAAATTAAAGCAAAAGAATGTTGCTCCTAACTAGATTCGAACGAGCATCTTTTACGTTTGCATTTCTTTAACGCTACACAGATATCAGGGATTGGGTTAATAAGTTCGATACAGTACTTGGAAATCTTATAGTCTTCAAAGCAAATTTATGCCTGGACACTAATCGTAAATTCCGCCAACTACGAAGGAAATTGAAGAGAGACGATCGGTAAGGTTTCCTTGTAAGCGGATTGGAACATCTGTCAGGAAACAGTAAGTCGTATGCAAGACTGAGGGAAATCGTATCAATTTTGCGTTTTTTACTCTGCCATTGTTAAAGCTGGTTATGTGATTAACTGTAAAAATTGTTCGATAAGGAAACCAAGATGTTTGTTCCACACATTGCGTGTGTCGTATTCATGGTTCTTGTAACGTGTAGACTACCTAGACCTATTCACCTTACTGCTTATACGTCAGCGCACTTTTTTTTCTGTACAGCTGGGTCCGCAGCTTGAAACACGTCGTAATACAAAATTTTAAATTGAATCTTCCAAGTTAGTTGCTAACAGTTTTATTATATTTAGTACAAAATGCCTATTTCGGCAGTACAGGTGTAGTTGGGCGAAACGTATGTATTGCATCACTGATAAATCCTTTTGTCCATTGTCACTGTTCTCTAACGGGAAAATAAAACCACGTAGTAATTTGACAGCTACTTTACAGTTTCCCATGACTCTGCATGTTTACATTCTTGGTAAAAATGTAGCATGTTCAGGTGTGTCCATATTTGGTAAACATATGGCATAACCGATACCTGTCAACTAGCCGTCAAATTATTGCGTGACAACTGATCGAACGTGAAAGTCTCGGGCAGGTAGAAATGTGTTTGACACTGGAAAGACTGACGAAATGAGCCTAGTGAAAGAAATAATAAAATCATTAGCAGCTAACTTGGAGGATTCAGTTTAAAATGTCTTCACATATACTCCACAATCGACAGTACAATGCATGGAGCAAGTTACTTCTAATCATGTAACTGTATTATCTGACACTCATTTCCTGCGGAAAAAACACCAAGAGCGAAATTAGACATTTTTCCGTTGTTAGTTTACAAGAATCGGGCTGTAAGCTTCTACACCAGGAATTATTCTTTGTTCTACCTTTTTTTTAAAAAAAGAAACTGTTGTAACTGGTACCTGTTTATCAATGTTTTTATCTAACTCTTGTTGTTTCTTTCTACAAATTACCTGTTTTAGTATTTGTTCTTTTTTCAACGACTCTAATCATTCATTTTTTCAGAATGCTCTATTAATCACAATTTTTTTACTTATATATGTGAGTTTTTAATGTATTTCTCACACAGTCTGCACCACACAAACTTTTTTTACTCACTAAAATAAGACGACATTTTTTCCCCTTTTGTCTTTTTCCCCTGTTTTTCTGTGACTGTATTTCCAGTTGTATTTGTTCACGTCTCTCCGTCAACCTGGCGTAGATTCCGCTGCATGCTTTCCCTTGTCCACAGTTTGACGCTGTGCATGGCTTTGTGTGGTTTCGGCTTCAGTCGCTTTTCGCTTTATCAGGCTTCAAGCTTCTGCCTGAAGAAGGGACGAACTAGTATAGAAAATATTTCTACTCTCCAAATTGACTTCTCCTTCCTGCACATTGTGTTAGCAAACGTAAGACGCATTGTCTAACATTTTTAACATACCATGTGGCAGTAAGGACATCTCCTAATGTGAAACCACACAGTTAAATTCATTTTCACGTCAGTGGGCAGCGTGTCTTTCTTCCAATTTCAGCTAAAAGTCGGGCAAAAAGAATTAGTGTCCGTAAATGCAAAAGGAAAGTCAGAAAAACGCAACAGACTCAAGAAAAGAACAATGATTCAAGGGAAAAGGTGTTGGTGTTGTTACTACAGTTTTGGTGCACAGAATTGGAATAGAAAAAAAGGTCACATTTTAGGACTTTTATCTCATTATGAAATTTGCAATTTTCCGCAAAAATGATTTTATATATATAATCATTTTTGCGGAAAACTGCAAATTTCATAATGATATAAAAGTCCTAAAATGTGAAAAAAAAATTCTATTCCAACTCTGTGAAGCAAAACTGTAGTAACAACACCAACACCTTTTCCTTTGAATCATTGTTCTTTTCTTGAGTCTATTAAAAAAATACTTCCCATGTGAGTTAATATATCACTTATAAACTCACATGGGAAGTATTTTTTATTTTTTAATATAATCTACACCGGTTGAAAATGTTAAAATTTTTAGGTGCCTTGCACCAAGATCTAATAAAATCGGTATTTTTTTTTTATATAGAAGGCTGTGGATGGCTGTGTTACAAAGATTAAATTACGTGTCTGTATTGGCAGCACTGTCAAAAACAGTATTGTATCGTTTCATAGTATAAACATACGTTGTATGCCGAAGTGCTAACGTCATACTTTACTTTTTGAGAGATTTACCAGTGACTGATGAACTACAGCAGTATTGTGAGATGGCCATTAGAAATAATACTGAAGATTTGTTGAAAATGAAGCAGGCAGTATGGGCTACCTTCTTCCACAGACTGTCAAATGATGAAAAATCAGTACACCACCTTTGCCCTCCTGAACCTGATTCATGGTGCATTTACCGCAATGCCCAGTACTCAAAAAGTTCATACAGCCATAAACATTCCATTCCAAGCAGCAGTCATGGTCTATTTACAGAGACCTGGCAAATCCTGAATTACTCAAGAAGTATCAGTATGGCCAGACTCGAATTCCCAATAAGTCGTTCAATAATCTTACATGGACTCGCTTACCAAATAATGTCTTTGTTGGAATGAAGACACTAAAGGGGGGGGGGGGTCAGTAATGCTGTTATTGCTTTTAATGATGGCAAAATTGATAGGGTGTAAATGCTACAACATATGAGAATTAATCCTGGAGCAAACTGCATCAGAGAACTTGAACGGATGGACAAGGTTCGAATTGATAAAGCAGAGTATGTAGCACAGTTGGCCACTAAGGAGTCCAGAAAGAAGAAAAGAGGAAAAAATTTGGAAAAAGATCAAGAGGATGATATACAGTATGGTGTAGGGTGCTTCTGAGTCACTAAAAGCTAAAAATTAAGCATATATTGAGTTACAGTCTTTTGAAACTTTAAAAGCCGTCCCTGAAAATTTACATTTTCTCTTAGATTTTCCCCTAAATCTCAGAAACCACTTCGAGTAAAGAATCGAATTTTCAGGGAGTAATACATATCCTGAGCCTACTGAACTAAAAGAAGATGTTACGTATGATTAAAATTATTTAGGATAACGTACAAAAAAGTACACAAAATTTTAATCGTTTAATTAAAAAATTATATTTCCGAAAAAAGTGGCTGAAATGCAATTATTGTTGTTCAGTAGACTCAGAACACACAGTTTGATGTCCTGTAAAAGTTTCATGTCAATGGCTATAGTGGTTCCTGAAATACAGGGAAACCAAGTCACTAAATTTAAAATTGTCGAGATAGGGCGTTCCATCTCTCCTTACATCAGTGGCGCTAGAGTCTACTTGCGTTATCTCCGTGCAGCAGAATGTCTACAAATGGGACAGCAATTGATACTGTAGGAGTTCAGGAAGACAGCTGGGCTACCTTCATTTATAACACATACCACAATAGCGGCCGTTGGCAGACTGCAGGCAGATCAAATCCAGGCAGAGGCGGGCAGGTGCTAGATGTTTATTTTTTCTTGAACAAGAATTTAACGATTCAGAACACTGACACGGCCGAAGGCTGCAACGCGAGCCGCTTGCCATTGTCTGCGGTTACGCGCTCTTGTCTAAGCAATCGTCCCGTGACTCCATCCCAACTGAGATGTCTGGCATACTACAGTGACTGGGATCGTGAAATCAGCGATAAATGTCTCGAGTTCCATGCAGATAGGATACTCAGTCCCAGTAGTAATATGATGTTTGCGAGCCACGAAACAACAAGAGCCATACCGATACTGTGGGCATTATAGCGCGCACCAGAAAAGTGGTGACGTGGGACACAGTGGCACAAGTACAATATACAGGGTGATTCAAAAAGAATACCACAACCTTAGGAATTTAAAACTCTGCAACGACAAAAGGCAGAGCTAAGCACTATCTGTCGGCGAACTAAGGGAGCTATAAAGTTTCATTTAGTTGTATATTTGTTCGCTTGAGGCGCTGTTGACTAGGCGTCAGCGTCAGTTGATGCTAAGATGGCGACCGCTCAACAGAAAGCTTTTTGTGTTATTGAGTACGGCAGAAGTGAATCGACTACAGTTGTTCAGCGTGCATTTCGAACGAAGTATGGTGTTAAACCTCCTGATAGGTGGTGTATTAAACGTTGGTATAAACAGTTTACAGAGAATGGGTGTTTGTGCAGAGGGAAAAGTTCTGGACGGCCGAGAACGAGTGATGAAAATGTAGCACGCATCCAGCAAGCATTTGTTCGCAGCCCAGGAAAATCGACTCGCAGAGCTAGCAGAGAGCTGCAAATTCCACAGACAACTGTATGGAGAGTCCACATTGGCACATATCTGTCCGTAACTACCTGAACGTCAACTACCCGAGGCGGTGGATCGGCCGCCAGGCAGCCCGTGACAGAGCACTTCATCACTGGCCTCCAAGAGGCCCTGATATAACCCCCTGCGATTTTTATTATGGGGGTATGTTACGGATATGGTGTTTCGGCCACCTCTCCCAGCCACCATTCATGATTTGAAACGAGAAATAACAGCAGATATCCAAACTGTTACGCCTGATATGCTACAGAGAGTGTGGAACGAGTTGGAGTATCGGGTTGATATTGCACGAGTGTCTGGAGGGGGCCATATTGAACATCTCTGAACTTGTTTCTGAGTGAAAAAAAAACTTTTTAAATACTCTTTGTAATGATGTATAACAGAAGGTTATATTATGTTTCTATCATTAAATACACATTTTTAAAGTTGTGGTATTCTTTTTGAATCACCCTGTATATCGAAAAACTGGCTGTAGTACACACTTCTCGTGTGCAGTTTCCCTCCACTGGTGGTATAGAGCACCAATAATTAGTGAGATTTGCAATACCGGAGGGACACCGGGCCTTCATGATTTCAGTCAAACAGTCCAGCACGTTTTTTTGGTGTAGATCGCTTGACATATACTACAAGCAGGGCTTACACTCATGAGCCAAAACATTACGACCACTGCCTGTCATGAAGCCCAATGCCACCTCATGACGTCGTGGTTACATGACATAGTAAGAACAGGTACATTGACACAAGTCATGAGATACCGTTATGCACATATACAGATTGCGGTAGTATTACATATACAAAGTAAAAAAGCGCAGTGCATTGGCTTAGTTGTCATTTGTACTCAGGCGATTCATGTCAAAACCTTTTCAACGACATTATGGCCAGCCGACGGGAATTAACAGCCTTTGAACGTGGGATGGTAGTTGCAGCTAGATGCATGGGACATTCCATTTCGTAAATTGTTAGAGAATTCAATATTCCTAGATCCACAGTGTCAAGAGTGTGCCGAGAATATCAAATTTCAGGCATTACCTCTCACCACGGACAATACAGTGACCGACGGCCTTCAACCAAGCGACAGAGAGCAGCCGCATTTGCGTAGAGTTGTCATTGCTAACAGACAAGTAACGCTGCGTGAAATAACCGAAGATATCGATACGGACTGTACGACGAATGTATCCGTCGGACAATGTGGCGAAATTTGGCGTTGATGGGCTATGGCAGCAGATGACCGACGTGAGTGCCTTTGCTAACAGCACGACATCGCCTGCAGCGCCTCTCCTGAGCTCGTGACCATATCAGCTGGACCCTAGACGACTGGAAAGCTGTATCCTGGTCAGATGAGTCTCGATTTCAGTTGGTAAGGGTTCGGGTGTGGTGCACACCTCACGGAACCATGGACCCAAGTTGTCAACAAATCACTGTGCAAGCTGATGGTGGTTCCACAATAGTTCAAGCTGCGTTTACATGGAATGGACTGGGTCCTCTGGTCTAACTGAAACTATCATTGACTGGAAGTAATTATATGCGGCTGCTTGGAGACCATTTGCAGCCATTCATAGACTTCAGGCTCCCAAACAACAATGGAATTTTTATGCATAACAATGCTCCATGTCGCGATTGCTTTGAAGAACATTCTGGATATTTCCAGCCAATAATTTGGCCTCTCAGATGGCCAAAAATGAATCCCATCGAACATTTATGGACATAAACTAGATGTCAATTCATGCACAAAATCCTGCACCGGTGACGCTTTCTCACTTTTGGGCGGCTATAAATGCAGCGTGAAGAACCCGTGGTCTCCTGTGCCAACCTCTTCGCCTCAGAGTAGCGCTTGCAATCTCCGTCCTCTATCTTTTACTGGACGTATTCCAATCTGTCTTCCTCTACAGTTTTTGCCTCCCTCTAGTACCATTGAAGTCATTCTCTTATGTCTTAACAGAAGTCCTACCATCCTGTCCCTTCTCCTTTTCAGTATTTTCCACATATTCCTTTCCTCTCCGATTCTACCCAGAACCTCCTCATTCATTACCTTATCAGTCCACCTAATTTACAACATTCCTCTATAGCACCACATCTCAAATGCTTCCATTCTCTTCTTTTCCGGTTTTCCCACAGTCCATGTTTCACTACCGTAAAAGCTATTCTCCAAACGAATATTCTCAGAAATTTCTTCCTCAAGTTAAGGCCTATGTTTGATACTAGTAGACTTCTTTTGGCGACGAATGCCCTTTTTGCCAGCAGTGGTCTGCTTTCGATGTTCTCCTTGCTCCGTCCGTCAATGGTTATTTTACTGCCTAGGCAGAATTCCTTAAACTCATCTACTTCATGACCATCAATCCTGATGTTAAGTTTTTCGCTGTTCTCATTTTTACTGCTTCTCATTACATTCGTCTTTCTCTTCGATTTGCTCTCAGTCCATGTTCTGTACTCATTAGACTATTCCATTCAGAATATCGTGCATTTATTCTTCACTTTTACTGAGGATAGCAGTGTCATCAGCGAATGTATCATTGGTGCATGGCAAATACAGGACGTGCTTGGATCATGGAACAGTCGGAATTGTAGTTGTAAATTGTTGCAGTTGTGCTGCGAAAGTCCCTGAGCTTCAAGCGCTAATAGAAAGCACAGAAGCTGAAATCGTTATAGGCACAGAAAGCTGGCTAAAGCCTGAAATAAGTTCTGCAGAAATTTTTACGAAGTCTCAGACGGTGTTCAGGAAAGATAGATTAGGCAGAATTGGTGGTGGAGTGTTTGTGTCTGTCAGCAGTGGTTTATCTTGTAGTGAAGTCGAAGTAGATACTCCGTGCGAATTGGTATGGGTGGAGGTTATACTTAACGGCCGAATTAAGTTAATAATTGGCTCCTTCTACCGACCCCCAGACTTCGATGATATAGTTGCGGAACAGTTCAGAGAAAATTTGAGTCTCGTAACAAATAAATACCCCACTCATACGGTTATATTTGGTGGGGACTTCAACCTTCCCTAGATATGTTGCCAAAATTTTTGCTCCAAACCGGTGGTAGGCAGAAAACATCTTCCGAGATTGTCCTAACTATTTTCGCCGAAAATTATTTCGAGCAGTTAGTCCACGAACCCACGCTTATTGTAAATGGTTGCGAAAACACACTTGACCTCTTAGCCACAAACAACCCAGAGCTGATAGAGAACATCATGACTGATACAGGGATTAGTGATCACAAGGTCGTTGTAGCTAGTCTCAATACCATTTCTTCCAAATCCACCAGAAACAAACGCAAAATAATTTTATTTAAAAAAGCGGATAAAGTGTCACTAGAAGCCTTCCTAAGAGACAATCTCCATTTCTTCCGAACTGACTATGCAAATGTAGACGAGATGTGGCTCAAATTCAAAGATATAGTAGCAACAGCAATTGAGAGATTCATACCAAATAAATTGGTAAGAGATGGAATGGATCCCCCGTGGTACACAAAACAGGTCCGAAAGCTGTTGCAGAGGCAACGGAAAGAGCATGCGAAGTTCAGAAGAACGCGAAATCCCGAAGATTGGATAAAATTTACAGACGCGCGAAATTTGGCACGCAATTCAATGCGAGATGCCTTTAATAGGTTCCACAACGAAACATTGTCTCGAAATTTGGTAGAAAATCCGAAGAAATTCTGGTCGTATATAAAGTACACAAGCGGCAAGACGCAGTCAATACCATCTCGGCGCAGTGCCGATGGTACTGTTACCGACGACTGTGGCGCTAAAGCGGAGTTATTCAACGCAGTTTTCCGAAATTCCTTCACCAGGGAAGATGAATGGAATATTCCAGAATTTGAAATACGAACAGCTGCTAGCATGAGTTTCATAGAAGCAGATACCTAAGGGGTTGCGAAGCAACTCAAATCGCTTGATACGAGCAAGTCTTCAGGTCCAGATTGTATACCGATTAGGTTACTTTCAGATTACGCTGATACAATAGCTCCCTACTTACCACTCATATACAACTGCTCGCTCACCGATAGATCTGTACCTACAAATTGGAAAATTGCGCAGGGCGCACCAGTGTTTAAGAAGGGTAGTAGGAGTAATCCATCGAACTACAGACCTATATCATTGACGTCGGTTTGCAGTAGGGTTTTGGAGCATATACTGCATTCAAACATTATGAATCACCTCGAAGGGAACGATCTATTGATACGTAATCAGTATGGTTTCAGAAAACATCGCTCTTGTGCAACGCAGCTAGCTCTTTATTCGCACGAAGTAATGGCCGCTATCGACAGGGGATCTCAAGTTGATTCTGTATTTCTAGATTTCCGGAAAGCTTTTGACACCGTTCCTCACAAGCGACTTCTAATCAAGCTGCGGTCCTATGGGGTATCGTTTCAGTTGTGCGACTGGATTCGTGATTTCCTGTCAGGCAGGTCGCAGTTCGTAGTAATAAACGTCAAATCATCGAGTAAAACTGAAGTGATATCAGGTGTTCCCCAGGGAAGCGTCCTGGGACCTCTGCTGTTCCTGATCTATATAAATGACCTGGGTGACAATCTGTGCAGTTCTCTTAGACTGTTCGCAGATGATACTGTATTTTACCGTCTAGTAAGGTCATCCGAAGACCAGTATCAGTTCAAAGCGATTTAGAAAAGACTGATGTATGGTGTGGCAGGTGGCAGTTGACGCTAAATAACGAAAAGTGTGAGGTGATCCACATGAGTTGCGAAAGAAATCCGTTGGAATTCGATTATTCGATAAATAGTACAATTCTCAAGGCTGTCACTTCAACTAAGTAAAAAGTTAAAATTACGAACAACTTCAGTTGGAAAGACCACATAGATAATATTGTAGGGAAGGCGAGCGAAAGGTTGCGTTTCATGGGCAGGACACTTAGAAGATGCAACAAGTCCACTAAAGGGACAGCTTACACTACACTCGTTCGTCCTCTGTTAGAATATTGCTGCGCGGTGTGGGGTCCTTACCAGGTGGGATTGACGGAGGACATCGAAAGGGTGCAAAAAAGGGCAGCTCGTTTTGTATTATTACATAATAGGGGAGAGAGTGTGGGATGGAAGTCATTACAGCAAAGACGTTTTTCGTCGCGGCGAGATCTTTTTACGAAATTTCAGTCACCAACTTTCTCTTCCGAATGCGAAAATATTTTGTTGAGCCCAACCTACATAGGTAGGAATGATCATTAAAATAAAATAAGAGAAATCAGAGATCGAGCAGAAAGGTTTAGGTGTTCGTTTTTTTCCGTACGCTGTTAGGGAGTGGAATGGTAGAGAGATAGTATGATTTTGGTTCGATGAACCTTCTGCCAAGCACTTAAATGTGAATTGCAGAGTAGTCATGTAGATGAATTGATATCCTTCCATCTTGAACTTTAATTCCACTCCTGAATCTTTTTTTTATTTCCATCATTGCTTCTTCGATATACAGATTGAATAGTTGGGGCGAAAGACTACATTCCTGTCTTAAACACATTTAGTTAGAGCATTTCGTTCTTGGTCGTCCACTCTTATTATTCCCTCGTGGTTCTTGTACATATCGTGTATCATCCGTCTCTCTCTATAGCTTGCCCCTATTTCTCTCAGAATTTCCAACACCTTTCACCATTTTACAACGTCGTACGCTCTTTCCAGGTCGACAAACCCTATGAACGTGTCTCGATTTTTCTTTAGTGTTGCTTCCATTATGAACGGCAAAGTTGTAATTGCCTTTCTGGTGCTTTTACCTTTCCTAAATCCAAAATGATCTTCATCTGGCGCATCCTCAGTTTTCTTTTCCATTCTTCTGTAGATTATTCTTGTCTGCAGCTTGGATGCATGAGCTATTAAGCTGACTGAACTATAATCTCTCACTTGTCGGCTCTTGCAGTCTTCGGAATTGTGTCGATGATATTATTCCGGAAGTCAGATGGTCTGACGCCAGACTCATACATTCTACACACCAATGTGAATACTCGTTTTGTTGCCACTTCCCCCACTGGTTTTAGAAATTCTGGTGGAATGTTATCTATCCCTTCTGTCTTATTTGATGTTAAGTTCTTCAAAGCTCTCTTAAATTCTGATTCTAATACTGGACGCCGCATCTCTTCCCTATCGATTCCTGTTTCTTCTTGTCAGACAAGAGGCCTTTGGAGTACTCTTTCCACCTATCCGCTTTCTCCTCTGCATTTAACAACCTAATTCCGGTCGCACTCTTAATGTTACCACCCTTGCTTTTAATTTCACCGAAGATTCTTTTGAATTTCCTATATGCTGAATCATTTTTCCGACAATGGTATCCTTTTAGATTTCTTTACGTTTTTCATTCATCCATTTCGTCTTAGCTTCCCTGCACTTTCTATTTATTTCATTCCTCAGCGACTTGCATTTCTGTATTCCTGAATTTCTCTGAACATTTTTATGCTTCCTTCTTTCATCGATCAGCTGAAGTACTTCTGTTACCCGTAGTTTCTTCGCAATTATCTCATTTGTACCTAAGTTTTTCTTTCCAACTTCTGTGGTGGGCGTTTTTAGACATGTCCATTCAACTATACTTCCTAGTGAGCTATTCTTTATTTCTTTATCTATAGCCTTAGAGAACTTCAAGCGTATCTTGTCATTCCTTAGACTTCTGTACCGCACTTCTTTGCATATTGACTCTTCCTGTCTAATCTCTTAAACTTCAACCTGCTATCACAACTGAATTGTGATCTGAGTCTCTATCTGCTACTGAATAAGCCCTACAATCCAGTATCTGATTTCGGAATATCTGCCTGATCATAATGTAATCTAACTGAAATCTTCCCGTGTCATCCGCCCTTTTCCAAGCATACCTCCTCCTCTTGTGATTCTTCAACAGAGTATTCGCTGTAACTAGCTAAAATTTATTACAAAACTCAATTAGTCTTTCTCCTCTGTCATTCCTTGCCCCAAGTCCATATTCTCCTATAACCTTTTCTTCTACTCCTTCCCCTAGAACTGCAATCAATTCCCCCATGACTATTAGATTTTCAGAACTCAGAAAAATGGGCTACCAGAAGGCAGCGTGCTTGAGCCGCTATTATTCAACATCTGTACCAACGATCAACCTATTCCTGAAGAAACTCGAAGCTTTATTTATGCTGAAGGCTGCTCTATCACTACTCAGACTGACTGTTTTGAGACTGTAGAAGATAAGCTATCAAAATCTGTGGAAGAATTCACTGTTTAATATTAAGGGAATTACTTGAAACCCAATCCTGCCAAGACTCAGACCTGCGCTTTCTACCTGAAGAATAAGCAGGCAAATAGATCATTAAATATATCCTGGGGAGGCATCGTACTCGCACATAATCCTACTCCAAAATATCTTGGAGAAATTCTGGATCGCCCGCTAACATATAAAAAACATTGGCTAAACACCAAACAGAAAGTGGCAGCCAGAAATAACATAGTGCGAAAATGGACAGGTACATCATACGATGTTAATACATGCACTGTGCTTTCAAGCGCGCTTGCTCTATGTTATTCCACTGCTGATATACATGTTCGATACGGTAGAAGTCCAGTCATGCCAGGAACGTAGATGTGGCTCTGAATGAGACTTGCCGAATTATCACGGGTTGCTTACGACCTACTCCTGTGGACAAACTCCACTGCCCCGCTGGCATAGCTCCTCCCGAAATCAGATGTGAGACAGCTGCGAAATATGAGAAAAGTGAGACCACCACAAAGAAAGCCCATCTATGGTCGTCAGCCCGCACATCCTAGGTTGAAATCAAGAAAGAGCTTCTTGACAACTGCCGAAGCTCTCATCGAGAATCCAAATGCGGCAAGGATCTCGCGATGGCGGGAAAAATGGAAAAATGTCGGTATTTGGGAGAATGGACGGCTCCAAAGGAAGAACTTCCCCCTGGGCATTGAGAGAAGTGGTCAATATGGACGTCTCTCAACAGATTACGATCAAACACAACAAGATGCAAGATCAGTCTGTGGACTTGGGGATTCTCTGTGGACTCAGTTCTTTGCCAGTGTGGCGTTGAGCAGACTAACAGCCATTTCCTTCACTGTTCCTCATCACCGACCACCTGCACCATCCAACACCTTATAAGAGCTACACCAAATGCACTCGAAGTGTCCAATTTTTGGTCTCCTTTTGTGTAAAATTATGTCAACACTACGCGTAATTTCCATGTTAGAGCTCATTTTAGTTTCGTCAGTATGTTCTTCCACCTACGCTCAATGGAGCACGTTATCATAATTTCATATGGCATACTCTACCTGTGCTGCTAGAATAAGTACCTTTACAAGTACGACACAACATGTGGTTCATGCACGATGGAGCTCCTGCACATTTCAGTCGAAGTGTTCGTACGCTTCTCAACAACAGATTCGGTGACCGATGGATTGGTAGAGGCGGACCAATTCCATGGCCTCCGCGCTCTCCTGACCTCAACCCTCTTGACTTTCATTTATAGGGGCATTTGAAAGCTCTTGTCTACGCAACCCCGGTACCAAATGTAGAGACTCTTCGTGCTCGTATTGTGGACGGCTGTGATACAATACGCCATTCTCCAGGGCTGCATCAGCGCATCAGGGATTCCATGCGACGGAGGGTGGATGCATGTTTCCTCGCTAACGGAGGACATTTTGAACATTTCCTGTAACAAAGTCACGCTGGTACGTTCTGTTGCTGTGTGTTACCATAACATGATTAATGTGATTCGAAGAGAAGTAATAAAATGAGCTGTAACATGGAAAGTAAGCGCTTCCGGACACATGTCCACATAACATATTTTCTTTCTTTATGTGTGAGGAATGTTTCCTGAAAGTTTGACCGTACATTTTTGTAATATATATATATATATATATATATATATATATATATATATATATATATATATATATATATATATATATATATTTCAGCTCGCGACGTCGCCATTTACACCTAAACTGTAGTTATTGTTGTTCGTTTGCTGTCGATTCTGATACTAACAAACCTGTCACTGAACTGTTCACAGTAACACACTCTCTGCCCTACCTTCCTATTCATAACGCATCCTACTCCCGTTAAACCATTTTCTGCTGCTGTTGATATTATCCTCTAGTCATCTGACCAGAAATCCTTGTCTTCTTTCCATTTCATGTAACTGCCCCTTTCTATACCTAGGTTGATCCTCTGCGTTTCCCTTTTCAGCTATTCTAGCTTCCCTACCACGCCGTAGGGGGCCCAAAAATTCTGAGCTTTGACATAAGCCGATACCGGTCAATAAACAAATGTTGTTGTGATCTCGACTGTTGAGTTTAATCTAAGTATAGCACCGCATCGCTGCACTCCAGACAATGTTGTCTGAATTTATAAGAGATGACAATAGAATCACATGGATTCTCCCTCACAGAAAGAAAAGTTCCAAAACCGTGCACTCCAGCTCCGGGAATGACAGATTACGGTTTTCTTTTACTGCAAGCCCCCCCCCCCCCCCCCCTCTCTCCTCAGTGACTTTCTAGAACATGTCACAACAATTAATGCACAGTGGTACCTGGACACTTTGCAAAAAGTGAAGCGCGCCATCAGCCTACTCACATGCTGTTTCGACTACGCTGCAGAAGCTGCGATCTCTCCTCGTGAAATTTCCATATTTTTGGAACCGTGAAGAAAGACATTCGTGTCCGCGGGTTTGCTTCGGGCGAAGAGATGCACGCCTGGGTTCAATCATAGTTTCGTAGGCAACCGCAAACATTTTTCCATGAACGCATTGATCGTATTATCTCACTATCGGAAAAAATGTGCTCGTGTCAACGGCTATTGCGACTGCTTTTGAAATAGTAAACTGTTTACTTACTTTTTTTCCATGTGTCTCGTTCTCACCTGACTGCCTCTCATATACAGGGTGTCCCAGCTATTTTGTCCACCCAAAATATCTCTGGAACAATAACAGTTACTGGAAAACGACTTTCACCGGTATCAATGTAGGGCTGGGGCCCACGAATGTAAGTATTTGGAAACATTCTAAAACGAAAACATATGTGTTTTTTAACACAAACTTTTTTTTAAATGAACCTCCTATATTTTTTCTTCAGCAATCCATAGCATAACAAAGCACATACACAATGGCGTTGATTGCATCGCAATATTCCCATTACATCCCGAGATATTGAGACGCGAAGTTGACACTTGAAACACCCGACATGCGCTGCTAGCGCACATCCTGAGGCTCAGGCGTGAACCCAATGCTGCCCGTAATCGCGATGTGATTGACATGCGTAATCACACCTCCATACTTATCAAGAGGATGACAGCAGACCGTATTATTCGTTTCGGACCATCGCGATTACGGGCAGCATGGCGTTCACGCCTGAGCCTTAGGACGTGCGCTAGCAGCGCATGTCGGGTGTTTCAAGCGTCAACTTCGCGTCTCAATATCTCGGGATGTAATGGGAATATTGCTATGCAATCAACGCCATTGTGTATGTGCTTTGTCATGCTATGGATTGCTGAAGAAAAAATATAGGAGGTCCATTTAAAAAACCTAAGTTTCTAAGTTTGTGTTTAAAACACATATGCTTTCGTTTTAGAATGTTTCCAAATATGTACATTTATGGGCCCCAGCCCTACATTGATACCAGTGAAAGTCGTTTTCCAATAACTGTTATTGTTCCAGAGATATTTTGGGTGGACAAGATAGCTGGGACACCTTGTAATAAAGAAATGCGTATTTGTAGTTTCATCACAGTTTAGTCCACGCAGATCGTCATGGTAGAATGTTTCTTGTGGTTCTCGAAGATACCTAAGATGAGTGGACTTACAAACAGCTTTGTGTTAGTTACTTGTGATGGAAGTTCTAGACGTTATCTTATAACTGATTCATGGACCGATGTTACTTTCCAGCGGGGTGTTTTAACTAAATCGTACAGTCGTACAAGGTGAATTGTTAAAATCTGAGAACTGTTGCGTTTGAATAGTTATCATATATCATGCGTATTAAGACTCCGCTATTGCAACTAATTCATAAGTATAACTATAAAGAAACTGCAACCCCACCCTTTCTTACTTATTAGAAATGTTATGTATGTTGGTGTTATGCATGTCTGTTACTTAACATAAATAATATAAAGACTGTTATGATAGAGTACGGTAAAAACTTTCATATGTGGCGTCTGGCATGTCTTCATTAGTAAGTGCATGCAGTTTTCAACAACAAACTTCACTGTGATGTTCAATCCCTAATTGTGCCTGCACGTTTTTGAGTCTTGAAATCTGCTTCCATATAATTAAATTAATAGTCTTACTATTAACAACATTTTTAAATTGTGTACTAGCTAACACAGTCTCTAGGTTTAAAATTGTATTATGTACTAAGTAATATAAACCAATTTCTAAAATGCGAAGTACAGAGGTGAAATGTCAGTAGTGTGCTTGCAAGAGAATACTGTAGAGCCTAGATAACTTAAATTGAGGAAAACTGCTTAAATCCTGTTTCCACAGCAATAGAACCCTAGTCATTACTGATTTGAGACTGACGAAGCTCCAGGCGGAATGGGCGAGTGTCAGCTCTTGGACGATGTCCCGTACTGAACTTCGGGTTGGGAGCAGAAACACTATTATTAAACTTTAGGTTGTTTCAGTAGACTTCGTCCCCTGCATTATTTCAAACATTTCTTTCGCACTCCTGGAAGAAAAAGGTTCAATAAGGACGTTAAGAGTTTTTACCTAAGGAAAGATTTCGTTAATAGGCGCCATCTGTCAGAATTGAAAGGCAACTTACAACATCCAAACAATCTTTGAAAGAAACCTTACACCTTGTTACATCTTCAGATACTTCAGTTCACTGCCAACATACAGGGTGTTTCCGTAAGAGCGTGTAAAAAATGTAACAGGACATAGAGAATGCTCCACTAAACAAGTTAAGATAGGAAACCTCGAGTCGGATAAGCCTGCTTTGTCTAGTATTACTGTCTTCCAGCCTATTCACAGCTAACATGCGTACAAGTTCACACGTACTCTATTGTTTATTTGAATGTATACTCTTTATTTCCTGCAAGGAAACAAGGAGGACGAGCCCGATTACCAGGAAGTCATGATGCAAGTCATGTTCACAGAATGAGATTTTTCATTCTGCAGCGGAGTGTGCGCTGATACGAAACTTCCTGGCAGATTAAAACGGTGTGCCGGACCGAGACTCGAACTCGGGACCTTTGCCTTTCGCGGTCAAGTGCTCTACCAGGAAGTTTCGAAGTCATGTTTACTTTACTTCTCCATAAGGTGGCTCTGTTGTATCGTATTCTCATTGTCCCACGACAGAAGTTGCTATGAATCAACGACAGACCCATTCATTACTCAGTGCTTTTCAGAGACGTACAGCACAATACGGTGGAACAGTACCGGTACTATTTCCTGGTCGCTGGATTGGTTCAAATGGCTCTGAGAACTATGGGACTTAACATCTAAGGTCAACAGTCCCCTAGAACTTAGAACTACTTAAACCTAACTAACATAAGGACATCACACACACCCATGTCCGAGGCAGGATTCGAACCTGCAACGGTCACGGTCGCGCGGTTCCAGACTGAAGCGCCTAGAACCGCTCGGCCACACCGGCCGGCGCTGGATTGGGAGGTTCTATTGCATGGCCTGCGAGGTAACCTAACCTGAATCTCCTCAATTATTTCCCATGGTGACATTAAAGTCACTTGTATATGAGACCACAGTGAATACGGAGATGGAATTAGTTGCCAGAATCCTAGCTGCCTGTGATGTGATTCGAAACACACTAGGGATTTCTGTCAGGGTGCGTCAGAATCTTGTTCGCAGATTTCATGCTTCCATTGAGGTTGATTTCCGTCAGTTTCAGCACATTTTGTAAGACACAGTGCAAACGGTACGTTCATTCTGTCAGTGGTGATATTTGCATTTAATGTAAATAAAAAAGTACACAGTAAAGTTATTTTATTTCCATTATCTCCTTAAGCTGGCTTCTCCGACCCCAGGTCCCCTACTTTTTCAGTGGAGCAACCACTATGTCCCGTAAAATTTTTGTACGTTCTTACGGAAACATCCAGCAGATTATCTCTGACATAAGCAGTCTGAAAAAGGGTGATATATCTCTGTTTAAAGCAGCGTTGTAAACCATCTTGTCTGTTTATAGTATAAACCAGTAATAAACTACCCTCAACAGCCTATCAGCCCATTAGACATATAAAGAAACTCATAAAACCTTCGGAGATTAGGTCTTTGTGTCATTGTTCCATTTGCTGATGACCTCAGTCTAGTAGCCATATCGAATAAGTAACTCGTTGTAAGATCGTAACAGTACTATCTTTGATGAAGTGGCACAGAATACTATAGCGAACATGGAACCAACGGGTAGCACTCTTTAAGGACTACTGGATGACGAAAGAAGCAATTCATGTCAAGAAATTGCTGTACTGCAGACATACCTGAATGCTATATACACTGTGCTCCACTGATATTGTCTTGAAAAGAACATCGATGAGAGTAATGAAATGTAGTTGAATTAAATCAGGTGACGCCGGGGTAATGAGGTAAGGAAATGATACATAAAAGTAGTGGCCCAGTTTTGCTATTTCGGCAGTGAAATAACTGACGATGTCCGGAATAGGAAGGATATGAAAATCAATCTGGCAATAGCAAGAAATTCGTGTCTGAAGAAGAAAAATTTGTTAATACTAGAGATAAATTTGAGTGTTAGGAAAGCCCACTATTGAAACATTTGTCTCGAGTGCAGCCATGTAAGGAAGTGAGAAGTGGAGTATAAGCAGTCTAGACACGAAGAGAATAGGATCTTCTGAAACATAAACTATGGCACTGCGGGTGAATGTTGCATTGTTAGTGGGGTGCAATGAGGAGGTACTGTGTCGAACTGAGGACAAAATAAATTTATGGCATAACTTGAGTAAAGTAGGGGTCGGTTGGTAAGAGGCATTCTGAGACATCAGTGAATCGTAGATTTAATAAGGGAGGAAAGTGTAGGGAGAGGAGGGGAGGGGGAGATTGTAGAGGAAGGCCAAGCCTTGACTATAATAATCATGCTCAGATGTAAGTAGCTTGCAGCAGATATGTTGACATGAAGAGTTCTGCACAGGATGGAATAGCGTTGAGAGCACATCAAACCAGTCTTCGGAAAGAAGACCGCAAGAGGAAGAAGAACAACAGTAACAACACGCTCATTTACAGACAGTGAAATACGAACATTACGAAAGGAAGGTGAATATTTCTCGAGCTGCTAGCGAATCATCTTTCTTTCACTCAAGAAAAGAACGCGTTTTTTGACATTACCTCTTACAGTTCGATATACTTTGTCAACGTGATTTCCGTGATTATATTCTGTACCTACGCTATGTGATGAAGTGTCTGGACACCATGCTGAAAATGACTTACAAGTACATGGCACGCTCCATCGGTAATGCTGGAATTCAATATGGCGTTGGCCCACCCTTAGCCTCGGTGACATCTTCCACTCTCGCAGGCATACGTTCACTCAGGTGTTGGAAGGTTTCTTGGGGAATGGCAGCCCATTCTTCACGGAGTGCAATGAGGAGAGGTAGCGATGTCGGTCACGAAGTCGGCTTTCCAAAGCATCCCAAACAGGTGTTCTATAGGATTCAGATCAAGACTCTGTGCAGGCCAGTCCATTACAAGGATGTTACTGTAGTGTCCGCCACTGCCCTTGCACTATGAACAGGTGCTCGATCGTGTTGAAAGATGCAATCACCATCCCCGAATAGCTCTTCAGCAGTGGGAAGCAAGAACGTGCTTAAAACATCAACTTAGGCCTGTGCTGTGATAGTGCCACCCAGAACAAGTGGTCCAAGCCCTCTCCATGAAAAACACGACCACACCATAACACCACCGCCTCCGAATTTTACCGTTGGCACTACACATGCTGGCAGATGACGTTCACCGGGCATTCGCCATACCCACACCCTGCCATCGGATCGCCATATTGTGTACCGTGATTCGTCACTCCACTTAACGTTTTTCCACTGTTCAATCGTCCAATGTTTATGCTCCTTACACCAAGTGAGACTTCGTTTGCCATTTACCGTCGTGATGTGTGGATTATGAGCAGTCGCTCGAACATGAAATCCAAGTTTTCTCACCCCCCGCTCTAACTGTCACAGTACTTGCAGTGGATCCTGATGCAGTTTGGATTTCGTGTGTGATGGTGTGGATAGATGTCTGCATATTACACTCTACGACTGTCGGCAGCCTCTGTGAGACAACAGACGAGGTCGGCCTGTACGCTTTTGTACTGCACGCGTCCCACGTTTCCACTTCACTGTCACATCGGAAAAAGTGGACCTAGGGGTGTTTCCAAGTGTGGTAATCTCCCGTACACACAAGTGACACCCAATCACCTGATCATGTTCGAAGTCCGTGAGTTCTGCGGAGCGCCCCATTTGCTCTCTCACGACGTCTAATGCGTACTGAGGTGGACGATATGGACTACCTGGCAGTAGGTGGCAGCACAATGCACCTAATGTGAAAAACGTATGTTTTGGGGGGTGTCCGGATACTTCTGATCTGTGACCACCACAACCGCTTCGTTTCCCAGACTTTTTTACATGCGCGAGGTACTACAGGATTTGGAACTGAGAGGGCGGGTCATGAGTTGTGCTCGGGTTGCTTAGATGGTAGAGCACTTGTCCGTGAAATGCTAAGGCCCCGAGTTCGAGTCTCATTTCGTAGACGGTTTTAATCTGCCAGGAAGTTGCACATGTGCGATTAGTAGGAACCGTGAGGGTCCGTATATGATGGATCCGATAAACCTTCCAATAATCCATAGTTCAAAACGATTGGAAACGGGTGATTCGAGATGGTGGCAATCCGACTGAAGGCTTTGGGTTTGACAAATGGCTGGGGAACGTTACCTTCCACCATGTGTGGTGGCAACACTGAAGTACAAAGGAGGTGGTGTTATAGTACAGGGGCAAGGGTATTTTTCGTAGTCTCGTGTGGTCCACTTATTGCGCCTTAGAAAATGCTGAAGGGGAAGGATATGGACACATCTTACATCATTGTGCGACATACACAGTAGGGAAATGGTATAGAGACAATGATTGATCGTATTATTATTTACTGTGCCATGAAGCTGCATCTTTGAGGCGTGGTTTGTTGACAGAAACAATCCTGAAATGGTCTGACCTGCCCTGAACCCAATTCAACTCCTTTGGGATGAGCTAGAACGCCGACTTCGCTGTAGATCCCAGGGTCCAACAGCACAGCATTTTCCGATTTCTCCTCTTGAGGTAGAACGAGCTGCCATTCCCCCACAGACACTAAGATACCTCATTGAAAGTGTCCCCAGTAAATTTCAAGCTGTCATGTAGGTGAAAGATCGATGCACTCCATATTAAATCAAATGAAAAAACCATTTACCCTTACCAGTCACAATTTATTTATCTCCACGACGCTTTTCAAAGGTGTAAACTCCCATCGCCAGGTGGACTTACATTCGTTAGTCTGATATGTGTGTGTGTGTGTGTGTGTTGTGTGTGTGTTTGTGTGTGTGTGTGTGTGTGTGTGTGTGTGTTTGTTTGTTTTGTGTTACGATTTTTTGAGGAAATTATGGCTCTGTCTAGTGGAGAAACAAAACACTACTTCGGAACATGGTTTTTTTTTAGTATCGAAGTAAACGTATATCTGGAACGTCCCCTTAGAACAATTTATACAAGACTGGTCTATGTGAAACGTCCTCTTTGAACAATTATACACGACTGTGCTTAAACTGACACACAATAGTTTTTAGCGCAACGCATTCTGACTTTCAATAATCCCTACAAAAGAATGGCCCTGACTAACATTAACCTATACCTTTCACAAATCACTTACCTCACAAAAAATCTTCGTTACTCGAACTACTGCAATACAGCGAGCACCACTACTGCTAGCTAAATAAAAGATTCAAACTACTGAAGGCACTAACTACTGATAGGCATAGTTAGCGAATGAAAGATTTTAATAGAGAACAAACAATGTATTTATCTTAATAGTCGTAATATATATATCAGTTCATGACACCAATTCTTACAAATTTCAAAACTCCGCCATCTCTCTCCCCACGTCCACCACTGCTGGCGGCTCACCTCCAACTGCGCAACGCTACGCGCTGTTAGCATCCAGCTGCCGCTGCTCAACACTACAATGGCAGACAACAATGCAAACTAAACACAGACTGCACACAGCAAAGCCAGTGATTTACAGAGCGCTACGTGGCGTTGGCGTTACCAATAAAAAAACTAAACATCCTGCTTACATATCTATCGGTGAACATAAAATTAGTGAAATAGAGGACTTCTACTAGTCACAGGTTCCTTCCACTGTACTAACACATCAGAAGTATACTGCCATATTTTGTTAACTAATATGGCGTCTGTAAACTATTAGGTGCAAGGATCATTAAGCAAAAGAGAAATATTATCACAAAGTACAAAGAATATACATCATAACAACATTATTACCATTATTACAGGATACTTTTTAAAGAATTTTAGAGATCTTTGCTTTGAGGTGTTGAATTCATGCTTTGGAGTACATACTTCAGGTGGTATATACATCCGATTTTGTGAAGTTTATATATCTTAAACTTCATACTCGACAAAATCTTGACAAAATCGGATTGTATTCCAACGCATGTATTCGACACCTCAAAACAAAGATGTCCAAGATCCTTCGAAAGTTATTCTGTAATAATATTGTTATGATTATATTCTTTGTACTCTGTAATAATGTCTCTCTTCTGCTGTATGATCCTTTCGCCTAATAGTTTCCAGACGCCATATTTGTTTACAAAATATGACAGCACACATGTGATTTGTTACGACAGTGGAAGGAACCTGTGATCACTGGAGGTCGTTTATTTCACTTATCTTATGTTTATCGTTAGACATACGTTTACTTTTTTGTCAAAAAAAAACATGTTCTACAAGGATGTTTTGTTTCTCCACTAGACAGTGTCATTTGGTCTACCAAAAACCGTAACACAACACACACACGTCATACTAAGAACCTTTGAAATGCGTCTTGGCGATAAATAAACAGTGACTGGTAACAGTAAACTGTTTTATTTGATGTCAAAAACAATCACGGTAAAGCCTAACCTAAAATGTTCGCATTTTAAACACCCCATATTACTATTCACTAACAGGTCTCCAGATACATTTTATCACATAGTGTATGGTAATTTTATGGTCCCAAATTGTAGTCGAGGATAAAATTCTGTGTACGTACCGTAATCAGACATTTATGGACATTGCCGTTAGTGGGGAGGCTTGCGTGCCTCAGCGATACAGATGGCCGTACCGTAGGTGCAACCACAACGGAGGGGTATCTGTTGACAGGCCAGACAAACATGTGGTTCCTGAAGAGGGGCAGCAGCCTTTTCAGTAGTTGCAGGGGCAACAGTCTGGATGATTGACTGATCTGGCCTTGCAACATTAACCAAAACGGCCTTGCTGTGCTGATACTGCGAACGGCTGAAAGCAAGGGGAAACTACAGCCGTAATTTTTCCCGAGGACATGCAGCTTTACTGTATGATTAAATGATGATGGCGTCCTCTTGGGTAAAACATTCCGGAGGTAATATAGTACCCCATTCGGATCTCCGGGCGGGGACTACTCAGGAGGACGTCGTTATCAGGAGAAAGAAAACTGGCGTTCTACGGACCGGAGCGTGAATGTCAGATCCCTTAATCGGGCAGGTAGGTTAGAAAATTTAAAAAGGGAAATGGATAGATTGAAGTTAGGTATAGTGGGAATTAGTGAAGTTCGGTGGCAGGAGGAACAAGACTTTTGGTCAGGTGAATACAGGGTTATAGATACAAATAGGGGTAATGTAGGAGTAGGTTTAATAATGAATAAAAAATAGGAGTGCGGGTAAGCTACTACAAACAGCATAGTGAACGCATTATTGTGGCCAAGATAGACAGAAAGCCCACACCTACTACAGTAGTAAAAGTTTATATGCCAACTAGCTCTGCAGATGATGAAGAAATTGAGGAAATGTATGATGAGATAAAAGAAATTATTCAGGTAGTGAAGGGAGACGAAAATTTAATAGTCATGGGTGACTGGAATTCGTCAGTAGGAAAAGGGAGAGAAGGAAACATAGTAGGTGATTATGGATGGGGCCTAAGAAATGAAAGAGGAAGGTAGAATTTTGCACAGAGCATAACTTAATCATAGCTAACACTTGGTTCAAGAATCATAAAAGAAGGTTGTATACATGGAAGAATCCTGGAGATACTAAAAGGTATCAGATAGATTATATAATGGTAAGACAGAGGTTTAGGAATCAGGTTTCAAATTGTAGGACATTTCCAGGTGCAGATGTGGACTCTGACCACAATCTATTGGTTATGACCTGTAGGTTAAAACTGAAGAAATTGCAAAAAGGTGGGAATTTAAGGACATGGGATCTGGATAAGCTGAAAGAACCAGAGGTTGTACAGAGTTTCAAGGAGACCATAAGGGAACAATTGACAGGAATGGGGGAAAGAAACACAGTAGAAGAAGAATGGGTAGCTCTGAGGGATGAAGTAGTGAAGGCAGCAGAGGATAAAGTAGGTAAAAAGACAAGGGCTGCTAGAAATCCTTGGGTAACAGAAGAAATATTGAATTTAATTGATGAAAGGAGAAAATATAAAATGCAGTAAATGAAGCAGGCAAAAAGGAATACAAACGTCTCAAAAATGAGATTGACAGGAAGTGCAAAATGGCTAAGCAGGGATGGCTAGAGGACAAATGTAAGGAAAATTAAAGAGACCTTTGGAGAGAAGAGAACCACGTGTATGAATATCAAGAGCTCAGATGGAAACCCAGTTCTAAGCAAAGAAGGGAAGGCAGAAAGGTGGAACGAGTATATAGAAGGTTTATACAAGGCCGATGTACTTTAGGACAATATTATGGAAATGGATGAGGATGTAGATGAAGACGAAATGGGAGATAAGATACTGCGTGAAGAGTTTGACAGAGCACTGAAAGACCTGAGTCGAAACAAGGCCCCGGGAGTAGACAACATTCCATTAGAGCTACTGACGGCCTTGGGAGAGCCAGTCCTGACAAAACTCTACCATCTGGTGAGCAAGATGTATGAGACAGGCGAAATACCCTCAGACTTCAAGAAGAATATAATAATTCCAATCCCAAAGAAAGCAAGTTCTGACAGATGTGAAAATTACCGAACTATCAGTTTAATAAGTCACACCTGCAAAATACTAACGCGAATTCTTTACAGACGAATGGGAAAACTGGTAGATGCGGACCTCGGGGAGGATCAGTTTGGATTCCGTAGAAATGTTGGAACACGTGAGGCAATACTGACCTTACGACTTATCTTAGAAGAAAGATTAAGAAAAGGCAAACCTACGTTTCTAGCATTTGTAGACTTAGAGAAAGCTTTTGACAATGTTGACTGGAATACTCTCTTTCACATTCTGAAGGTGGCAGGGGTAAAATACAGGGAGCGAAAGGCTATTTACAATTTGTACAGAAACCAGATGGCAGTTATAAGAGTCGAGGGACATGAAAGGGAAGCAGTGGTTGGGAAAGGAGTGAGACAGGGTTGTAGCCTCTCCCCGATGTTATTCAATCTGTATATTGAGCAAGCAGTAAAGGAAACAAAAGAAAAATTTGGAGTAGGTATTAAAATTCATGGATAAGAAGTAAAAACTTTGAGGTTCGCCGATGACATTGTAATTCTGTCAGAGACGGCAAAGGACTTGGAAGAGTAGTTGAACGGAATGGACAGTGTCTTGAAAGGAGGGTATAAGATGAACATCAACAAAAGCAAAACGAGGATAATGGAATGTAGTCAAATTAAATCGGGTGATGCTGAGGGAATTAGATTAGGAAATGAGACACTTAAAGTAGTAAATGAGTTTTGCTATTTGGGGAGCAAAGTAACTGATGATGGTCGAAGTAGAGAGGATATAAAATGTAGACTGGCAATGGCAAGAAAAGCGTTTATGAAGAAGAGAAATTTGTTGACATCGAATATAGATTTATGTATCAGGAAGTCGTTTATGAAAGTATTTGTATGGAGTGTAGTCATGTATGGAAGTGAAACATAGACGATAACTAGTTTGGAAAAGAAGAGAATAGAAGCTTTCGAAATGTGGTGCTACAGAAGAATGCTGAAGATTAGATGGGTAGATCACATAACTAACGAGGAGGTATTGAATAGGATTGGGGAGAAGAGAAGTTTGTGGTACAACTTGACTAGAAGAAGGGATCGGTTGGTAGGACATGTTCTGAGGCATCAAGGGATCACAAATTTAGCATTGGAGGGCAGTGTGGAGGGTAAAAATCGTAGAGAGAGACCAAGAGATGAATACACTAAGCAGATTCAGAAGGACGTAGGTTGCAGTAGGTACTGGGAGATGAAGAGGCTTGCACAGGACAGAGTGGCATGGAGAGCTGCATCAAACCAGTCTCAGAACTGAAGACAACAACAACAACATTTTTTAACGTAAATACTCATGAGCATCTCATTCATTTTCTACATGTGGGGTACCACAGCCTTATATTTCCTAAAATGCATTTTAACTGATTTATGGAGCGCTCCCACCTAGGGTGTAATTGGCAAATATTCAGTTTATGGAAGTCCGAGCTTTAACAAATGTGGTGAAAATCTGTAAAATGTCTTAACTCATGAGTATGGTTTGAAACGCGCCAAATGTATATGACTATCATAGGTATGACACCATGCAATATGTCATTCGTTATGGCAATAATAGAAGCCTAATGCTGTAACATAGTTGACATGCTGTTATCTGTGTATAACATGCTGGAACCACATTCTGTGAAACGTAGTGATGATCTTTGTTGTCAAAACGGATAGTAAATGAAATATTCACTGCACTCAGCAGTATATCATAATGGATAAGGCGTTGTGTATGACTTCCAAAGGCTTCGATTCCATTTTTACCATGGACCAAATTTTGTTTTCATATATCATTACAAAAGAAGTTAAAATACGCCAACAGATTCAGTATGTCAACATAAACACACTCGCAATGTTTTTCGATAGTATAATTTTCCATGAGAGGGAAATACTGCTGTTTATCTGTACAGCCACGATTATTTTTCACGCGATTTAAATAACAAATCTTTCTGGATATTCTTCACGGAAAAGCGTTATCCTTAGTTGTTTGCATGACTGTCGGAGGCTGTTCTTTCTTTCACGCAGAGAGGCACAGCAAACTTTACCCACCGACAAAGTGACAAAAGGGAGCAAGACTTATGAGACTTTTATACAAGAGCTGAATTATCGGGTGTAAATAATTCATAGTGGGTTTACGCCTCGTAATCACGGTACATAAAGGAACCTCGGGTGTTTTGCAATTCAAAGCCCTCCAGAGGAACTTAGCTCATGCCTTCGGCGCCCCTCTCCAGGTGATCACCGTCCGCCGACTTAACTGTGCCAGTGACAAACGCGAAGCAAGGTGGAAATCTCGCGACAGACAGACATGTCGCAAAGAGTGCATTTACTTCACTGTCTTTGTTGCTTGGTATACTGTACGATCGCTAAGCTACTACTGCTCCGGTTCTTTTTCCTTTGGTAAAGTGACGTTTTCTTCTTTATTTATTCAAATTTTATTAAATTTTTAATGATACATTATCATAGGCTACATCATAATTTACTCAGAACTACAAAACGGACTATTAATACATGGAACAACAAAATTAAAGAATGGAAAACAACATTGATATCAACTGTTATAATAATAATGATAATAAATACACAGTATAATAACTAACTACATTTTGTAAATGTTGATAATAGGTAGATAAAGGCGAAGAGCCGTAATATGCTCATGTCACAAACGCGTGTAATGAAAAGAAATGGTTCCAGCATGGAGCCCTGAGGAATATGCTTTCTGATTTCTTGCTGTATGAGAGCGTAAACTAGCCTTCTACTTTCTGCTACCCATATATACAAACCAGTGGAATACAGTAACCCTAAATTCGCAATGTTCTTATTGATTTAGCAACAAAATTTCCAATAAAGCTCATTAATAGTAGCAGCTTTCGTTGTGGCTGCTCTTGATGGGGGGTAACAGCAATAAATGACGTCAAAAAGAAATAAATCCTCGAATATCGTTTTCTGTGCTAACGTAATCACGGTGCATAGATTTAGAATGCCTAATACCCTCCAGAAACTAACATAAACATGATATCAATTTTGATACAAAGAAATGAACAGAAATTATATCACAATATAGTACAGATTCGACCAACTGGAGCATCCCTCCAAAACTTTGGAACGATAGACCGAGGCACCGTTGCGTGCACTGGACTACCTAGAGCTGTAACTAGTTGAAACGAAAATGGAAATTAATAAAAAAACTACGACTGAATATTATCCTTTGCTAACATTAAAACAAATTACTAATTGCGACACATGTTGAGGAAGCTTATTTCATTTCATGGTAGGCTGATTGCTGCAGCAACCGGTTTTCATAATTATATAAAGAGACAGTCTCGGTTGTAAAGTTATCGGGTGGTCAAAAAGTCAGTATAAATTTGAAAACTCAATAAACCACGGAGTAATGTAGATAGAGAGGTAAAAATTTACACACGTGCTTGGAATGACATGGGGTTTTATTAGAACCAAAAAAATACACAAAATGTCCGACAGATCTCCTGCGCGCGTCGTTTAGTGATGATCGTATGCTCAGCCGCCACTTTCATCATGCTTGGCCTCCCGGGTCCACAGACCTCAGTCCGTGCGATTATTGGCTTTGGGGTTACCTGAAGTCGCATGTCTATCGTGATCGACCGACACCTCTAGGGATGCTGAAAGACATCCGACGCCAATGCCTCACCATAAGTCCGGACATGCTTTAGAGTGCTGTTAACAACATCATTCCTCAACTACAGCTATTGTTGAGGAATGATGGTAGACATATTTCCTGTAAAGAACATCATCTTTACTTTGTTTTGGTAATTATTGCTATTCTGATCACATAAAGCGCCATCTGTCGGACATTTTTTGAACTTTTGTATCTTTTGTTCTAATAAAACCCCATGTCATTCAAAGCATGTGTGTCAATTTGTTCGTCAGTATCTACATTATTCCGTGATTTATTCAGTTTTCAAATTTATACTGACTTTTTGGTCACCCGGTACTTTCATTACAAACTTGGTTAAGGCTTCCTCAGATTTCTCTAAGCCAAAAGGAAAAGCAAGCATGTAATTATACAAGATTAAAAATTAAGGGACGTGGTACTAAGCTGTGCTAAATTAAAAAAAAATTAAAAAACAGATCAGCACTCGCGAACAGCTGTCAAAGCAATGCATATCTCTGATTAGAAGGGCGGTTAGTCAGCAATGTGGTAACGAACCATCTAAAGGAAGGATCGTCGAACAAGATACACTGGAAGAAAACCAAGTGTATAAGCTTAAAAGGGGAAAAATTTATGGAGGAATTAATAAAAAAAAGGGGGGCTGGCAAATAAAGTAAACGAAATTACCTCGAGTTGTCACAGCCGCCATGTGTAACGCACCTTAGAGCCACACGTACAACGAATGACGTGTTTATCAAGTGATTAAAGGGTCTAATGAACGGCCATATTATAACCAGAGTACAGAGGAATACTGTGTTTCCTGCGCTAGTAGGACGGTACGTCAAGAGAAGGCGCTAGTTTCGGTAACACTTAATTAATCTAGACATAAGACTATAAAAAGTAGCTACAGGCTATAAGTAAAAGTTATTAGGTAGCACCTTCACTGACAGTGTATGACAGCGCGTAGGATAAACATTCAAAATGATTGCAAATTAAAAGAACGTAACGAAAAAGAAATACTTAAAACCAGACATTGCAAACACAACAAAAAAATGATCCCAAAAGATTGCAAATGAGTATACAGAAAATATAACGAAAATAACTATATGCGTGAAAATTAGAGTATTAAAATCGCAACAATACATTGCGCCTTATTTTCTAATTTTACACACTATACTATTACCGTTTTAATACTCTGATTAATTTGTAACTTCACCGCCTTAGGAGAAAATTTCTAACTTCATCACCTCAGGAATCTCTTGTCAGGCAAAGACGCTTTGTAAACAATAATCACAGTCCTTGGAATTATATGAACGCACTGTTTCACACAGAGAGAAATGTTTGGGTAGTCTGTTAGATAACGATGTGAAGTGGAGCTGACTTCCTGACATGTAGGATCGCATTTTCGATCAACTATACAATGTATATTATAACCGGGATCATTCTTCCTGAGGAAAATAGATAATGGGATCCAGGTAGAAGATCTTAAGTTGAAAATAGGCTAATGCTGATAGGATGGAGTTGTCCTTCCAATCTGTAATATCCATCTTGTAACAGCGAGGAATTTCTGGCAAGCTAATAGTTCTGGAACAAAGATGACGTTATGAAACTTAGCATCTATTGCTAACCTTTGAGGCTACTGCAGCGATTATGGGCATTTTTCTTGAGATGCAGAACATACAATGCGACTCAGGGAGAACGTCAATGCGCAGCAGACTTTGAAGTCAGGGCAGCGACAGTTTTAAAAGATCAGACGCTTTACCTGCAAGTCCTTTATCTACAGGCTCGATCTGCTCGCAGCATTTCAGCTGCATCAAGTGCAATCTGTAGAAATTTGTAAAGAAAGGCTCATGTAAGGCAGCAAGAAAACATAACTAAAATGAAAAAGTACATACAGGATTAACATACATAATCAAGTCATTTTAGAACAAAAAAAAGAGTATGAAATGATCCAGCTTTCATAATAATATGATAATAAGGGGCTGCCAGGTAGGTAAAATACTAACAATTTCCACTCACAATGAGTAATAGTGTCTGGTTAGCTAAACGAGCTATCATCTGCTGAAATAGTGATCAAACCATAGACCGCTCCGCTCATCTGCGAAATAATGTAAAAAGTGAGCAGCTAGCGGTCCCCTATTTCCATAAAACGGATTAAAAAAACCCAGTTACTCAAACTGAAATTGTACTTAATCCCCAGCAAAACTGTCCAGCATAAAACTATTTCAAGGCACAGCACGCAACTGACATGAAGTAAGTAACAGGACTGAAAATCATAGCATACCTAACTAGCTCAATCGGCAGAAAGCAGCGCATTGCGAGGCCACGTGGCTAGGAGCTAAATTTACCAATACCAATCGCGCGCACGGGATTGTGTACTACACAGGACGTAGCTGCGATTTCAGAGATCGGTATCTTGTGGAGTGCGCATGCGGGCTGTACTTTGATCACCATTTCTACATATGGGCACTCCGCTAGCTCACCAGACACCTTTACTCATGATGAGTGGAGATTATTGGTGTTTTACTGACCTGGTAGTCTCTTACTAGGATTTTATTCTTATTAGTTGCCTCTTTCCTATAAATCACGGAAGCGTTATATGTGATATTATTTTTGGCATCCGTTACTTAGAAAAAATTTTCTGATTATTAACGCTTGGTCATCCCAGTCTCTTTTTTTTTCCAATCTGAACATGACTTGATTTTGTATGTTCGTCCCATATACAGGGCGTCTCAAAAAGAATCATCTGATTTTTTTTTACAAAAATCATAACTATTATGTTATTTAAGAGATCGTTCGTGAACTACGTAATGTTGAAAAGAGCAAACTCTGGAGCTAGGTAGCAGCAGTGTGCGCTTGCTTCAGTTCTAGTAAAAATGGTGTCGGGACAATAGAAAGCTTTTTATGTTCTACGTTTTGCTCAGCGTGGGTCAGTAATAACTGTTCAGCGTGACATTCTCAGTCTGGTATCTGCCTTACTGACGATCAACTTTATATGATCATTCCATTTTAAATCACTCCTAATGCATACTCCCAGATAATTTATGGAAGTAACTGCTTCCAGTTGCGGACCTGCTATTTTGTAGGTAAGTGATAAGGGATCTATCTTTCTATGTATTCGCAGCACATTACACTCGTCTACATTGAGATTCAATTGCCATTCCCTGCACCATGCGTCAAATCGCTGCAGATCCTCCTGTATTTCAGTACAATTTTCCATTGTTACAACCTCTCGATACACCACAGCATCATCTGCAAAAAGCCTCAGTGAACTTCCGATGTCATCCACCAGGTCGTTTATGTATATTGTGAATAGCAACGGTCCTATGACACTCCCCTGCGACACACACCTGAAAACACTCTCACGTCGGAAGACTTCTCTCCATTCAGAATGACATGCTTCGTTCTGTTATCTAGGAACTCTTCAATCCAATCACACAATTGGTCTGATAGTCCGTATGATCTTACTTTGTCATTAAACGACTGTGGGGAACTGTGTCAAACGCCTTGCGGAAGTCAAGAAACACGGCATCTCCCTGTGAACCCGTGTCGGCCCTCTGAGTCTCGTGGACGAATAGCGCGAGCTGGGTTTCACACGACCGCCTTTTCGAAACCCATGCTGATTCCTACAGAGTAGATTTCTAGTCTCCAGAAAAGTCATTATACTTTAACATAATACGTGTTCCAAAATTCTACAACTGATCGACGTTAGAGATATAGGTCTATAGTTCTGCACATCTGTTCGACGTCCCTTCTTGAAAACGGGCATGACCTGTGCCCCGTTTCAAATCCCTTGGAACGCTACGGTACACCGCTGCAAGAAGGGGGGCAAGTTCCTTCGCGTACTCTGTGTAAAACCGAACTGGTATCCCATCATGTCCAGCAGCCTTTCCTCTTTTGAGCGATTTTAATTGTTTCTCTATCCCTCTGTCGTCTATTTCGATGTCTGCCATTTTGTCATCTGTGCGACAATGTAGAGTAGGAACTATAGTGCAATCTTCCTCTGTGAAACAGCTTTGGAAAAAGACATTTAGTATTTCGGCCTTTAGTCTGTCATCCTCTGTTTCAGTACCATTTTGCTCGCAGAGTGTCTGGACATTTTGTTTTGATCCACTTACCGCTTTGACATAAGACCAAAATTTCTTAGGATTTTCTGCCAAGTTAGTACATAGAAATTTACTTTCGAATTCATTGAACGCCTCTCGCATAGCTCTCCTCACACTACATAATGTCATAATTACCACATGAAGTTGTACAACATGAAAGGGACTCTCCAAAATTTAATGTGTTTTGTGCATTTTCACAGGAAAAGGTGGATGGTCCATTTTTCTTTGCGGGGACACTGTTTCGGGAACCACATATCTGGATAGGCTTGAGAACTTTCTTTTCCCCCAATTGGAGACTGATTCGAACGACTTGATGGATGGGACACCGCCACACTGGCGTCTGGAAGTGCGGGAATTTTTAACTCAAAGGATTACTGAACGATGGATCGGTCGCACTAGACCAAATGATTCAGCCTTACATTGCTGGCCTCCAAGGTCACCGGACCTGACAGTATGTCTTCCAATTTGTGCAGATTGCATTTGACGATGCGGCTAAAATGCTGTGAAATTGGTCGTACCTATAAATAATGGGTTTACAGCTGAAGCGATAATATCTTTTCAAAAGAATATCAGTAGTTTATATATAGACAAATTTAGGAGTGGGAATGATTTAACCACAATTAAGATCTCATTTCCAGCTTCTGAGGTTATAAGGGGTATTTGTGTGGTAGAGACCATACAGCATGATCCAAAGAAATGTTTCTGGCATGATTACTACTTATCAGAGGAGAAATGGAGTTGCTGTTTCCAGGTTTGAGAGCGTTCATCCGACTTCAAAGCTAGAGGGTCATTGTAACTGAGGAACACATTATGATCTGAAAAGACAATATTGGATGGTCCTGTCCATCCTCTGTCAGCTGCTATCAGAGATCATTCACGTTGTAGAACGACATACAATGGATGCTTATGAGGGACATGCTTATGAGTTGAAAATTAGGACGTTGTACTGCAATAAATGTAACTTGTCTGCTATGAGAACTTTCTTTCCAGTTTCTGAGCGTATAGGGACTGTCTGCAGAGTAGTGGACGGACAGTGTTACTTGTAGAGATATTTTGGGTTGACAGCTAGCTAACAGATAGGTTACCACTTCTGAGACTTTCAGAAGACACAGAATGTGATCTGTATACAGGGTGTTACAAAAAGGTACGGCCATACTTTCAGGAAACATTCCTCACATACAAATAAAGAAAAGACGTTATGTGGACATGTGTCCGGAAACGCTTAATTTCCATGTTAGAGCTCATTTTAGTTTGTTCTTCCACCTACGCTCTTTTCTTTGTTTGTGTGTGAGGAATGTTTCCTGAAAGTTTGGCCGTACCTTTTTGTAGCACCCTTTAGATGAAGTAGGTCTGACTACTAGATAACACACAAAGAGTGGAGCTGACTTTTTAGGCACATTTACTTTTCCAACTTCTGTGACTATAGTTTGTGCAATGGGAAGTTCAAATGGTTCAAATGGGTCTGAGCACTATGGGACTTAACATCTTAGGTCATCAGTCCCCTAGACTTAGAACTACTTAAACCTAACTAACCTAAGGACATCACACACATCCATGCCCGAGGCAGGATTTGAACCTGCGACCGTAGCAGTCCCGCGGCTCCGGACTGCAGCGCCCAGAACCGCACGGCCACCGCGGCCGGCTGCAATGGGAAGATTCACAATGAAATCTAGGGAATTGTTTATGGGTTGAGAATTAGCAAATAGCATTTGACTAACCGAGTTCCTCTGGATTAAAATCTTGTTTATAAGTTCTGAAACCATCAGGAATATCGGTACAGTAGAGTAACAATATGATCTGTAGAGACGATGTTGGGTTTAATGTTATATAATAGCTAGGGAACGGAGCTTACTTGACCAGTTTAAGGAGCTTCCTTCCAACTTTGAGGCTCTCAGAACCATTCTTGTGGTAGACAACATACAGTTTAAGCCATCTATCAGGAAGGGGATGGAGCTGACTTGGACACCATTAGGATCTTCTTCTCAACTTGCAAGGATATCTGTACTGTAGAGGACACATAATATGATCTAGATACATGATGATAACAACTAGCTAATACTAACAAGGGAACCTCCCTATCGCACCCCCCCCCCCCCCTCAGATTTAGTTATAAGTTGGCACAGTGGATAGACCTTGAAAAACTGAACACAGATCAATCGAGAAAACAGGAAGAAGTTGTGTGAAACTATGAAAAAAATAAGCAAAATATACAAACTAAGTAGTCTGTGCGCAAGATAGGCAACATCAAGCACAGCGTGAACTCAGGAGAGCCGTCGTCCCGTGGTTCGTGTGAACAGCTGCGAACGAGAGGGCCTTGGTTCAAGTCTTCCCTCGAGAGGAAATTTTATTTTTGCAAAGTTATGATCTGTCCGTTCGTTCACTGACGTCTCTGTTCACTGTAATAATTTCAGTGTACGTGTTTTGCGACCGCACTGCAAAACCGTGCGATTAGTAGACGAAAAGACGTGCCTCTCCAACGGGAACCGAAAACATTTGGTCACAAGGTCATAGGCCAACCGATTCCTGCACAGGAAAAAACGTCTGATATATTCTATACGACACTGGTGACGGCATGTGCGTCACATGACAAGGATATGTTGTCGACTCACCTAACTTGTACACTTGGCGAATGGATAAAAAGATTCTTCTACCTTGCCCGATTTAGGTTTTCTTGTGTATGTGATAATCATAAATAAAATAAAATAAATTTAGCTTTTCACGCGATGGAAAACTTGAGCTAATGACCTCTCGTTCCGCAGCTGCTCACGCTAACCACAGGACCACGGCGCGCCTGAGCTCACGTTATCCTTGATGTTGCCTATCTTGCGCATGGACTACTCAGTTTGTATATTTTTCTTTTTTTTTCTTTCATAGTTCCACACAACTTCTTCCTGTTTTCTCCATTGATCTGTGTTCAGTTTTTCAAGGCCAAACCACTGTGCCAACTTATAACTAAATCTGAGAGGGGTGCAATGGGGAGGTTCCCTTGTAAGGAAAAAAGGCTGACTTGCCAGAGCACAGGATTCTTTTCCCAATGTCTGGGATTATCAGAAACAATTTTTATGTTAGCGAACAAACAATATGTTGTGTCGAGATGATGTCGGGTTGACAACTAGCTGACATAAAAGAATGGAGCTGACTTGGCCCAACTGGTGTTGCTCTCCAACCTCTGTCGTGGGTCATTCATATAGTGGAAGGGCATACATTTTAACCCAGGGAAGTGGTTCAGGTTGAGAAATAGCGAGTGGTACTGGACTGGAGCTGAGCTGACTCCCCCAGACCCAGACCTGCATGCCCCTCCTAGCGGAGACCACCACGGGAGTAGCGAGGACTGCGCGCGTGTAGTCCCGTGGGAGCGCTGTGGCTGGCACGCTGCTCATCCGCCTCCGCCATTGGTCCGCCGCTGCCTGCCAGGTCCTGGCGAGAGTCCCTCGTGTGGTGAGGAGCTGTGTGTTGTTGTGACTGCCACAGGCCCAAAAGCGTGCCCTCGTCGCCCATGGTGAAGCGCGCCTTCTCCCGCCTGGGCAACCTCACCGCCGGCTGGGGCCGCTCCATCCGCAAGCAGCATTCCCAGCTTTCCGCCGACGACAAGAAGAAGTGGTCTTCGTCGCAGGACTGCTCCAGTAAGTACACGCCATGATTTCAACTTTTGTTCTCAGCGGAAACCCCTAGAGCAGGGCTTCCCAGCCTGTGGTCCGCGGACCCCTTAGGCTCCCGCCGGCTCTTTCTACGGGGTCCGCGGCCACCTTTCACCAAATCGTGTAAAACAATGAGTAAAAGTATTGAATAAAAATGTGAAAATCAAATTCATCACTATTTTTTTTTCGTGTGTAAAACGTGTGTACTTTTACTTCAGGTCGTATTCCCAAGCAGCCTTTGCGGTTCCTAAGTGAGAACGCACACACAGTTTAATGCAGGAGAATGCGGCTTCTCTGATCGACTGTTTCGCAACAATTCGGGGTCGTTTGTGTGCTGGGTCACGGCGCTAGATGCGCTGAAGCCTTTTGCGCATGAGCGGAGCGAGCTTTGTCGGCCAATCACAGCTCTCGCTGGCACGTATGCGGCCCCAGGCATCATTAAATGTTAAACTTGCTTGTCAGTGCACTGCCTGTTTCATAAGTCGATTTTTGACCAATTTATTACTTCTAACATGGATCGGTGGCTGAAGTCAGGATCATTGAAGAAGGCTGCAGTTTCTCCACAAGGAAAGTTTCCAGTTGAAATGAATGAGGAAGGAGAACAACCAAAGGAAAACGTTACATACATTTGAACATTTTTCTTCGGATTTCACGAAAAACCACACACACACACACACACACACACACACACACACACACACACACACACACACACGAATGTTACGAAATATGCATGCTCCTAACACAACAGTAGCTAAATAGTAGAAGTGAACAGACCATAAGCGACAGCTTGTCAACAGCGAACAGTTTGGACGTGACGTTGATTACTCTTGGAGGGAGAAAGCTCCATCGTGTGAAATTTTAATTACCAAGTAATTTTAATCAGGCTATATTCTGTTGAACAAAGATAGTAAATCCACTAGTGAGTGTCTGGATATAGTGGGAATTCAAATTGGATCGTTAATTTCGAGTTGTTTTCATTCATCTCTAAACCAAAGACTATTGATACTTCAGGGGAGGGGGGGGGGGGGGTGCATTCGGAACATGGCACCTGCATTAAGAAGCTTTCAGTTCCCATGGGTTTCGCTCTGAAATTTGAAGTTACTGTGCCGTTGACTGACCAGGGGTCCGCCATGGATTTTCGACTGAACAAGGGGTCCGCCAACTGAAAAGGTTGGGAGCCCTGCCCTAGTATATGTGGTGGCACATTAAGTACTAATGTCATTTCATCCTCTGGATTTCTACCATACATCTGCACCTTCATCTATATCCATACTCTGCAAACTACTGTGAGGTGCTTGGCAGAGGGTACATCAAAGTAAATCACGTATTATGGCTGCTTCCCGACATCATCGCATGTGTTGTACGGAAGAAAGACTCCCTAAACGCCTTCACTCTGTTGTAATTTAATCTTGTCCCTGCTGTCTCTATGAGATTGATACCTTTGGGATTGAACGACATATACACGGTGTTACATAAAGGTACGGCCAAACTTTCAGGAAACATTCCTCACACACAAATAAAGAAAAGATGTTATGTGGACATGTGTCCGGAAACGCTTAATTTCCATGTTAGAGCTCATTTTAGTTTCGTCAGTATGTTCTTCCACCTACGCTCAATGGAGCACGTTATTATGATTTCATATGGGATACTCTACCTGTGCTGCTAGAACATGTGCCTTTACAAGTACGACACAACATGTGGTTCATGCACGATGGAGCTTCTGCACATTTCAGTCGAAGAGTTCGTACGCTTCTCAACAACAGATTCGGTGACCGATGGATTGGTAGAGGCTGACCAATTCCATGGCCTCCACCCTCTCCTGACCTCAACCCTCTTGATCTTCATTTATGGGGGCGTTTGAAAGCTCTTGTCTACGCAACCCTGGTACCAAATGTAGAGACTCTTCGTGATCGAATTGTGGACGGCTGTGATACAATACGCCATTGTCCAGGGCTGATCAGCGCATCAGGGATTCCATGCGACGGAGGGTGGATGCATGTATCCTCGCTAACGGAGGACATTTTGAACATTTCCTGTAACAAAGTGTTTGACGTCACGCTGGTACGTTCTGTTGCCGTATGTTTCCATTCCATGATTAATGTGATTTGAAGAGAAGTAATAAATTGGGCTCTAACATGGAAAGTAAGCGGTTCCGGACACATGTCCACATAACATATTTTCTTTCTTTGTGTGTGAGGAATGTTTCCTGAAAGTTTGGCCGTACCTATTTGTAACACCCTGCATGAGTACATTCTTCATTTAAAACTGGTTCTTCACACTTTGTGAAAAGCTTTTGGCAAGATGGTTAGCATCTACACTGAAGAGCAAAAGAAACTGGTACACCTGCCTAATATCGTGTAGGCCCCCGCGAGCACGCAGACGTGACGTAACACGACATGGCATGGACTCGACTAATGTCTGAAGTAGTGCTGGAGGGAATTGACACCAAGAATCCTGCACGGCTGTCCATAAATCCTCAAGAGTACGAAAGAGTGGAGATCTCTTCTGAACAGCGCGTTGCAAGGCATCCCAGATATG
Source organism: Schistocerca gregaria (assembly GCF_023897955.1). NCBI lineage: Eukaryota > Metazoa > Arthropoda > Insecta > Orthoptera > Acrididae > Schistocerca > Schistocerca gregaria. Next base: position 648,527 of record NW_026061870.1, on the reverse strand, counting down.
CTGAATAATGTTCACGTCTGGGGAGTCTGCTGGCCAACGCAAGTGTTTCAGCTCAGGAGAGTGTTGCTGGAGCCACTCTGCAGCAATTCTGGATATGTGGGGCGACTCATTGTCCTACTGGAATTGCTCAATTGTGTCGCAGTGCGCAATGGACATGAATGGATGCAAGTGATCAGACAGGATGCTTACGTATGTGTCACCTGTCAGAGTCGTATCTAGATGTATCAGCGGTCGCGTATCACTCCAACTGCACACACCCCACACCATTACACAGCCTCCACGAGCTTGAACAGTCCCCTGCTGACATGCATGGTTCGTGGATTCATGAGGTTGTCTCCATACCCGCGCATCGTCATCCACTCGATACAATTTGCAAGGAGGCTCGTCCGACCAGACAACATGTTTCCAGTCATCAACAGCCCAGTGTTAGTGTTGACGGGCCTAGGCGAGGCGTAATTCTTTGTGTCACGCAGTCATCAAGGATACACGAGAGGACTTGGGCTCCGAAAGCCCATACCGATGCTGTTTCGTTGAATGGTTCACACGCTGACACTTGATGACCCAGCATTGAAATCTGCAGCAATTTGCGGAAGGGTTGCACTTCTGTCGTGGCCGAGTGGTTCTAGGCGCTGCAGTCCTGAACCGCGCTGCTGCTACGGTCGCAGGTTCGAATCATGCCTCGGGCAAGGATGTGTGTGACGTCCTTAGGTTAGTTTGGTTTAAGTGTAGGGGACTGATGACCTCAGATGTTAAGTCCCATAGTGCTTAGAGCCATTTGAACCATTTGCACTTCTGTCACGTTGAACGATTCTGAATCTTTTAAATCTTGATTACCTGTCATTGTAGCAGCAGTAACCGATCTGACAACTGCGCCAGACGCTTGTCTTACATACGCGATGCCGACCGCAGCGGTGCATTCTGGCCGTTTACATATCTTTGTATTTGAATACGCATGCATATACCAGTTTCTTTGGCGCTCCAGTGTATATTCAACGTTTTCAGCGTCTTCTTGAGACCTTCTATGGATTCAGCCAACCCTGTGCTCATTTGTGCTGCCCCACTTTCTTTATGGTTAATATCCCATGTAGGTTCTATTTGGTACGTGTCCCACAGTTTTGAGTAATATTCTAGAATGCGTCGCACTAGTTTTTTTTTAATCAGTCTCCTTTGTAGCCTGATTGCAGCCTATCAGAGAAGCGAAGTATGCCAACTGCCTTACCTACTTCTAAGCGTATATAATAATTCCATTGAATACCCCTGCACATTGATATACACTATTATTTATAAGAATTAACTGATTCCAACTGTGGCTCATTGATGTTGTAGTTTTATAAACTGCACTATTTTACGATTCTGAACATTTCAGACAAGTTTCCTATCTTTAAAACCTCGTTGAAATCTTACTATGTGTGCCAGGTCACAACGTACAACATTAACAGAACGAGCCCCAACATACGTTCCTGGGGCACTCCTACATCTATCGATGACTATCCATCCAAAGTAATATCTGGACTATTATACACTCCTGGAAATGGAAAAAAGAACACATTGACACCGGTGTGTCAGACCCACCATACTTGCTCCGGACACTGCGAGAGGGCTGTACAAGCAATGATCACACGCACGGCACAGCGGACACACCAGGAACCGCGGTGTTGGCCGTCGAATGGCGCTAGCTGCGCAGCATTTGTGCACCGCCGCCGTCAGTGTCAGCCAGTTTGCCGTGGCATACGGAGCTCCATCGCAGTCTTTAACACTGGTAGCATGCCGCGACAGCGTGGACGTGAACCGTATGTGCAGTTGACGGACTTTGAGCGAGGGCGTATAGTGGGCATGCGGGAGGCCGGGTGGACGTACCGCCGAATTGCTCAACACGTGGGGTGTGAGGTCTCCACAGTACATCGATGTTGTCGCCAGTGGTCGGCGGAAGGTGCACGTGCCCGTCGACCTGGGACCGGACCGCAGCGACGCACGGATGCACGCCAAGACCGTAGGATCCTACGCAGTGCCGTAGGGGACCGCACCGCCACTTCCCAGCAAATTAGGGACACTGTTGCTCCTGGGGTATCGGCGAGGACCATTCGCAACCGTCTCCATGAAGCTGGGCTACGGTCCCGCACACCGTTAGGCCGTCTTCCGCTCACGCCCCAACATCGTGCAGCCCGCCTCCAGTGGTGTCGCGACAGGCGTGAATGGAGGGACGAATGGAGACGTGTCGTCTTCAGCGATGAGAGTCGCTTCTGCCTTGGTGCCAATGATGGTCGTATGCGTGTTTGGCGCCGTGCAGGTGAGCGCCACAATCAGGACTGCATACGACCGAGGCACACAGGGCCAACACCCGGCATCATGGTGTGGGGAGCGATCTCCTACACTGGCCGTACACCTCTAGTGATCGTCGAGAGGACACTGATTAGTGCACGGTACATCCAAACCGTCATCGAACCCATCGTTCTTCCATTCCTAGACCGGCAAGGGAACTTGCTGTTCCAACAGGACAATGCACGTCCGCATGTATCCCGTGCCACCCAACGTGCTCTAGAAGGTGTAAGTCATCTACCCTGGCCAGCAAGATCTCCGGATCTGTCCCCCATTGAGCATGTTTGGGACTGGATGAAGCGTCGTCTCACGCGGTCTGCACGTCCAGCACGAACGCTGGTCCAACTGAGGCGCCAGGTGGAAATGGCATGGCAAGCCGTTCCACAGGACTACATCCAGCATCTCTACGATCGTCTCCATGGGAGAATAGCAGCCTGCATTGCTGCGAAAGGTGGATATACACTGTACTAGTGCCGACATTGTGCATGCTCTGTTGCCTGTGTCTATGTGCCTGTGGTTCTGTCAGTGTGCTCATGTGATGTATCTGACCCCAGGAATGTGTCAATAAAGTTTCCCCTTCCTGGGACAATGAATTCACGGTGTTCTTATTTCAATTTCCAGGAGTGTACATGGGTAAAATGAAGCTACTGGAAAAAAGTAATCTATGAGAAACGGTCCGTGACTTGAATAGTTCAGTCAATAGAGCATTTTCCGCGAAAGGCCCCAGCTTCGAGTCCTGTTCCGGGGCATAATTTTAATCTGCCAGGAAATTTCAAATTTGAGCTGATTATAGGGTGTCCTACTAATCGAGTTCTAAGTTTATAATTGAAATTGACTCCCCTCTCTTGACCTTTTTTCGATTTGTTTTCTGAGTTGGAATAAAACTTCAGTTAATCAGCTCATTTGCATAGCAGCTAACTTATTCAAAGAAAGTTCTTATAAACTGTGTTAGATGCTTTGCTTTCGTGTACATAGATGAATAAGTTCTGTAGTTGTTAAACACTAAAACAAGCGAGAAACGCGATTCTTTTAAATCCATTCCGCAACATTGAAATGTTTCTATCATACTTCAAGCTGCTTTTCTCGTAAATCGGAGGTTTTTGAATCTGAAATGTAATTTAGTTGGAGGGAACGAAATTGGTGGTATAAACACTGACTTGCATTTTTTCTTTTCCAATTAATATTTCAGTTTCTATGACGTTGTTTACAAGATTTTTTTGCGAGGCGATGCTGAGCGAATTTAGGTATTCTTTTAAGAAGTTTATGCTCTCGACTTGGTTCGTCGTCATATCAATGGACTTACTTAATTTTTCTTCACATCGTTTTCTATTTTGGTAGATTTGTTAGTTGAACTACGTTCTTGTGGCTAAATTTGTTCCCCCACGAAACCATTATTTGCTTACATAGTTTCTCTATATAAGGGAACACACTTTTTTTCCCAGTAAGCTCCTCCTCTGTCTTAACTGTGTTGCACAACTTATCGGTTAAACAGTTTTGCTGAATTGCGGATCAATACAATGTTTGCTGTCTCGAACTTGTGTTGAAGAGCATTCGAGAATATTCGAGAACATTCGAAAGTATTCTGGAACAGTGGAAAATATTCGTTAACTCAAAAACATTATGGAACAAACTCCAATTTTTTTTCCTTGAAAAATGCACGATTCGAAAGAGACAGAGATGTCCTGGTGACCTCCACGATGTGATGACGATCATTTCTGACACTCAAATGTCCACCATCACAACATTTGCCACCGCACATCCACTTTAGCGAACATCTGGGGCGAGGGGGTTCCACTGGGGGCCGAACAGCACAATAACCCTGACTTGGGTGTGGGGCGGCGGTGGAGCGAATGGACTGCTGTAGCCTGTTGTGGGATTGTGAACCACTGACCACTGAGGGCTACAGCGGGGACGAAGCGTCTCCGTCGTTTCTCGGTCCCCAGTTCAATACAATACAAATAAGGGAAATCAGAGCTCGTACGGGAAGATGTATGTGTTCATTCTTTCCGCGCGCTATACGAGATCGGAATAATAGAGAATTGTGAAGGAGGTTCGATGAACCCTCTGCCAGGCAGTTAAATGTGCCAGAATGAGATTTTCACTCTGCAGCGGAGTGTGCGCTGATATGAAACTTCTTGGCAGATTAAAACTGTGTGCCCGACCGAGACTCGAACTCGAGACCTTTGCCTTTCGCGGGCAAGTGCTCTACCAACTGAGCTACCGAAGCACGACTCACGCCCGGTACTCACAGCTTTACTTCTGCTAGTATCCGTCTCCTACCTTCCAAACTTTACAGAAGCTCTCCTGCGAACCTTGCAGAACTTAGCACTCCTGAAAGAAAGGATGCTGCGGAGACATGGCTTGGCCACAGCCTGGGGGATGTTTCCAGAATGAGATTTTCACTCTGCAGCGGAGTGTGCGCTGATATGAAACTTCCTGGCAGATTAAAACTGTGTGCCCGACCGAGACTCGAACTCGGGACCTTTGCCTTTCGCGGGCAAGTGCTCTACCAACTGAGCTACCAAAGCACGACTCACGCCCGGTACTCACAGCTTTACTTCTGCCAGTATCCGTCTCCTACCTTCCGAACTTTACAGAAGCTCTCCTGTGAACCTTGCAGAACTGCATAATTACTGCATCTGTCGAATCATTCCTTCATATTCCCTGCTATATTTTCTGACAGAAAATCCTACGTTAGTGAGGTCTATAATTTGAAAAAAAGAAAAAGAAAAAGAAAAAGAAAAGATTTTATTAGGTACACTGAAACTAAACTAGTACAGTCTAGTAAAAATGATTTAGGCATTCCCAACAAGCCAAGTAAAAAATGTAACTGACGCGAGACGTTATAAAACTATTGTTGAATGTTTTGTCGTTCCCCTGAAAAGAATTAATTTTTGATGAGGGTCTTTTCAGTCTTCACTTGATTTAGACGCGATCGATTCGCTGCTGCATTGCTATTAGAGACACTACAACGTTGACACAGTACGTTTGCACATCCTCAACTCAGCACTGACTCCTCACAACTGAATAGTCGAATGACATCCGTTGTTTACAGTTGTTAGTTAGAAAAAATGGTTCAAATGGCTCTGAGCACTATAGGACTCAACTGCTGTGGTCATTAGTCCCCTAGCACTTAGAACTAATGAAACCTAACTAACCTAAGGACATTTCTTTATATGTCAACGATATTTCGTCGGTTTTGTCCTCCTGTAAACATCATTTCTATGCCGACGACCTCCAGCTCTACCTAAGCGTCAGACCTGAAGACGTAAACACTGCAATCGCTCTGATGAATGATGATCTGTCTTCAGTAGTGACATGGGCGAAAAACCTGGGGCTTACATTAAATGCAAAAAAGACGCAAGTAATCTTAATAGCCCATCAGAAATTAATAAGTTCAGATTTCCGCGAACGGCTACCTCCTATTCTGCTCGAAGGTACTCCAATACCATATCAGAAAACAGTGAAGAACTTGAGTGTAACTTTGGACGAGCATCTCAACTGGGCGGAGAATACAGTCGCAGTGTGCCGAAAGACGTCTGCTTGTCTCTATGCTCTCAAAAAGTTTCGGAACATATTCCCACAGGACTTGAAACGCAAGCACTCGTTCTACCGAACCTCAACTATTGTGATGTGATTCAACAAGGCATGAGTAGTGAAAACAATAGACGGCTAGTGCTAACCATGAATGCCTGTGTGCGTTACACCTGCAACATTCGCCGATATGATCATGTTAGTGCTTCATACTCCGAGCTAGGGTGGCTGCGGCCGGACAAACTGTGTGACTACCACACTCTATGTCTACTTCACCGACTCCTCATCGCGTAAGCACCCCAGTACCTAGCTTCAGAGATTAAAAACCTGTCATGCCATCATAATCGAAACACGAGGTCACTCTTAACTGGTATCCTAACTGTGCCCACTCACAAAACAAAAACTTTTGCAAACTCCTTCTCAGTTGCCGCTGTCCGCCTCTGGAACAAACTGCCCCTTACCTAGAGGAAAATTCAATCTCCTGTTGCTTTTAAGAAGAAGTTGAAGCATTTCCTACTATCATCCGCATAAAATTCTCCACAAAATTAATGTGCAAGGCCAATCCTCTCATCTGTCAAATAGCAAAGCTAGCGTCTCCTATCTTGCTCCTGAGATGCCTTCCTCTTCATCTATCTCTATTAGCCACGCAGTCTCCTTTTCCTTTATATTTTCCTTAATTATGTTTCATCATGTCTCTCTATTCTTCTCCTCCCTTCACCATGAGTCTCCCTCATACTCCCTGCTGCCAGCACTCCTATCTAAAATCTTTCTCTTCAATAATGTATTTTTCGAGGTGTACCTTTCTTATTGTTTATCTCACTTTTTGTACTAGATGTAGTTTAACATGCCTACTAAAACATATGAATGTAAAATAAGTAGAATGCCTGGTTAGATGTAAGAGAGGGCCCTAATCTTGCCAGGTTAAATAAATAAATAAATAAAATCACACACATCCATGCCCGAGGCAGGATTCGAACCTGCGACAGTAGCAGTCCCACGGTTCCGGACTGCGCGCCTAGAACCGCGAGACCACCGCGGCCGGCCTGTTAGTTAGAACTGTTACTATAGTTACTGCAATGACTTCACTTATTCACCAGGAATAAAATCAGTCTCGGAACGTTTTGAATGGACAACATGTGCCCGTGTCTATATGGGGTGTTACAAAAGATACGGCCAAACTTTCAGGAAACATTCTTCACACACAAATAAAGAAAAGATGTTATGTGGACATGTGTCCGGAAACGCTTAATTTCCATGTTAGAGCTCATTTTAGTTTCGTCAGTATGTACTGTACTTCCTCGATTCACCGCCAGTTGGCCTAATTGAAGGAAGGTAATGTTGACTTCGGTGCTTGTGTTGACATGCGACTCATTGCTCTACAGTACTAGCATCAAGCACAACAGGTTAGAGTTCATCACGAACGTGGTTTTGCAGTCAGTGCAATATTTACAAATGCGGAGTTGGCCGATGCCCATTAGATGTATGGATTAGCATGGGGCAATAGCCGTGGCTCCGTGCGTTTGTATCGAGATAGATTTCCAGAACGAAGGTGTCCCGACAGGAAGACGTTCGAAGCAATTCATCGGCGTCTTAGGGAGCACGGAACATTCTAACCTATGACTCGAGACTGGGGAGACCTAGAACGACGAGGACACCTGCAATGGACGAGGCAATTCTTCGTGCAGTTGACGATAACCCTGATGTCAGCGTCAGTGAAGTTGCTGCTGTACAAGGTAACGTTAACCACGTCACTGTATGGAGAGCGCTACGGGAGAACCAGTTGTTTTCGTACCATGTACAGTGTGTGCAGGCACTATCAGCAGCTGATTGGCCTCCACGGGTACACTTCTGCGAGTGGTTAATCCAACAATGTGTCAATCCTCATTTCAGTGCAAATGTTCTCTTCACGGATGAGGCTTCATTCCAACGTGATCAAATTGTAAATTTTCACAATCAACATGTGTGGGCTGACGAGAATCCGCACGCAATTGTGCAATCACGTCATCAACACAGATTTTCTGTGAACGTTTGGGCAGGCATTGTTGGTGATGTCTTGATTGGGCCACATGTTCTTCCACCTACGCTCAATGGAGCACGTTATCGTGATTTCATACGGGATACTCTACCTGTGCTGCTAGAACATGTGCCTTTACAAGTACGACACAACATGTGGTTCATGCACGATGGAGCCCCTGCACATTTCAGTCGAAGTGCTCGTACGCTTCTCAACAACAGATTCGGTGACCGATGGGTTGGTAGAGGCGGACCAATTCCATGGCCTCCACGCTCTCCTGACCTCAACCCTCTTGACTTTCATTTATGGGGGCATTTGAAAGCTCTTGTCTACGCAACCCTGGTACCAAATGTAGAGACTCTTCGTCCTCGTATTGTGGACGGCGGTGATACAATACACCATTCTCCAGAGCCGCATCAGTGCATCAGGGATTCCATGCCACGGAGGGTGGATGTATGTATCCTCGCTAACGGAGGATATTTTGAACATTTTCTGTAACACAAAGTGTTTGGAGACAACCTGTTACGTTCTGTTGCTGTGTGTTTCCATTCGATGATTAATGTGGTTTGAAAAGAAGTAATAAAATGAGCTCTAACATGGAAAGTAATCGCTTCCGGACACATGTCCACATAACATATTTTCTTTCTTTGTGTGTGAGGAATGTTTCCTGAAAGTTTGGCCGTACCTTATTGTAACTTTCAGGGATGATGGAGAAGAATAAATGTATCGATTAGAGGTAAGGGACCTTGGTCCATAAGCTACCAAGTCCAAAATAATAAGCGAAAATCGTTGTGATACCTCTGACGGTGGGATACATGTACCGGTAGTGTTGTTGCTAAGATAGTTGCTTAGGCAACTTTCAGATAGTATGGATCACGACAAGAAACATAGCCAAGTAAACATGCGTTCCAAAATGCATACGTGAGAAGCTATGAGCACTTGTTCATCTTTTCTATTGTGAAACACTGCTCCTGTATTCAGCAAGAGTTCATAGCTCTTAAGGTATGCATTTTGTAGCCGATGTTTATATTTCTTCTTGTTTTTGTCCATACTGTCACCTCTGAAACTTGCAACAACAGCACCGCTACATGTATTCCAGTGTCAGAGATATCAGAACCGTTTTCGTTCGTAAGTTTCGACTCGTCCGTTTCCGGTACAGGGACCCTTAGCTCTAATTGATACATTTATCCTTCTCCATCATCCTAGAAAGTTTGTAACATCATCACGAATACAACCAGTACATGCAGGGTGAAAAGTATTTAAACTGACAAACTCTGGGAGGTTGTAGGGGACATCAAAACAAATATTTTTCCTTAATACCATTTTTTCCTATGAGGAGTGTTTTAACCGGGAGAAGAGGATTTCTCTGGCGGCAAATTAATTAACAAAAACTTTTTCATTTTTTTGACCAAGATACAACACATTAACACAACCCAATTTCACAGTAAAAACTCCAGGAGTGTCCTGAATTGTGCCTGCTGCTGCTACTATCCGGGCAACCAGATCCTGTTCTGATCCAACAGGAGTCGCGTAAACAAGATTGGGCATCTCTGCTCACACAAAAAATTCAGAGGGTACATATCTGGGGATCTAGCAGGCCATGGTACAGGACCACCTCAGCCAATCCACGTTTCTGGGAACCATCGGTCGAGGAATCGACGCACACGACGACTGAAATTTGCCGGCGCTCCGTCATGTTGGAACCACATGCGTTGTCTTGTAGGGAGAGGGACATCTTCCAGCAATGCTGACAATGCTCTGTCGACAAAATTGTAATAGTGCGTGCCATTTAATGGCCTAGGTAGAGGATACGGCCCAATTAAACCTGCTGTGCAGCTCGTCTGTTGTGGTGCCCTACGCAGTACGCACAAGCCATATCAGTGTACTCACTCCAGGTGTATCGCTCCATTAGTAAACAGAGACAATGCACTACTGCACTGGTGGAAGCAGTTGCCTACAACTGAAGATCGTAATACGGCCTCTAACAACTGAAGAGTATAATACGGCCTCCACCGGTTTAAATAATGCTCATAGGAAAAAATGACATTCGGGAAAAATATTTGTTTTGATGTCCCCAACAACCTCCCAGAATTTGTCGGTTTAAATACTTTTCACCCTGTATATGCAAATACAAGTGTCGGCGCCTATAACTTTGACGCTCCGTAGCGTCGTAGGATGACGTTTCCGGACATAGGTTCGTACGTAAGACTTGATCAACTATGTCGCCTCTACACTCTCTAGAAGTGTGTAAGAAATCCATAGTGGGGAATACCTTGGGTTGGAGATGGGGCACAGCGAAATGTTTTACGTAAAGTTGTAGGAGACAAAGAGGGTCACGCATTGATGTTAATGACCGTGACCCCGAACGCGATTTTCAGGGGTATTTTGAGCTTAAAGTGATTTTTTTAGTTGGTAACCCTAATATTTGATCTAAGATTTGAAAAGCGCATCAATTTTTACGTATGAAATGATCACATTATTCAAGGTGATGGCAAGGTTCAGTCAAGCTGAAATGAGCTAATATGTCTTTATTTTTAGTAGGGATTAATTCGGAATAGAGGAGGAATGCAGCAAAATACACTGTTAGATGCAAACTGGAAAGGGAAATAAGGGTCACGTATCATTACCAATAACCAAGATTTTAAGGGTAATTATCGAAAGCCATTCGAAGGTTGAGTTTTGTTTCATGGAAACCGCTACTTGTGACGTCGGATTTGGAAAGAGTAAACAGATATTTTAAACTGTAAGTTTTATTTAAAGTGTTTATTGGCGAAATTAAATACATCACAGCGTATAAGTGTTATTGTGACACTTGCGAGACAGAACAAACATAAATAAAACTCAGATCATTGATTTAGAAGTCGTTAAATGGGTCCCTTCGCCTCTCATTACCTTGGGATACCCCTTCCAGCTTGCATCTAGCTTTATGCTTTGCTGTATTCTTCCTGTGTTCTATATTAATTCCTATTAGATCTAAAAACGTATTTGCTTATTTGACCTTCATTGAATTAGCCATGACCTTGAATAATGTATAATTTTATACGTAAAATTTGCCGCTCTTTTCAAATTTTGAATCAAATATTAGGGTTCCCATTTGGAAAAAAAATCACTTTTACCTCCAGATTGCCTTAAAAGTTACGTTCCAGACAACGGCCATTAATAGCAATATGTGACCCTCCTTGCCACCTACAATATTTTTCTAAACCAAGTTGCTGTATCTCGTTTGTATTCCGAGTTATTCCCCATGATTAATTAATTTTTTACAATTCTACATCGCTACAGAACACAAACACTGAAGATCCAAATAAAGTGGTACACCTGTCTAATAGTGTAGGGCCCCGATTAGCACGCAGAAGTGCCGCAGCACGACGTGGTATGGACTCGACTAATGTCTGAAGTAGTGCTGGAGGAAATTGACACTATGAAGCCTGCAGGGCTGTCCATAAATCCGTAAGAGTACGAGGGCTGGAGACCTCTTGTGAACAGCACGTTACAAGGCTTCCCAGATATGCTAAATAATGTTCATGTCTGGGGAGTTTGGTGGCCAGCGGATTTAAACTCTGAAGAGTGTTCCTGGAGCCTCTCAGTGGCAACACTGCACGTGTGGGATGTCGCCCTGTCCTGCTGGGATTGCCAAAGTCCGTCGGAATGCACAATGGACATGAATGGATCCAGGTGATCAGACAGGATGCTTACGTGCGTGTCAGAGTCGTATCTTGACGTATCAGGGGTCCACATCACTCCAACTGCACGCATCCCACTCCATTACAGAGCGTCCACCAGTTTGAAAATTCCCCTGCTGACATGCAGGGTCCACGCATTCATGAGGTTGTTTCCATACCCACACATGTCCATCCGCTCGATACACTTTGAAACGAGACTCGTCCGACCAGGCAACATGTTCCCAGTCATCAACAGCCCAATGTCGGTATTGACGGGCCCGGGCGAGGCGTAAAGCTTTGTGTCGTGTAGTCATCAAGAGTACACGAGTGGGCCTTCGGCTCCGAAAGCTCATATCGATTATGTTTCGTTGAATGATTCTCTTCAGTCATCGTTGGTCCCGTTCTTGCAGGATCTTTTTCCGGTTGCAGCGATGCCGGAGATTTGATGTTTTACCGTATTCCTGACATTCATTATACACTCGTGAAGTGGTCGTGCAGGAAAATCCCCACTTCATCGCTACCTCGGAGGTGCTGAGGTCATCGCTGGTGCGACGACTATAGCACCATGTTGAAATTCTCTTAAATCTTGATAACCTGCCATTGTAGCAACTGCGCCAGGCAGTTGTCTTATGCTGTATAGGCGCTGCCGACCGCATCGCCATAGTCTACCAGTTTACATATACACCTGTATTTGAATACGCATGCCAGTCCCTGTTTCTACAGAACGCTGATGTGACACGATTTTGTTTCCAGACAAGGAGGGCAAGGA